>NW_026781907.1:1287500-1887500 GCF_031769215.1 Ylistrum balloti | reverse complement strand
CCTATCTCGTCAATCTTTAAATACATTAATCCCACAATGTCTTTAAACCCGAAGACTATCTCCTGTTAACTAATTTTATTCTGTAAGAAAAAATCCGTTTATCTGTAGATCTTTATGATATTACATTAATCTGTAGATGTGTATAATATTACATTTATCTGAAGATGAGGCTAATATTACATTTATCTTAGATGTTTAATATTACATTTATCTGTAAGCATAATATTACATTTATCTGTAGATGGCAGGATATTATATTTATCTGTAGATGTGTATGATATTACATTTATCTGTAGATGTGTATGATATTATATTTATCTGTAGATGGTTATGATATTATATTTATCTGTAGATGGTTATGATATTACATTTATCTGTAGATGGGCATACTATTACATTTATCTGTAGATGGTTATGGTATTACATTTATCTGTAGATGTGTATGATATTACATTTATCTGTAGATGGTTAAGGTATTACATTTATCTGTAGATGGTTATGATATTACATTTATCTGTAGATGGTTATGATATTACATTTATCTGTAGATGGTTATGATATTACATTTATCTGTAGATGGACATAATATTACATTTATCTGTAGATGGACATAATATTACATTTATCTGTAGATGGTTTTGATATCACATTTATCTGTAGATGGTTATGATATTACATTGATCTGAAGATGGGCATAATATTACATTTATCTGTAGATGTGTATAATATTACATTTATCTGTAGATGGACATAATATTACATTTATCTGTAGATGTGTATGATATTACATTTATCTGTAGATGGTTATGGTATTACATTTATCTGTAGATGTGTATGATATTACATTTATCTGTAGATGGTTATGGTATTACATTTATCTGTAGATGTGTATGATATTATATTTATCTGTAGATGGTTATGATATTATATTTATCTGTAGATGGTTATGATATTACATTTATCTGTAGATGGTTATGATATTACATTTATCTGTAGATGGTTATGATATTACATTTATCTGTAGATGTTTATAATATTACATTTATCTATAGATGGTTTTGATATCACATTTATCTGTAGATGGTTATGATATTACATTTATCTGTAGATGTGTATGATATTACATTTATCTGTAGATGGACATAATATTACATTTATCGGTAGATAGTTTTAATATCACATTTATCTGTAGATGGTTATGATATTACATTGATCTGTAGATGTGTATAATATTACATTTATCTGTAGATGGACATAATATTACATTTATCTGTAGCTGGACATAATATTACATTTAACTGTAGATGTGTATAATATTACATTTATCTGTAGATGGGCATAATATTACATTTATCTGTAGATGGTTATGGTATTACATTTATCTGTAGATGGGCATAGTATTATATTTAACTTTGGATAGGTTTAATATAACATTTATTTGTAAATGCGTATAATAATAAATTTACTTGAACGCGATCAGAAGCATTGTATTCATCACTATACAATTAGAATATTCCATTTATTTGGTAGGCGGTTTTAAAATTAAGCCAAGATACCTGAAAGGGTTGGCTTAACATATCCTGTTTCTGACTTTGTATTCAGACACTCTTTAAATTATGTTAGAAACCAACACACAAATATTTATTACACTTGTTCGCAGTTAAATACATATTAATTTTATATTTCATTAGTTTTTAGGATGCGAGCCTTGGCAAGCAAACATTAATACTTTAGGACAGGTTTGATAAAATCTTATAAGAAATCAGATTTTATGTTAGACACGTTTTAACACATAAATCAGGAAAGTAAGGTTTTGAGTTTTAATGTCAAACTGTGGAAGGCATTATGGAACATCCATTTTGTTGCGCCACTTCAGATTCATGACGAAGAGTCTTTATCTAGATTATTACATTGCGATTGATCTCTGACGTATACAAAAAATATTACACGGGAGAATTCACTCGACAACAGATCGTGTGACAACAATTTTTACTATGGAAATATAAATGAAAGGAAATTAAGGAACGACAACTCTGGTAAAGTTAGCCCTATGAAATGGAAAGACACACTTTAATTTAAAAGTATTGATCAGATCATGTAAAGGTATTGATTCACATCATGTAAAGATATTGATCCAGATCATGTTAAGGTATTGATCCAGATCATGTAAAGGTATTGATTCAGATCATGTAAAGGTATTGATCCAGATCATGTTAAGGTATTGATCCAGATCATGTAAAGGTATTGATTCAGATCATGTAAAGGTATTGATCCAGATCATGTAAAGATATTGATCCAGATCATGTAAAGCTAATGATCCAGATCATGTAAAGGTATTGATCCAGATCATGTAAAGGTATTGATTCAGATCATGTAAAGATATTAATCCAGATCATGTAAAGGTATTGATCCAGATCATGTAAAGGTATTGATCCAGATCATGTAAAGATATTGATCCAGATCATGTAAAGATATTATCAGTGTGATCTAATTATTAGAGTATTTCATGTGTTGTATTTTCCTGCTTTATGTTTAGTTATCTGAAGACTTATGCCTTGTAAATTAAATATTCCTTGCTTTTTTGATAAATAACAGTCATATATTTCATCTCGTTTGGTTTGAAGCTACTTTCAGGGGAAAAAAATATCAAATATTCTAACCTATACGATGAAATATAGCAGTTATTCTTCAACAAAGAAGGAACATCACCTTTCTTTCTATAGATAAGAACACTGCATTTGTGCACATTGATTACCAAACCCCTTGAATCTGTAGGCGGTTACAATGTACCACCGCCCACTACTATTTTTTTTACATATGTATTTAATAATTTAATTTGTATAGAAGCTATTTCATGTGTGCCAATACCAACCATATTTTCTTCAAGAATATCAATTGTTTTCTTTATTGAATTTAAAGGGTTATGATAAATTCAACAGTATACGAAACGAGTGTAATATTCTGTTTCTCTCAAAACTTGAAGAAGATTTGCGTAAAAAAATTGTTCACTTCATATCTCAATGAAGCTATACCATTTTGCACCGCCGGGTCTATCCATGAAGTCTTTTATTTATGACGTCACGTAATAGCTACTTATTTGAACGAATTCCTTAGAGAAAAAAAACAGTTTTAAAAGAAAAAGGGAAATAAAGAACAACATGTTATTCCGAGCTGACTCACTTTGCAGGAGGCGTCAAAAAATGTATACATATTCTGAATCTAATGTTCACAGTTAAACATCTTATATTGCTGTAATGAAGAGACGAAGAAAAAATCCATAATTTGTTTTTGAAAGAAATCTAGCGCCCTCCTGGCTTTTGTTGGTTCAATACTGCTTCAATGTACATTGTAAAAAGCCTGTCGGGACTTCAGCCACATTATTAGGTAACGGACATAACATTTATAGGTCGCTCCATCAACAAACGTCTGTGTTATTGCCGAGCCAAGTCCATAAACGCCATTCTTCACACTCAATGATCACTCCATATTAACCTGGACTGGTTTTACTCATCTGTGGCACGCGAAGTGCCGAAGGTTGTATAACATCTGTCACCACCTACGGATGGTGTAGCACCACCTGTGATAACCGGGGAAAAACTGAATCCTGACATAACGGTGTGATATTATAGGTAGCAACGATCACGAATTCAAGACTACGACAAATCTCAAGTAAAAATAAATCTGTAAGTCTGTCTGTGACGAATCAGCTGAAGTCAATGACGAGATGTATAAAAAAAGCATCACTTTTGGTATTAACTTTTTAAAATTTTATGCAGTCGTACCAAGGTAATATGTCATCCACATCCTAAGCTTCCATATCTACGACTCTTAGCATCACTGACGAGTCCTAGAAGGACGAAACTGCTGTATGATGTAGCATCACTGACGAGTCTTAGAAGGACGAAACTGCTGTATGATGTAGCATCACTGACGAGTCCTAGAAGGACGAAAATGCTGTAAAATACATCTCGGCTGTATTCGATTCTAAATTTGTATTGAAAGGTGCTAATCATTTGTGTGTCTTTTGTGCACTCTTATGTTCTTGTCGGACGAAATATCTTTGGCGTTTGTGTATTGCCATGTACGGAAATAGGTTGGCGCAATAGGAAAGATGGCAAGCAATTCAAAGGTGTTTGGCACTAATAACGATGGTGTTGTGACGACATTGGTACGATGTACGATGTCGTTTGATACCTCTTTTGCCACTTACTCCGATCTGTTCCTGCTACAGGCACGTCCTTTTTTACCAGGCTGTGTGATAAATGTGATGATATTGATATCCATTTTGTAATTTGCCATTTATTGAGAGCAACATTCCTGCTGCGTACCTAACCTATACTCAAGTGCCTGTTCTTTATATCGCGATTTACTTGTAAGACATCGGCACGCTAACTCACTAAACAGGGTTCCGAGAGACGGAGAGGTTTGATCATCGCATTAATTGTAGCATTCGGAAGTATTTTATTACTTATGCGAAATGAAGTTGGACACATTTGTTGTTCTAAACTATACCAGTTGATTCAGTCGTGTAGCGTGTTCTTATTTCAAAAAATAACATTACTTACTTGATCTGGTCAAGGTTTACATCTCGGGTACCGTCGATGGAGTAGATGACGCTCACTCTTCTGGAACACCAGGTCTTATTATCCTTTTACCTTTATAAAGAGTCTTCATTTCCTTTGTTGATATTTTGCCCTACTTTTATTGAATTTGAGTTCCGATAATGAATCGGTTGATATCTTTGTTGCTACATAAAGTTCTTGACAATTCGTCATGTTTCATGTATTGAAAATGTATTGCTTGACATTTATCGGCTACGCACATCAAAATTATTACTGATCTTGATATTTTCCTGCAGGGAAACCAATAGGGTTACCTCTCCACCAAACCGTATGATATGTGTGATGATTTTGATTTCCCTGTTGTGAATATTTCATTTCTTGATAGCTACAACTCACTTCTCCAACAAATGAGATTTATTTGGTTTACATGCCACAGGTGATTTGCTATTCAAGAGCTTGTTGGCAATATCACGAATATCGTGAAGGATGTCGACAGCAGACAGATAAATTCATATCACTGGGTATCAAGGGATGCTCGTTAATGAAAATTATGGGTCTTTTTTTGGCGGTCATTATTATCTCATTGAGAAATATTTTACTGTCTTGTATGATGTGATGTTGGACTGGCATTGATGCTTGTTAGTATGTCTGTTGGTTCAATTGTTGTTAATCTCATTCTCATTTGGGGCATGACATTACTTTATTGACTAAAATGTACATGGTGGATGTCTTCGACAAAGCAGTAAGCACCTTTTCCTTCCGGAACTCCTGGTCTTACTATTCTTGTATTTTTTTCAGGGGTTTCTATGTAAATATTGACGGTGAATTAGAGATTTCACTAACATGTCGGTTTTTTTTCTGATGTTACACATAGTTTAGGTACGTGTACCATGTTAACACATTAAGTTTTATACCGTGACAAAAATGGAATACAACTGACGCAAGTTTGTTTTTGTTTTAATTTTTAATTTTTTTACTAATTTCATTAATGCTTCCCATCAAAAGATATTAGCAATGGGAACGATATCGAGCTCGCTTTGTGCCCAAATTAATTTCTATACATGCAAGTGTCGTAAAGGAACGCGATCTATTTTTACTTTCTTCAAAATGGAATTAAACTTGGAGCAATATCGAAGCCAATTGGTAGGCGATTGGGTGCCTAGTAATCATCTAACACTTGTATAAAACTCGGTGATATGTTCCCAATAAAAGGAATAATTCGATCAATAACAGAAGCTGAAATGACGGTGATTGCTACTAACTCAAGTTTGACATATTTTGTCGAAATCTAATTTGTGACATGAATATTGCCACAAGCAGCGGATAACATGTTCAACATAATATTGATTGGTGAATGACAGTTTTTGTTTTGTGTTTACGACTCAATTTTGTAATTACTGAAACAAATTGTCAATTTGGCATTACTTCGTTTTCGTAAGCTATAACGTGACTATTTGGCATTAGATATTTTAAAAAACTAGGCAGTTAATTTTAGACTGAAGCCGTTTTGTTATTAAAGTCTGCGTATTGACTCTTCTTGTCTTTTCTGATGCCTCATTATGAAAGAAATGATGTTAGTTCCCAAAACGCTCCAAATGGTATAAGTTTGTCCTGAAGTATTCGAACAAATTTTAATAGCATCACTAATGTCGACCGACTGAGAAGAGAATCTTAAAGGGACATAGTTGAACTATTTCGGTAGAACAAGTGACTTTGAATTCACATTGGTATAAAATTGCTGAGCATTCATAGAAAGCCTCATGGAGTGGATAAAGAGTAGTTTGTATTCACCATGCTTCCGTCTCCGATTAGATTTACTGTTACAAGCTATCACAAAATATTCACAAGCATAAGTTTGGTGTTGTACAACCAGCACAAGAGAAAGTTAAGTTTTGTAAAATAACTGCTTGCCTTAGCATGCTTAAGCAGATACTGACAAATCCAATCTGTGTCGACAAATAAGCTATCGATTCCGCGTAAAATTTCTCATACCAGCTCCTCACTCAAGCAAATAACTTTATTATGCAAAAAATCGGCTGAAGGTTTAATGAATTTTAAGGTTTGTGATTGATTGTTTTCGCGGCAGATGTACACTGGTTTCTGCACTCAGATTCGGTTTACGTGGTGAACGTTTAGCGTGTGACTGGTTGATCGTATTTTTAGTGAGTCGATATAGACACTACTCCACATATTCCGATAGTTCTTCTCCAACAAAGTTCATTACCATTAACCCTAGACATACAGATGCTTAAATTAATGAACTATACACTTCGAGATACACTTTTCTCTGGTGTTTGGTTCCTTTCAATTAGAACGAATCGTGGAGACAACGAACCGAGAATCTAACGTCGGATGACAAGTCCTTTCCCAATAGCTGCAACCTTTAATGTTTTAAAGCGTTTGTGCCTCGTCAGTTCTGCCGAAGGTTGATGAATCACTCCCTTTATGCACATTCGCACATTCGAATCTATTATGTAACGGAATTCTCGTATCATTATGTCCTCGTATAACTGTGTTACGAATATCAAAGGCTTTCTGCTAACTTCCTTAGAAAATTTCGAACACAAAAGCCACGAGACATGTGCTGAATGATTTAAACACATCGATAGGAGTATTCAATTTATCGAGGACTAATAATTCAATATTCAGCCAGTTTGTACACAGCGAATAATTTTCTGGTGCTCCCTGTCATATCATAGGAAACGGAATCTTTGTTTGAAATGAACATGTTTTCGATTGGTTTTTAATATGTTGTAATGGATCGTGTGCAAAACATGGATAAACAAAAATATTTGGATGTTTATATCAAATTCCCTTGGTTGTCTTTAAATTATTATCAACAGTTTGGGACTGTAATAAAGTACATGCTGTTGTTTTGTTTTAAAGTTGCTTGTTGCATTTTCTGGTCAAATACAGGTTGCCAATTTCTCTTAGAAATGCATACTTCGCCATTCTGAGACAAGTCTTAAACCAATCACATGACGTAGTAATAGTGTTGTAGAGGTTCAAAGCATCACTCCAGTAGAAAAAAAAGCGACAGTTACGATAACGATTAAGTTGAGGCACTTCCTGTTAGGTGTAATATGTCGAATGTCTGGTCATTCCTGCAAATACATGCTCAACGCACGGCATCTCAAAAGATACAAAGATACAGTAGCATAGTTATATGAAACAATAATTATGTTTAACAATAGACATCTATAAAATAACTACACATAATAATCATATTGTATAACATTTAATAGCTAATTATATATAAGATAACTATATATAATAATTAATTTGTATTATGTTTGACAACTAATTATATATAATATAAATACACATAATAATTATATTGTATAAAATTCGACAAATAGTTATTTAAGATATAACTGAATGTAATGATTATTTTGTATTACGTTTGATAAATAATTATATATAAAATAACTATTGATTATATTATGTAAAATTTGACAACTAATTTGATATAAAATAATTAGTTTGTATCACATTTGACAACTAGTTATATATAAGATAACTACATGTCAGACTTATATATCACACATGACAACTAATTATTTATAGAAATTACTAAATGTGTCATAATTTTGTATAACATCTGATATTTACTTAGGTAACTATATGTAATACTTATGTATTTATTTAGTATCACACCTGGTAATTCCAAGATTAAGGAGTAACTTCGTGTGTGGTTTTACATTCTACATTGCAATCGTGAGGATTATGAACATGTTGTACAACGCCTGACAACCTCAACTATGTAAGGAAGTAACTAGAATAGGTCAAAAGTGAGAAAAAGGACAGCAATGACAAAAATACATGATGTACGACTAGGACGATAGGATAAGGATGACGAGGAAGTCAACCCATCCTTAAATAGTGAAGAGGACAACAATACCTGACATACCATGACAACGATAGGATGATGATGATGAGGATGCCATTTTTGAGTAATAAACAAAAGTAATCGAAATTACATAAAAGTACATAACAGATCACTGGCTGTTTCTATATCATGCATAGTTTAAAACAATGACTTTCATGTTCGAACGTTTCAACAAAAAAGAGAAACCCTTTTTAACCTTAAAACAAAAAACATAATCGTGTGATTGAATAATAGATAATGTTTATCATTAGAGGTTCGGGTATATCATCTGTGTTTGCACAAGATATAGTATTTAGTGCAGCTTCAAACGATATCGCCTTGATTAAAGAAAGACACACATGCAAACCTTACACTTGATGCCGTGTATAACGTCTTATTGGCGATGTGTACCTTTTAACCTTTTTAACACACACGTGGGAAAGACATTTCATTAAAAATGTCCCAATTTCGATTCTTTTGGTGTATGTTTCATGAAACGAAACTCACACCAAGGTTGTGATGTAGGTAGTAATTAACTAAATTGTATAAATGCTGTAATGGGAGTGCGTCGCAATCTCCATGTGACCTATGACCTGAAATATATCCATGCCCCTTGTTAAAGAGTAATTGTTCCCTACATTAATCGTGTTGGGTAACGTACGATCTAATACCTACTCATTATGCAAACACATGTAACCTATTATCAAAACATACGATACCTGTCCAACTTATCATTAAAATTTAGGCTGTTACTAAGATGAAATTCAAGCACTGTACAAAGTTATGCTATTTTAGGATACTACTATCGTAGTAGGTCAATAAAGGTGATTTCTGAGTGGTACCAAACTCAAATCCAGCGCTGCATGACTTCTGGCACGCCCCTTCCAGGGGAGACTGGTACAGTTTGCCTGATATATAGCTTAAACTCATGCATCATTTAACTGTGAATCCCCCATGTAATTGTTCATAGCCTCATAAACAGCGATACTCAAAGCAAGGGCAAATTCCTGGGCTATCAAACACGATTTCACACCTGTGATTACGGTCCTTGTATAGCTGATCGAACAAAAGAGAACGTAAAACCACGGGCGAACTAAGCGTATGAATATAGAGTGTGGTTATTTTCCAATTAAGTTCGACATAAACTTGAAGTACTGATACCAACGCAGGCCTAGCAGTCATACCATTAATAGTGATAAGCGGACATGTGTAGCCATATGCTAATCATTGTTGTGGCCATTGACTTTGTGGTTGTATTGCAGATGAGAGACACAATGGATTCTCGAAGTCTGTAGGAGGAAGTTCGGACAAATCGTGTTACTTCCTTTCTAAACATTAAATGACAAGGTTGGGACATAAACGTTATAGTAGACAACATTAGGGCTATAAATAAAACGATGACAAGAGCTACCGTTATCATCAATGACATTCAGCAGGAGATGTGATTTTCAATGTCATAAAGGAAGCACTATACACGAATATCTCAAAACACTAGAATGTAAGCTTGACTAAGAATGAGTGAACTGAAATTCTGGTCTTGGATTATAAACGTGCTTCCTCTAAAATAAATCATTCTATCTAAGAACCATTAGATAGTGACTCACTGGATTCAATATCAGTGACTCTTTGTAAACTAATCTTAAGGTAACCTTGCGTACATAGACAAAAGGACCTGTTACTATGTGTCTAGGGGATGAGTGTTAGCATGTTATACTATAAATGTCTCCGTTACTCAGTCAAACACTGTTCATTTTTTTACAACTTTGGAACCAAAAAGATTACATATGAATTACCTACAAGGAAAACACGGTTTAACGTATCACAGACTAAAACCTTTCGCTAACTGTGAAAGCGAAACAAGAGCGGTATGTTCCCACAATATGGATTGTACGTTAAAATTCAAGGTAAAAAAGACTGATATCAGGTGACATAGTTCGATGTCATATTTATACATGTACATATACAAACTCCAAATCGTATGTCAAGTATCCAGTTCAAAGGATGTATTTGATTGGTTGATTTTATTCAATGAGCAATTAAATACGTACTTTGAAAACTGAAATTGCCCCCTCTCACTATTTCAGTACCAACAAGAAAGTGAATTAAAAACATGCCATTTGAGATTTCACTGGATACCAGCATCACATTGTTTGATCTGGATCTTAGTGGATAGAGATTGCCACGTCAGGGAATTAGACGATTTTGTTCCGAATTCACAGTGAGCCAAAGGTGTATAGATTCAGGCTTGTGTTCCTAGTAGGTAGTTCATATGTGATCTTGTAGTTACCATAGATGTAAAAATTGAGCCGTATTTGGCCAAATACCGTCAAGTTTTGTGAAGGTGGTGAATTTCTCTCTGATAGTTCATTGGTCACCTTTACAATTTTATAGTAAAACATACAAGCCATCACACATTGTTACAGGTCCCAGTGATGTTAACTAGAATAAGAAAATACCAGTGTTAAGATAGCATTTCGGCCAATGTATAGACAAAAGACGGATTGACAAGGCCATTGCAAATTGAACAGGGAGTATGAGACCAGGTGTTCCGGAAGTTTAGTGTCTTCTGTTTCATTGACGACGAAAGGTGGATGAGACAACGTGGTGGTCAAACTTAAACATGCATACTGGAATTTTATTAAATGATTAGTTTTGTACAATTCAATTTATTTCCATTTTCGAAATGGGGGAGTGTCCTCTTCTTCATCTGCTTAACCTGACATTTACTAACATTGTGATTAGAAAGGTCACCTCCTCTATAAATTCCGCTATAAAATAATGATTGAAATGTCACAGATGTTAACTACTGGTTTAAACAGCGGTAGCAAACCCTTTTATTTTCACCTCAACCTCAAGTGTAAGTACAAAGTAGATTAACCAGATCGAGGCCCACTGTTTGACTGATCAACTACTCTGGGATTTGTTTTAACCTTAAAAGTACATCGATTACCTGCTATAAAGTCTCTACATCTAGATGTATGTCTAAGTGTTTTCTCTTAATTATCATTTACGAGTTCATATATTTATATATGGATAATTCAGGAACTGCGAAACCCATCCCGTGACACCTGACAAGTGATTCTGTTATCTCTTCTTTTGGTTTTACATATATGTGTTGGTGTTTAAAGCTGACAGATTTAAAACTAAATTTCCGCGAGGTGTCGATTTGTTATATGTACAAAACAAATCAACCATTTGTTCCCAATATTACCAGGATTGTTATTGGATTCGTTGTTTACACCTGATACTTGATAATAACGGGATTTGGGTTTGGTGCGGTGATACATCAGTTTCCAGACATCACTTCATTTATATTACACATTGCTCAGTAAAGCAGCATTTTATTCACGTCAGTACAGAAAGGTGAAAGTTTGAAGTGAAATTTATGGCAGAAATATATAATATATTTATCTAATATTCCCTCTACTTTGGAAAAACAAGGAAAAAAGATGTTGTGACAAGATATGCAAATTAGTCTAACTGAAGTTGGTATTCAATAGAGTGTTTCTAATTTTGTATGTAACTAATGTTGGTATTTTAGAATGTTCCCACTATATTTGTATGTAACTAAAGCTGGTATGAAAGAGAGTAATTTCTGTTATTTGATATGTTTTTGAGTGTTCCTTTTTTCTGTGAATGATAAATGTGCTTTAACCTGTTTGTTGTAAACGTTGTTATGACACCTAAGTTTTATAGTCGGTCTGAAGTGGTTCCTACTTTGTTAACAATAGTTATAGAGAATGCATGTTCTATATGATTCATTAGACGACAATTTGATGCATTGTTATATATCAAAGCCTGTGGTCATTGTTTATAACTCATTAATTGCATAAGATTGAATATGAAAGCAGTAATATATGATAAGGAAGTCGTGATAAATGCCAGCAGCTAAGTAATGGTTTGTTGCGATAATATCTTACAAGAATGTCTGCAAGTTTACCTATTTAACCACGGTGTTGGTCGAAAGAACAGTATGAGAGGTCAAATAACAAAATTATTCTTATTCTTAGAATTAAAACATAACTAATTAGCTTAGTCAAGTTTACAGTGTCTTAAACATTATAATACTGTCATTACTTGACTTTGTTATTTGTTAGATTCCACATCATAATGCATTTATTAATTTGACCAACTTAATTCAATAGTATTGACCATCACTTCTACACTGTGTTAAACATCAACATATCATATTCAATCGGGTTTATCGTCAGTTCTACACTGTTAGATATCAACATATCATATCTAAATGGGTTTACCATCAGTTCTATACTGTGTTAGACATCAACATATCATATTTAATCGGGTTTACCGTCAGTTCTACACTGTTAGATATCAACATTTCATATTAAATCGGGTTTACCATCAGTTCTACACTGTTAGACATCAATATATCATATCTAAATGGGTTTACCATCAGTTCTACACTGCGTTAGACATCACAATATAACATTTCATTGGCTTGAACATCAGTTCTTCACTATGTTAGAAGTCAAATCGTAGTTTATTTCCTTGACTGTCAGTTTTATAATCCGCAAGATAATGCAATTCGTATCGTAAGTTGTTTTAGCAATCGGTTCTTAACTGTCATCCCCATATCATTATCAATTGACACGGCTGTCGGTCATACACCTCTTAGATATAACAACATCAATATTAATTTACTCGGTTGTAAGTTTTGCAATCTATTTGATATCACAACACCATAATTAATTTACTAGGTTGTCAGTTCTGTAATCTATTGGCTATCACAACACTATGATCAATTTACTCTGTTGTCAGTTCTGTAATCTATTTGATATAACAACGGCTTAATTAATGTATTAGTTCAACACCGAAACGTCTTAGATACACTAAAAGCATTAAATAACAGACTTTAACATTAGTAGTAGATTTTGTCGTGTCGTCAGTTTTACTTGTCGTGTCGACAGTTCTATATGTTCCTTCGTCAGTTCTACATGTATCGTGTCGTCGGTTCTACATGTCGTGTCGTCAGTCCAACGTGTCCTGTCGACAGTCCTACATATTCCTTCGTCAGTTCTACATGTACTGTGTCGTCGGTTCTACATGTCGTGTCGTCAGTTCCACAAGTCGTGTCGACAGTCCTACATATTCCTTCGTCAGTTCTACACTATATCGTGTCGTCAGTTTTACATGTCGTGTCGTCAGTTCCACCAGTCGTGTCGACAGTTCTACATCTCGTATCGTCAGTTCTACACTATATCGTGTCGGCAGTTCTACAGTAAGTGGTGTCGTCAGTTCTACCTATCGTGTCGACATTTCTACATCTCGTATCGTCAGTTCTACATGTATCGTGTCGTCAGTTCTACACTGTATCGTGTCGTCAGTTCTACATGTCGTATCGTCCGTTCCCCACTATATCATGTCGACAGTTCTACAGTAAGTCGTGTCATCAGTTCTACACTATATCGTGTCGTCAGTTTTACATGTCGTGTCGTCAGTTCCACAAGTCATGTCGACAGTTCTACATGTCGTATCGTCCGTTCTACACTATATCATGTCGACAGTTCTACAGTCGTGTCATCAGTTCTACACTATATCGTGTCGATAGTTCTACATGTCGCATTGTCGGTTCTACATGTCGTATTGTCGGTTTTACACAATATTTCGTGTCGACAGTTCTACATGTCGCATTGTCGGTTCTACACAATATTTCATGTCGTCAGTTCTACATGTCGCATTGTCGGTTCTATACAATATTTCATGTCGTCAGTTCTACATGTCGCATTGTCGGTTCTATACAATATTTCGTGTCGTCAGTTCTACATGTCGCATTGTCGGTTCTACACAATATTTCGTGTCGACAGTTCTACATGACAAGTCGACGCTGCTTGATATTACGTGTATGTATTGTTGATGTAGTCTGACGGGTATAGCGTCCTATAAAACATCCATGATGTATGTAGCATGACAGCTGCAGCTGCTATATGTAGTCAGCCTACAGTGTCTACACTAATAATCGATACAAAATGTTAGGTTGACTTATGTTTGAAATATCACAACGAAAGTTGAAAATTGCTTACTTGTAAAATATTGTCAGTTTAACTTTACTTATCAACTATTCAATAATTAAAGGAAGACGGCACAAAGGCTTGTGTATGTCATAAAACATTTATTTTGTGAGAACTAGGAACCAGGTTGATGTTCAATTAAACATTAAAAGTAAAACACCTCCTAAAGCAGAAATTGAATTAGCACGAAATAAATATGAGGAAAAGGTAACAACACTCGGTAAAAAATACACACATTGTCATCACATAGGGATTTCACAGACGACGGGATAACATCCGACAAATCATCGTAATGTTTATAGCAAAACAATGTCAAAGGGCAAATACAATTCAACCCCCCCCCCCCCCCCCATACATTAAAAATAATCATATAAACTTACAATTTCCATTTCATGCAAATTTTACAGGTACAGGAATAGAAGACGACCAAACAACGAAATATTTATCTTGTACCTTAAATAAAGGCTCGGAGGAAAACATATTAAGCTTTTTCAAAATCAAACACCTTATCATTTCGAACATTTCAGTTAGGAGTGTATGAGGTAGGGATTGCATCAACCCGACTTCATTAATTACTTCAAGTCATCTTAACCAAGATGGCATTTTTTTGTAAGGAATAACAGGTACAGAAAATAATTTGTCTAGTTTTAGGCAAAATCTCCTTTTTAAGAAACATTTTAAAACGTACTATATTTCAACCTTCAATTCTAAGTTAGTATTGCAACCAAGAGTGATTAACGTATGTGTTGTCTAAAAACATTAAAAATGTTGTAGTTTGATGCCTTGAAAGAATATTCAAGGTGCAATGTATGCTATCAGCTTTTTTGCCTTATCTGCACTGTACCTTAATTGGTCTATACTTTTTCCATGTACTGCTTTTTCAAAAGCAATATGAAATGTACTTTAGCGATGAAAAGGGCAATTTAGATGATGTTTCCTAGAAAAAATTTGCTTATGGACTACATTTTTTGACGGTGTTGATGACGGCGTCATTCGGTTAATGGCGTCCATAACTTCAACGCGTTATCTGCCGGCAGAGGTACTTCTTTAGAGTATTGATTTTCTTCAGTCGCCTTCGAGGCATCAAAATTTTGGCCTCTAGCATCACTGACGAGTTCTAGAAGGATCAAACTGTATCTAACTCTAATTTGTATTTAAAAGGTTCATTTTCGGTTGTGTGTCTATTGTGCAACCTCTGGAATTCTTTTGTAGGTTTCAACCTAATTTTTATAAATATTATCACAAATCACAATTTCAAAATTGGTTATTTCAGTGAAAATTTCAAATAGGAAAAAAAGCAGATACCCTTTCTCCATCTATCTTTAAAAAGATGAATACTTATTTATCAAAGTATCTATTTTCGGTCTTTCTGCAGTTTAAAGCTAGTTAAATCAATTTGCATTTTCGTAATATTTTCTTAATAATATCAATAAATTATACTATCACTTTGTAAAGGACGACGGCAGTTATTTTGAAAATAGTTGCCGCGAAAAAAATTGACTTTTGTTCAGGAAAAAAATAAGAACAAAATGAGGAAAAGAATTACTTCCTTTTTCAGAAAAAAGTAATGCTGCTACATATTGATTGTTTGCTTTTAATTGACTTTGGAAAAATCTTTCAAAAGCCTCATCCACAGAAAAAAATAGTTGGCAATGATTTTTTTTACTCCCTGGAGGAGTACATCCTTAATTACAATTTGGTTAAAAAAAGAAATAAGAAAAGAGAAAATACTTTCCCACAAAGTGATTTCTTAACTTCTTTCAATTTCAAAGTGAATACTAATCAATCTCAAAGGCGAAAAAAACAAGGATACCGGTGCAATTAGTTCAACGTTGACCTGACTGGACCGATATTTGCAATAGCCTCCAAACAACAGCAAATGCCAAAAATAAACTCAAATGAGAAAAGTTATAGCCTCAAAGAATTATATAAATGATGTGAACCAGTGAGCACTCAAGAAAAAACCACGGTACAAACACAAACAGACATTCGCAACCGTGAATCAAACCACTGCAAAATATAATACAATGCTTACACGTAATAATTATGAGCAAAGGAGGACAATTTCTTTATCACAGTATCAACAAACAAAGGATAGGATGTATCCATGTGGTGTCAGCATACAAGGGCAAACTGCAGCAGCGTCAACAAGCAAATACAAAGTTATCAGCACACACAAAGTATTGCACGATATCAACAAACAAGAACGCAATGAATCCATGCGGCGTCATTTTGTAAAGACAAACTATACAACAGCGTTAACACACATTATGTCAAGCACAAAATATGTCACATTGTAAGAACATAGGAACAGCATAAAACAGACAAGTACAAAATATATCACAGAGTCAGCAAACCCGGGATTTCGAGGGATATAAGTTGATGAAGATGCGGTCTTTCTTAAGAATTGTTCGCTTTCTTCCAAAAATGCGCATGTTTGATGTTGTGTAGAAAACACTTAGCTTTCCGGAAAAAAAAAAAAACCTTGTCTTCTTGTTCCTTTTAGGAGTTACCTTGTCAATATTTCATTTATTCATATTTTCCCCTCGTTTTTGTTTGAATAATGATTCTGCTAACAGATTTGATGCCAATACAATAAAACTAAAGATGATGTAAAATACTAAACCACAAGAATGAAAAAAAATGTTCCCCATTTGTCCACTTCCCGGAAAAACAATAAGCAGAAAATATGTTGTTTTGAAGAAGACAAGTACAAGCAATTATAGCAATATACTTATATGCTTACCATATTTCACCTGATCTCATGAATTAACCCTGGATTCTGTATGTGCGAACTGTTATCTCACATCTATATAAGCTAAACTGAAGAACTATTGAAAACATGATCCATCGTAAAATAGTCTAATTCCAGTTGGTCAAATAACATGTTATTCATTAAAAAATATTATGGAAGGAGAAAAAATTCCAAAGGACACATAGGACTTTGATCTTTCTTCTCTTCATTTTCCAGTACTTTGACTTCCAAGTATCATGCCAAGGTATTTGAAAATTTGAAATAATTTAAAATCATGTTCAGTTAATATCATAATTTACATTGCCAGTTTCCAACAACAGTAAACCATGAGTGATTGGCCAACTACAGGAAACCGCATCTGCAATGAAATAAATTTTCTCAAACAACGTCCTTATTTCCAGATCTTTATAAAATTGGAGAAAAATCCGAACGGAATACAGCACAATGAATGCAGTTCAAAACAAAAGCAACGCTACTTTTGCACACAGTTAAGAGAATTTGAAACCCAGTTTCGAATATGAAACGCCAGCATTAGCTTCGGAGATACCATTTAAAAAAATAAATCATTTCTACGGTTCAAATCTTCCCGTAAAACACGAGCTATTCGTCATTTGTTATCGCTAACGTGATTAATTATAGTCATTAGTCTGGTGCTTATAACATTTCAATGTAATTATGATACAGAGATTTGCAATAATGATACACAGATGTGTTTTAAAAAATTGCCGATGCTTTTAATGTTCTGTATAGTTGAGTCAAATAATATCTGCCTTTCAAGGTCATTGTTTAGCTCCTGCCATTATAAGATGGCAACAGACTGGGAACACTCCAGTCGATACATTTTTCAGTTCTGTTTGAAGCATACTTTTGTGACTGACAATCCCAAAACAAGAATGAATGCATTTCTTCACGTGTGAGATACAGAATATAAGAGTCCGTATGCCTTTATCACATCGATAATATCAGGTAGTTTTTTTATATTGTAATCGTTTTGGTTCCTGGAACTACTACTTGCAGCTTGGTAAACCGATATTTACTTCAAACACAAATAAAACAAAGGAAAATTAATGCTTTCTGTTTATTCATTCAAAGCAGATCTAACTGTCATGTTTATTTGGCCTGATCGGATTTATAATCAAAGCAATATAACGCTGAATATGATTGGTACTGATTGCTTTGCAAACATTCCAATATAATAATTTCGCTGACTGGTCCTTAATGCACTATCAATGATACCGACATGATAGTGTGATTTATCTGTCACTTTACTGATATAACAATGCCTGTGATTGGTCCTTATATTGATTAAACGATATCGATGATTGGTCCTTCAATTTTTATAAAGATTTCGATTATTGGACCTAAGTGTATTGGAAACACTCGATCAAGATAGACAGATAAATTTCCGTTATGCTAATTATGCAAGTTGGTCTCTACTTGTTAAAATTGTACCGATGTATCAATGAGACTGATTGGTCTGTAATGTTCATAACCTTACCGATATTAAGATAACGCTGATTGGACCCTATTTTTTAATAATGTTACCGACCTTGAGAAAAGGTTGACTTGTCTGTCCTTGTTATAATATTACCGATGTAACAATGATGCTGATTGGTCATTACAGTTTTTATAATCTTACCGATATAAAGGCTACGTTGATTGGTCTGTAACACCGATATTGATATAACAATAACTTGGATTTTTTCTGACTAGTGGTGGACTGTTTTTCGGTCTCTCTAACCTCTATTGATCAGGCGCTTGTGATGGATGAAACCTATTTTTGGCCCTCGTATATCTGTAATGGTGAAGGACTCCTCCAAATGGGAGTTACACAATGAACTCGGGACTAATCAATTTCTATTCATTCAGGAAAAAACTATACACTCTTTTTTGGACAATAAAACCTAAAACTCTATAAATAATGGAAACAAGTTCAAGAAACATGTTTCGAGGACTGGTGATTTTACACACTTTCTGCACGCCAAGTTAAATAAGAGATCAATAATTACGCGAGATTACGGAGAATTAGCGTTTGAGTCCCCTCGTAGTCGAATACAACCACTACTTTTCATTTAAATCGACACAATTGTTGTTTTCCAAGCCAAATATCTTTACTCTTTATTTAGACATAACTGTATTGGTTCTGGTAAAAGGAAAAAAAGGAAGACGAACTGGCTGTTTGGTTGAGAAACATTTAGAATTCACTATAGCAATTTTTAAATTGTGTCCAAAGAAGCTGTCCCTTTGCTAAATGCTAAAGGCAAGCAATCCTGGTTTTGGTAACTTGCTTAGAAATGAATTCCAGTGGAAACGGTCATTGTCATCTGTCAATATGGAGATAATACTTACAAGGACGCACTTTCTTTATATTATTTCAAACATCTTCCATATTGGCATAGCCTTAAAATAGAAATGTGACAATTATGTTATCTTCAGGTCAACTTCGTTTCCAATAAGATACACCCTCTCCCGAAAAAATGATTATTCATGTCAATTTTTTCACTTCGTATTTTGTCTACTGTTTGTCCTTGGAATTTGTCTTGCTCTCTAGACAAGTTGTCTATCTGTATGAAATTCCTTATGGACCCGAACATTATTGTGACGTTATATATAAATGTTGTAATGACTATGATGTAAAAATCCCATATTCCTCATAGCTACAGAATTATGGAACATGCTTGAATTTTAATTGTTTATTTAGACGCGAAATTACTTTGCGATGCAAGAAAAGAATAATCAGCCAGTGTTGTGTTTAATAGATAGAACTTTCAACTCTAGGAAAAAAGATAAGAGAAATCAGCCTTTTGGAAAAGAAAAGCTTCGTCCTACGCTTTGTGGTTTGGTCAAATAAGTCAGTAAGACGATATTCATTTATTATTTGACCACTATTTAGATATCTATTTATTTAAAAACGTGCTAGTTGTTTGTGTGTTGTTTGTACAATCACATCATATAGCAGTTAGTATACTCAGCTGATGTACTTCAGTCTCCTCTCTGAGAAAATGACTTTGTCGTCAAAGGCATGAAAAATATTTTGATCATTATTTCACTTACAACTGTGTGTTATTTCATTGTTTCTATCTACAGCTGTGGTTCATTCGCGACAGTTTGATTTCCCATTTGAATTCTTCAACCTGTGATGACATATCCATTTTAACTGTTGTCTCGACTGATGTGGGAGTCATATTCCATTTTTGGCGCTTCTGGTCCTTTGATCCGACTCATTCGTGATTCTGATCAGAGCGGTCACCTTAATTACCGTAATTATTGAACTACAGAAAGGATTTTTTGTGTGGATGACTGGAATTCTATATACTCTTAAGCGAAAAGCATTTTTTTTCATTTCACAGTGGCATGATAACTATGTATTTTCCTTCTTCTGAACTATTTATCAATTCCTAACCTGACAAATAATCTAATTGTGCATACTTTATTTTTGATTGGTGTTTAACTTATTTAAGTCAGGAAGTAAAAGTGCATAATATGTATCTCAGACATCCGTATACCTTATTAGATAGATTAAAGTACAAAGGTTATGTTATTGATCCTCGAACACATTACAAAGACACTTTAGGCCTAATAAAATATCATTGTCAATTATTGGACATAATAAATCTTCAACTTGGAACTGTACAAGTAATGAATGTGTGACTTAATTGACACCTTACCAATAATTGCTTTTTTTAATTGAATTTGATGTTAATTTCATTGTAAAATGTTTCAATTGTGTGTACAATTGTCAGTGTGACAGAGTTGAGTGTGAATTCATTTCCTGGGTTATAGAACACTTGTCAATGATTTGATGAGCTTTATGTCTCCAACTCTTGAATTGACTATGCACTTGTTCCTCATCTGATCGCGTGCGAATCAATGCTAAAACGGATGTTTTTATAACAACCAGAATCATGACCACAACAGATCCAATCCCAGGTAATAATTAACTTTCTAAAGTACATCTATAAAATATGTTTTCCACCCTTGGTGGAGAAAATTTATGAAAAAAATATAGAAAGGACTTTCACATAGGCATAATCCTCAAGTTCAATTCAATCAACACCCGTGGAAATAAACTTTTCCAAACAGTGTTTAAGAATTTATTGTCCAAGTTATACATGAAGCATTAGACATTTAACATTATAATAAGTAGTGTATGCTTGTTTACATTTAAAGATCACGACTTACCACAATCTCCAGTATACATTTGGGATATAAAATAACAAATTGTCACTAAATTATATAATTTTACAATAGGCATTGCTAAGGAATTCACATGTCAAAGCATAGCAGCCTTCTGTTTCCATGACATAAAAACATTATCTGGAATAGGTTTTTCAATTTATAATGAAATCCCAGAGACGTGTTAATGCAGTATGAAATAGATCTATAATTTAGAGATACAACAAAAAATCCTTGATTGTATCAATATTATTTATTTCAAAAAAGGTTTTAAAAAGTTAACAAATTTAGAGAACTCAGCAATGACGCTGAAGAGGATTATGCTTTTAATCTATTCGAAATTGCCAGTCCGATGTGGAAATTTAAACTCAAATTCCGAACCATAATTCGATATTCCTGATATTTTCCCATACCAGATATTGCTGGTAGCTTCAAGGCCTGACCTAATTTGAGCCATGTTTTACTTAAAAAAGGCTGCGCTCTCTGGAATAGTTCTTCTCAAGCTGATGGCCTAATACCGCTGTTGACAAAACAATCACTTCACTTGTTCAAGACAAAGACAACAGTTCACTCTTTTGTTAATATAGCCTAAATCCATTTTAACGATTAACTAGTCAGCAGTTCATGTATTCCGTTTATGTGACAGCGGATTATGAACGATAAATATCGATATTTCACGTGTTTTAATTGTCTTATAGATACATCTCTATTAGATATGCACTGCATACTTGTCTGGGGAATTTCCATACCTTCACAAATCTTTTATTTATCATATATAAACACAACATATTCAAAGAGAATAAGTAAGAAAACATATTTCAACAATTACCAATTGATAAATAGCAATACTCATTCATATACTATGTTGGAACATACGAATAAGTTTTTTTTAGAAAACTTCTCAGTCTCAGAGACCGAATGTTAAGGACCATAAAGTGTTTGAATACTGTTCTGTGCACAAGTATAAGAAATCCGCAAACAGTTGAAGATGTGATTTCCCAACTTAAACTCACGACTCTTTATGGTATAAAACATAAACTGTTGACTATTGAAAACAACATTGGATTGACAAAATCTGTGGAGACCTCCTGGTTGCACGTGGTCCCGGGTCAGACGCCATGTAAAATCCCTTACATCAAATTCGATTTGTTGCCCACTGCAAATGGAGTTGGATGAATAGACTGTGTATTGCAGACTAACGGAAAGTTTTATTGTTTCGCACAAAGGTCAAGGCCAACTTTTTACCAGAAAACTCGAATTCTGTTTGATTTAATCTTGACAATTGCGTATACATGTTTTACTTGTTGACTTCCTGCAAATATGATTATTATCATAGTCTTTATAACATTTTTGAATAAATATCTGATTTGGTTATGACAGTATACACAATTAAGTCCTTTTTTTAGTGACGAGGTGATCATATAACTAGGTTTTGTGATATCAGACATGCTAACTTGACATACCATAGCGTAGTATGTGACGTAAATTGAACCCGTTTAAAGATGTTACATGCTTCAATGTATTTCTGATATGGAAGTTAAAATATAAAGTCGTGAATAATCATACGAGGGTGCATCCAATTTTTTTACAAGAAGGAATTACACCGGAAAGTGTTTGGAGAAAACACAAAGCAAAGTACTTTTGTTAAACCAAAATATTGAATTCTTGATTGACAATGTCGTCGTTGATTTCGATTGTTATATATGGCAATATTCATGAGGGAGATATGTACTCTCCCACACACCCACACTCTTGGGATATTTTTTCATAATTCATCGAATGTATCAAAGAGCCAATCATAGAACTGCTAACAAAGGCCTGAATAAAGTTATTTCACTTCAAGCAAAACCTAATAGCTAAGTTGGTCGTATGTACACTGTGATTGTGTAATCAAAGATTATTACAATTTGCCTCCATTTTGTTTTAGTCGCTTAGCAACATATCAGTGATGAATGTAATGGTTTTATTTTCTATGATATCATTTGTCTATTTAATGTTTTGTTCAAGACTAAAAGTGAACTTTGGTTCATGGTCTCTTTGCGGGATAAGAATGTCCGATGTTTGTTATCATGTCTGATTTCATTATCACTACTAGTTTCCCATTTTCCAATTCTTATTTTGAGGTGGTGACATTACTTTGACTTTACATGGCGGGACAAGGAAAGGGGAGACAACCAATTATATAAAACCGAACTTTCCATAACACCTGATTCTTATTTTGAGGTGGTGACATTACATCGACTTGACATGGCGGGTAAAGGAAAGGGGAGACAGCCGCTTATGTAAAACTGCACTTCACATAACACATGTTCATGATTTTTTCGTACTTTTTTTGTTGCATCATTTTATCGATTTTTGGCAAATCATTCTTAAGACGTAGGATTAAAGAAATTAATCAATCAGCGACAAAGCTAGGTCATGCGATATAAGAATACAGGTATTGGACATCAATAGTAGGATACGCGTATTGTCGATAAAATCATTAAGCTTACCTGCAAACGACAAGCTAATAAAAGGCAACGTGTAATTAACCTACCATGATATTTCATCGGCCGGATCAACCTGGTATCTGATTGAGTGCAAGCCTGTTAATTATACAGGAAACTGAGGAGGGTCATCAAAAGACACCCTGTTAAGTTATACAATACCTATACGAAGGACGAAACAGCTGTATGATGAGTTAATTCGTTATCTGGTTCGACTCTATCTTATTCTAAATTTGTATTGAAAGGTGTTATTCACTTGCGTGTCTTCTGTACAATCTTGGAATCAGCAGTTTACAAGAAACGAACAAAACAATCGTGATGATTTATTGAATTTGATGGGAAGTTACCACTACAGGGGAGAAGAAACGATTGAATTTCTTATTGACAATATCTTCCAATAGACAATATGAATAATTATGGCAACGAAATGTTCACTTTTTGATCTCTTGAGTGAATTCTGTTTTTGTTTGCATATGAAGCTGAATTGATTGATGAGCAGGACAGGACGTAAAACCCTTACCACGTATTTAATTTCACTTTAAGATATGTTGATAATGTCTTATTTTAAACAAGAAATGTAATGGCTATGTCGAACGTATGTCTATCAGAATTAAAACAAATATACTTCAGACTCCTCTGTGTCCGCCGCTTACCTCGCTCCTTTACTACATCAAACAGAAATGTCTTACACTGTGTTATACACTTGAGGATCTCGATTCTCCTATTGTGTGTGGTTTTTTTTTTTAATTTCGATCGTAACATTCTGCTTCCAAAAACAATGAGTTAACATGTCGCATTTTAATTGATATCCAAGGGTTTGTTTTCGCTATTTAAGTTTGCAATCTGAGGGCGATAAGTTTGTTATGGAAACGTTGCATTGGATTTTCGATAGAAATTCGCTTTATCTTCCCAATATGTTTGATTATAAGGGTTAGCTAGGAAAAGTCTCTGGAAACCAGTTCCAAAAATGTTTACATACTTGATAAAGCATTCAACAAAAGGATTGGCGTTTATTTCATGTTATTAATCACTACACGAGTGAGAACATTTGGTGATTTATATAACACTTATATCCTGTATTTAGTGTTTCCCGCAGGTCCAAATGGGGCATGGTAATTTCAGAAATCATCAAAGGGCCATCCTATAACATACAACAAGGGCACATAACTATACCTGAACCGCAAGCATTGATCACGTGATCTCTGTTCAAACAGGAGGCTTCTCTAATTGTTCTATGTTTGCTGAAATTAAATTGATTTTTAAGAAACTTTATGTCATTTTTTCGGTGAATCAAATAAACGACCACAGACGTTTTTGTCCATCAAGCTCACATGCTTGTCACATAAAAGTAAGTTTAACTATTAATTGATTCCAATTTCCAATTTCAAACTCCTTTTTTTGTCAATGCGTCACTAAGATGGCGGTCAGTTCAAACTGACATCTGCGATGTTAATTGTAGATGGCATTTCTCTACATCTAAGTATGTGAACGACAGCTTGACAAAGATTATTGATACAGGTTGATAAGTAATTTACGGAAGCCCATTGGTGCCTTTGCTAATATACGCAATGCTTATTGTGGATACATGCAACACTATTAACTATATATGTATAACGGTTCCGTAGTTTCGCGCATACTAGTCTACAGTTAAGTTCTAAAGCGGCAGATTACGTAACAGTGACATTGTGGAATTCTATCCGAAATAGAAATCTTAAGAAAGAATTTTCGATATTATAAAACACATTTACAAATAGATAATCAGCATTCTTTAGTTGACTCTGTCCAGAGCTAAGAAGTGGCAAGGGTTTTTAATCATCTTGGAATGATTAAGACCATATTGGAACGTAATTTCATCTGGATGAACATGATGTTTGCTTGTACTCTATTCAGGAAATGTGGCCTCCCAGCAGTTCACGTACCGCTGATGAAACTGATCGTAAAACGGTAAGCGCGCGGAACAACGGAAGTCTAAGTGACATCTACTTAATATTCGCAATGATAGTTTTGCAATAGTTCTTGCGTATATTTAAACAAATGTATTGCGTATATGCGCAATATTTTTTTTATTTCTTTAGATATCATTTGGCACCATTGGGTTTCCGTACCAATGGGCTTCCGTAGTAACTGACTCTGTCGAATGAATCCTTAGAGAATTCAGATAGACACAGGCATCCTACGTCACACTGGCCCCTTTCTCTAACGGGTTAAGCCGGTTACATATGATTCACATCTCTTTTATGTACATAAGTAAGCCAGTGCCCCAGTGTCTGGGTTAGAAAGGCTTACCATGACCCTGGTTAGCGGTACCAGTCACTGGAGAGGTAAGGGATACCCTCGTAAATTAAGGTCAATGTCGTTGGGGGAGGGAAGAGGCCAGGATGGCACTGAAAGGACGTCATGCTGTTCGTATTATGAAAGAAAGTGATATATGATTATATCTAGACAGCAATGCCGCGAAAAGTTCGACCCCTTTATTTAAAAGAAATATTTATAAAAAAAATATCTCTATTAATAGTTTGATGTATAAAATTATTTAAAACATTTACTTTAAAATAACACCTAAATGCTTTATGAGATAAACATATTAGAATATCGTTGCATATCCCAATAAGATTGAAACTAAAAAAATGTGCTTAAAAATTAAATGAAAACGATATAGATAATGAAAATTCAATGGGTTTAAAAACTGTCTGTTTTTTTTCGATTTTCTCGGGTCTCTTATCCAACATTATTGTATCCGACAGCAAACTATACTTAGCTTCATTCAATTCCCCAGAATACCTCGATCTCGAATAAAACTAAATTGCATAAACTGTCTGAGTATATAGGAAAAGCTAATAGGAGACGACAAACTACACTGAAACGACTTTTATTTACAAGTGTTTGTCGCTAAGACCTGAACAGTGCTACATGTTATTTCATGTATACCTGACAAACTGTTAGTTCAATTTTATAAATGAACTAAATGATGAAAAGATAATCAGACATCTTATCGGATTTTTGTGTTTCTGTAGTTCAAAAGACCTTTTCACATATTTCACATTTAATTCATTGTCATATCGAAAGAGACTACATCTGAATGTTACCAGCACTAAAGGAACTTTATCTGAATGTTACCTGAACTAAAGGGACTATACATAAATGTTAGAATATTACAAGCACAGCTTTGTGAAAGATGCACTGATGGTTACCTGTGCAACCATCAAGAATGAAATAGCAATGTTGCAATTGCTAATATGATAATAGTTAACGACTACCAGCGCTAAATGAACGATATTTCACCATACCAGCTCTACCTATAGGATTGAAATGTTGGGGTTATCTGTGATGTGGGAACAATATCATAACTAAAGGGACAATATTTTAAGGCCATCGGGGCTAAATAGGTGATATCTCATCCTTATATGTGCTTAAGGGACGGCAAAGTCAGGTTTCAAGCACCTCTTTGCTAAAGGGACCATGTGCTAGGGTAATCTGTGCTACAGGAATGATATTTCAATGTTACCAGAACTAAATGTAAATTGCTATGTAACCAGCACTTAAGGAGCAATGTCTCAAGGTTATCAGTACTGAAGAGACGATATTTCAAGATCACACAGAAGGGGAAAGTTCCTCATTGTTACCAGAAGTGAAGAAAATAAAGGAAAGATATCCCCGGGTTCCCTATAAATTCATTCCACGTAACCTTGGACACATGGACTGCCTCTATACTGCTTGCCATGTAAATCTTCAGGCAAACATTTTTTCGTAATAGATGATGTTTTACTTTTCTGGAGTAAATAATGTTTTCGACAGGTTCTATTTATAACTGATCACGTGGTGTTTACAAGTGTTGCGAATTGATTGTGTACGTTTGACATACAAATAGATATTGATCTGTCGCACCAACACATCCTTTCAGCAATGTGTCAAGGTCGCGAATTTGGTGTCAAAAGACATGTTCACCGGGCCCCGTGCTATTAAGTCACGTACCCTGGCTTTACAGGAATAGTGAAGCTAACACGAATGTTACCACCAAAGTATCATTTTAAGCACGTATTTAACCTCTATGTCCATATTTAAAATAGAAAGATGTGACATACATAATAAAGAAAAGGCTAGTTAGCAAGCCTGTATGCCATATATCAAATAACATTTTCAATCTGTGATTATAACAGCGAAGTCTGCTTGGACAGGTTGACTAGCATAGTCAACATCCAAATTTTGATATTTCATGGTGGACCGTAGGCGATGAAAATAAATTGTCTTCATTGATAATTGTTATTCTTGCTTTCATTTACTCGCACACGGAGAATGATACACCTCCTTTAATCTATTGTATCTTTGCCATTTCTGGTTGTTTTAGATCTTCCTCGTCTTATGTCTCTCATTTTTACCTACACCACGTATATCAGATATCCCTTGGTCGTGATTTCTTCTGTTTTTATTTCCTCGTGTGTTCATCCTGTCCACTTTCTTATGACATTCCAAACACGACCAAGTTGACCCCTCTGCTATCATTCTTTGATTTCTGCAAAAATCTTTTCAGTGTCTGGATATTTAATTGTTTTGTGTGATAAGTGTAGCTCCTGAAATTTACTCTAGATTCTGTACATTTGCTGTGTATAACGTTCTCACGTTCGGCGATGCGGGCAGCAACCTCTTGCACATCATTACAGCTTGCATATCGTTAAGTAAGTTCTTTTCTTCACCAACTCTGCATAGGCGACAAAACCACATGAAATAAAGGCTAACCCTAATTTCAAACACATGATTTAACACACTTTTCTCTAGACATATACTACGGAAATGTTCCTAATCGGATGGCACAGTGCGGTTTTAAATCATCTTGATTGAAGACTGAAGATTGGGGCACAATTTACAAACCGGTCCTGGTTTTGCTCCTCGTTCCCTGTATATTTCATTTGGTATAAAGTTAAGATTGCTTCCCGGTCTTTAAATCGGAATTAGATACCGATTTTGCTCTCGTCACCGCACCTTCCCGACTTGATTTGGTTCGGTTTTCGTGCCATTGTGACTAAGAGTACCCGTTAAGCATTGAACAACATGACAGGACACGTCTGAATCTATGGCATAGCGTTACAGTAATTCAATGTTTAACGTTTAAGTGTATCAGGAAATGGAAGCCATACATTATAGATACGGTCGTTGATGTCCATAAATAGAACAAAGAAAATACCGGTGTATCACCAGAGTCATAATCCAACCTCAAATATAATGAAACAAGAACAAAATATAAATAAAAGAAAAAGTTTCTTTGAGAAATAGAAACAAAGTTCAAGATGCTTGTGTAAAAGACACCAAAGTAAATAGCACCTTTTTAAAAGAATTTAGAATTAGATAAAGTAGAGCCGAACAATGTCTTAAACTGCATCATACAACTGTTTAGTATTTCTAGGACTCATCAGTGATGCTACATCATACAACTGTTTAGTATTTCTAGGACTCGTCAGTGATGCTACATCATACAACTGTTTAGTCTTTCTAGGACTCGTCAGTGATGCTACATCATACAGCTGCTTCGTCCTTCTAGGACTCGTCAGTGATGCTACATCATACAGCTGCTTCGTCCTTCTAGGACTCATCAGTGATGCTACATCATACAGCTGCTTCGTCCTTCTAGGACTCGTCAGTTATGCTACATCATACAACTGTTTAGTCCTTCTAGGACTCGTCAGTGATGCTACATCATACAACTGTTTAGTCCTTCTAGGACTCATCAGTGATGCTACATCATACAGCTGCTTCGTCCTTCTAGGACTCGTCAGTGATGCTACATCATACAGCTGATTCGTCCTTCTAGGACTCGTCAGTGATGCTACATCATACAACTGTTTAGTCCTTCTAGGACTCATCAGTGATGCTGATGGTCTATATATGGAAACCCATGAGGTGACCGAGGAAAACTGACCGGAAAAATTGAAGAATGGGCACTAGATGCATTATTCCATAAATTTCGTAATTTTCATTCTGGTGATTTCAAAATAGCCTCGATTGCATGGGTATATTCAGAACTGTGCCACTATTCCAGTGATTTAGGGCGTGACATGCAGGTTGCGACAGAATAAGACTATGTGTTCCGGAAGAGTAAGCGCCTTCTGATTCATCGACGACAGCCGCCATGTAAATCTTAGCAAGAAAGTAATGTCACGTTCTGAAATAGGAACATGATAAACAACAAGAGAACCAGCAGTTATGATAACAAACATCCAACATGTCCAGCTTCATATCCCATAAAGATATAGAATATGCCCCTATAAGATCACTATGTCGACCGCGAAACCTCCCCATCATTTTCATGAGCCTGTTTCGCTTGAAACTCTTTGTTGAGAGTCTGTGTGTCAGTTGCCAACATCTTGCACGAGAGTCGTGATGTTGAGAACACTCTGTTGGGTATCAAATCAGTTACTACATGTAAATAAAGGTAGGTTGGGAATACAGGAATGTTCCTATCTATCGATCAAACGCGCTTAATCGTTACATTTATCATACACTTTTATTCATAAAGCTGCCCCTGTTGAATTGGGTAGTAAAAGATCGAGATTGATGAAGTAGAGTATGTCATGTCCTTGATTTCTAATTCAGATGGGTACACTTTAGATACAGCGGACGAACTCTTTAACTGCCATGAAAGTATAAGTTCACGTCAGCCGAGTAGTCATCTGAATCTTATAAAAATGTCGACTATTCTATGATATTTAACATTGGGGACCTGAACATCAGATAAGTATAACCAGGATAAGGTTTATCTACGAGTCTGACCTTGCCATACAAATATAGTCATGGTAAGGTCCCTCTGAAAGACTGACCTGGTCAGATAAGCATAGTCATGGTAACATCACTATGAGAGATTGACCTTATGGGATAAGTATAACCATGGCAACATCACTCTGACCGACTGACCTGGTAAGATAAGTATAATCATGGTAACTTCCCTCTGACAGACTGACCTGGTCAGATAAGTATAAACCATTGTAATATCTCGTTGATAGACTGATCAGGGAAGATAAACCGTTGATGTGTTTGGAGCCTGGTGCTTGGAGCCTGTTGCTAGAAAGTGATGTACCGCTGAACGTCTCACATTAGGTACGGGTTCTACTGAAGACTCGGTGAGATCTTGCACTCCGGACCCTCAACTACATACACCTCATTCAAAAAGACTCTTCTAATGATAACTAGCACTGCGAATGATGTGTTACTCATTGACCTACACAGCAGTGAAATATGTGTTCTCGTTTGCAGTCCCGTATGTTGTATTGCCTCAAAATCTCCATCTAAAACGTTGCTTATTTATCAGAGATTCCTAGAGGACAAATCCATTATGTACGAATGAGATTTTTCACTTTTTCCAACATCCATGTCATAACACAATAGACGTCATGTTATCTATCTGTTACTCATACTGCAATCATATTGACAATGAAAATCCGAATCACCTGAATGATTTAGGTAAAGCTATAACGTATGTTATATGCGGCATCATACAAAGCGTTTGTGAAATAAAGATCAACATTCGCCAAAATAAAGGCGTATTATTGTGACTTAGAATGTACTTACAATTCTTTGAATAAAATTCAGATTTGCAAAATACAACATATAAACATTTTGGCCATACATTCTACATCCATACATTGCATGAACATGGACAGATACAGGACTTCAAGAATGTACTTTTTGGAGTTTGCTTATCTAGTACCTAAGATATTCATTCAAGGTATTTCAGAACTTATTTCTTATTTTGAATTTTCGAAATTGCATGTAGAAGACAATGTTGGTAGACTTTAAGACCCTAAGTTTGTCGTAACCATATTTACCACGCTTTTATTCATTCAAATACAATGTAGTTGTACGGTTCCGAATATACTTGACGTTCTAAAATCAAATGATATGAGAAATTTACGAAATTTATTTAATTTTGGGGCTACTGCACCTTTCCATCTAAATTTTGACTTTTCTTTCAATCACTGTATATTTCTTCCATCTTCTCCGAGGCTTCCAATTTTACGACCTAAATATCATTGCCGAGTCTTAGAGGTATGATGCAGTTTGTTTCATTGGTCGGCTCTTCTAAATCTAATTTGAAATTTGTATTAAAGGGCGATGTTCCCTTGGGTGTCTTTTTGTATTTTGATAACATTTTAACGATATGACGTTTTTGAGTTATAGTCTGTTTTTGCTCTGGTAGCAGGGTTATCATGGAGAGAAAAATAAAGATAAGATTCTCAGCTAACCACCAGATACTTCTCATAATGAAACAATTCATTCCTAATGGAAAGTTATACTTTAATCAGCATAGCACTAATACCAGGAGTGGGAGAGTGTCGACAGCTAATTCTGGGAGATCTACTCGGGTGATATCTAGGTCACTGGCGATTCGTTACACACAACTTAGTCCCTGTAACCCAGTGACCTTAAGTCGGGTACCTATATGATACTAAGGGTTTATTTCAAAGTATGATTACTATGAGACACATCCGCCGTTAAGTGTTTATCAATAATCACTCTAAAGGCCAAACTTAATGAACTTGTCTATAATCTACATGCGCATGGCCTTATTAGGTCACGTTGGTGAAATGAGTCACGTTATGATTTAGATGAACCGGTAACAGTATTTTAACGGTACATAGAGCAACAGTCCCAGACCTTTTGTCTATGTTTGTCTTTATAACGATAATATGGTGTAACGATAGAATGAAATTTTCATAGGTTCGCCTCGGTAACGGTACTATGCGTTTTTTTTCAGTTTTCAGTGGTTCGTCCAAGTAACGTTACTATAGTGTGAGATACAAAGGGATTTTCACGTTATCACCTCAGTAACGATGCTATGCCATTTTCAGAGTTCATGTCACAATATTATGGGTTTTTTTAGGGGTTCGTCTCAGTAACGATAAAATGCAGTTTTCAGGACTTTGCTACAGTAAGGATACTATGGAATTCCTATAAGTACAAGTCACGATATTATGGGGTTTTCAGGGGTTCGTCTCAGTAACGTTACTTTGCAGTTTTCAAGAGTTCACCACAGTAACGATACTATCGGTTTTCAGCGGTATCCTAAGTAACGACACATTGAAGTTTTCAAGGTTAAGTTTCAAAAACGATGCTGTTGATTTTCGAGAGTTCGCCTCAATAACCTCACTCTGAGGTTTTTTACATCTGTAACTTTGAATAATTTTTAAGACCGTTATGTTTTATGAATAATATCAAATATATAGGATTTGAAGATGTTGATTATAAATATTGACGATATTCTATTTAACATTAACAGCCCCTACACTCCAGTTACAAATTACACTACCCATACACTGTTAAGATTCAATTTTAGAAAATAAATATGCTTATTTTATAAGTAGGAATACAAACATTCCTGTAGACAAAACGAATAATTTATTACATAAATTAATTTGGATGTTGTTTTCTCATTAAATTAGATAAACAAAAATGATAAATCCTTCTTAACTGCCAGAATCAATTTAACAGATTTATTAACAGTAAATTATTCCTTTACGAAAGAAGAATTAGTTAAATTTCATATTGTACCGTACTATCATTGTTATCAACCATGGACTTTGCTCAACAGATATGGGATGTAAATATGCATATAACAAAGTTATTCGAAAATATAAAATATGGATGTTTTAATAATGGAAAGTTTAAAGAAACATAACATATTAATGAAAATCATTGAGTCTGATACAAAAAATATAATCGCTCTATTTTATGTAAAGTATTACGACGACTACAACCATAAATTAAGCCATTTATATACAGATGATAATGACTGTAATGGTCCGAATTATGTCTGAGAGTCTGTTTCCGAATATCATTATCTTTACTGCATACAGAATATGATGTAAAGTAGTTACAAAAACATCAATTTAATGGTCCTTGAAGTGATCCATTGTAGATTACCGGAGACCGGAGTTAGCTCTTTATTGGTGTTGCATGATACGGTTATAACAATATATTTTTAAAAAAAGAAAAAATGAAAAAAAAATATTGCCAGATTTTATATGCCGGTTTTTACTTAGTAACGTTTTAAGCAATGTGGTCGACTGAACGATTCTGATATCTGGGATAAATCTCTTAATTTCATACATTCTCGGGATCAGATAATCTATTTGTGTGGACGAGAGATCTGTCTGGGGTTTCAATATTCGTTATTCTGTTTATTGAAATTATTCTGTTTTTTTCTTCTTCTGCAATTCAAATTTTACCATCCTATTTCATGATTAGGATATAATTTATCATATGATGTCCCTGTACACTGTATCTTGATTAATTTTGCAGCCTCGTATGATAGAGATTCGATTAGAATGTTTTAGCTAGTGTAAAATTGTCCCAAATGACATCTGAATATTCAATCATTGGTTTAATGTGGGATGCATTTAAAATACTGTAAGATTTTCTATCAGTTTAGTTTTTATAACCCTAAACAATCTACTTTTTAATGTTTTTCTTGTCATCAAATATGTGTAAATTCCATTTGGCATCGTCACGATAATAACCAGATGTATATGCGATTTGCTGTCAGTCGTTGCTTAATTAATAAGCAATTGTGGATGATTTTTATCCGTTTTTTTCAAAATTACAGATTTAGTTTTTTGATATTAGATGTTATGTATTATTCATTGCTTAATACTGGTCAAGTCATTGGATATATTGTGTGCTAATTATATGGAATTATCATTAAATACACTAAAGAGAGTGATCTCATCTGTAGATAATTTGATCTTACTGGAAACGCCTTTAATAGTATTATTAATCTATATACAGTAAAGCACGTTTATAACGAACCTCTAGGGACCAAGAAATTTAGTTCGTTATAAACATAGTTCGTTATACACATATATAACGAATTTTGGCAAACAGTCACGCATAATTCGTTATAGGAATTGTACATGCAATGAAAATAAAAGGGTCTTATTTCATTATTATATTCTATTACATGTATAGTATGTCCAAATAAACAACAATTCATATTGCTTCGGAAAAACTCGAATAGTTTCTTGAAAAAATCACAAATGACAGTTTGTTTTTTGTTACTGTCTGAGATCTTGTTAAGGGTCTTTTGAATGGTATGTAATGCATTGAATTAAAATTGTACTCAGTGTTGTTGCTGGAATTTCGAAGCTATCTGCAATATCCTTGTTAGCCTTTTCCCCATGGTCTACTTCACAAACAATTTGGTATTTGGTTTCAATCGTTAACGCCTTCCTCTTACAAGACGGCGACGACGAAGCCATTTCCAAAATGACGACAACAAGAACAACAAAGGACCGAGGACCGATCCTTGTGGAACCCTTGCTTTAACAGGTTAAAAGGTGTAAAGCTATCAGTTTGTACTTTCCCTGTTTTCTTTATTTAGACAAATGAAACCAATTTAAAGTATTATCTTTAACACCCTGTAATTCCAATAGTCTATTGTTTCAAACTCCATTAAAATCCTTATGTATATATATCTGATTTCTTATTTTGTTCTCGGTAGTCAACAATAGTATGGTAAACATTGGTTTATTATTGAATCTATAGGTGTGTAAAGCCAGACTGATGTTTTGTAATAATTCTATATGTAATTAGGTAGTATGATACATATTCAAATTAATATTTTTCTAATATTTTGCTAACACATGATGTAACAGAGATGGGTATGTAAATATTCTTCTTATTTTAGTATTTTTTTCTCTATAAATAACATTTACATTACCCATCATCCGGCCAAGGGAGATAATTCCAGTTTTAAGTGTTTAAATAGTCACAGGAAAGGAGATAGACGAATGTAGTTGTTTGATCATTATGGGAATCGTATCCTCTGGTACAACAGGGTTACTAGCGCTCAGAAAACAATCAATAATTTTCAACATCTTGTTGGGTTGTGATAAAATGAGGGTACTTATCTGTAATCTCAGATACAAGATCAGTGTTGTCAGATGCGGTAGATATCAACACAAGGTATTATCTAACCATTCAGCTTTGAACAATAAATGTTGAATGAATTAGTTATTTGTTATAAGTGATGAAATAGAGGTAGATATATTTTTAAAATTTACATTAAAACATTTTCCACCGTTTGTTAAAATGAATAGATTAGCTGGTGAATTTTTTTTTTTTTTTTTTTTTTGTCGTTCTTTCTTTTCATCTCGAATTGTTATAATGTTCCAATTTCCTTTGTTTTTATAGTTTTCTCAGTGCCGAGCCGAATTACCTAAATTAAGATATTTTAGAATTTTTAGATTTTTGTCCAATATGTAGTCTAATTGCATTAGTCATCCAATTCTCATCATTTGATCTTATCGATACAGACTTAATGGGTATTCATTATTTAAGTAATATGTAGTGTCACTTTATCTCTTGAAATGATGCTTTATTCATTTGCAACTGGTATATTGCTAAAGTTGTCATACTTCGTTTCTGGTATGCCTGTATTTCTCTTGTCATAATATCCGTCTTTTTCTTGATCATGTCGTCAGTAAATGAAACCATTATTTTTGTAGTAGATTAAAACCCCAACACCAGGACCTGTTTTCACAGAGAAATTAATTAGTACATGATAAAGGGTGTCAGGAGTAAGATAGGTTCCTATTAGACAAATGAACAATACCAGTTTTATTTCATGGGATTTTATAATTAATAGGTGAGAAGTTTCTAGGTGACGCAGGGGACATGCCTTATACAAAATACTAGTCGCGTGTAGAAGGAACGACCTGTGAAAAGCCACTGACGACTTGTACACAACAGAACTCGACTTATACACTCCCTAGTGTTCCTAAAAATCTCATCACGTGATATACCTGTTACTGTTTTAACCACAGTCGTTAAGGGATTCGTAGGTACGTGGAGTTCGCCTCGGTGTCGTTGCAATTTTTAGGTGTTTATTTGTTTTTTTGGTTTTTTTTTGCTGTGTTTATTGCCTCGCAAACAGGCAGGCATAGGTTTCTTATAGCAGCTGGTGACTTCATCACTGAACAACATATGGGAGGCCCGTCGCATGTAATTCAGAGCAATTAGGGTGACACAACTACATCAGCACAGACAGGTCTCCTTCCTGAAAAACCCAAACTGCAAAGAGTAAGGAGTGTCGAACCATGCACCGCGGGCCTCCAAAGGAGATTACGTAGGTCAACGCCTTAACTGAACAAACTAACGCACATCCATGAAGAAAGGTTAGGAATTAATAGTTCGCCTCAGAGGTAGTACAGAACAACGGAATACAAACTTCCGGGTCGGCATCAAATCAATTGTTTTTTGGGTTTTTTTTTTTTTACACGTATTGCATGTCTGTAAAGATGGAGTCATCAATATATTTTGGAAGCGGCATGCCCATGGGAAACAGGTGACCACGATGGCGGTGGTGAATCGATCTTGTTGTATTAAAGATGTGGGAGTTGTGACATCATTTCGCATGCTATGATACGTGCACGTGCCGAAGTTTTCGTGACTCTTTCCCCGATCTTCCTCTGTTATCCAATCTTTTGCGGTACCGATCCCACGAGGGCTCTATAACGACCGTCAGTGAATACTATAATACACTGACAGCAGAAATTGTCGCATGGTAATGTTGTGTCGACTTCCCGCGAATCTGCCTACTAATACCAGTATAGTGTATATCACGTGCACACCTGGGAACTTTGACTGTTTCGTACTTGAAGATCGCCTTCCGAGGATACATACTTCCAGGGAATAGATCTATATACACGTGTATACAGTAAATCCGTGACAAGAGCGTCTGGGAATAGGAATTATATTGTTATACACAGAATTTAGGGTACTGCCTTGTGTCTGAAATGTATTAAAAATCCCGTTTACGTGTTGTGCTGGATGTGTCTAATATGTATTTTACGAATCAAAAACAAAAAAATTATGTCAGACTTTCAAAATTATTCCTAACTTGAATACATATGTGTGTCAGCCTTTCTTTTACATAAATAAATATTCAATTGAGAAAATCATACACCGTGCGTGACATCAGAGAAATGATTCGGAAACTAACATAAACGTAATTACATTTATTAGATACGTCTCTCGGAGCGAATTGTAAAGATATGTATATCTATATTTCAAATGGAGAAAAGGGTCATTTTTAAATGAAGCTTACTAACCTGATTGAGAGATTGTTTCAAGGCTTATTAAACGATGCCAACGCGCAGTATAGCCATATTAACACACATAAAACACTAGTGTTCAACATAATGATAATACCACGTTCGTGTAATGAAATATTTCCGTTATTTTATCTTTTTCTTTTTTATAATCCTCACTCTTTTACTTCCGGTCTCGTCGTTTCCAATGCTACTTTAATTTCCTGCCTTGAGGTAATCTATAAGATTTGATCATCGCGTCGACGGACTGAAAAAGATCATCCTGAACAACTGGTAAACGGTACAGGCGGAAAAAAATAAATTACGAATCATAATTACTTGTTGTTTGAAACTAGTGGCCAATATCAGTTCCTTTGATATCTAATTATCTGGAGATTCGTTGTATGTGGGAATGAAGATTCTCGTATAATGAAGGTTTACTGCACAGTTTAGCAAATATTGTTTCCGTTACCATAGCGACAAATGGAACTATGGCAAAACTGTATTTCAAAATAGAAATTAGATTTTAGATACAATTTTGAATTATTCTCTCGAGGTCTTTTCAGAATTGATATTACAATGTTAAATTGAGTTTAAAAGTACGAATATATTTTAGCTCAGAAAAAGGAGATGGTGAGTATAGTGGAAAGTTCTGTCGAGCCTTTTGCAACAGTGGAGAACATAATTGCATTGCTTTGGAAAGCGTTTTTATTTAACAAAAAACACAAGTTGAGACTTTCAGGCAATGGAAGACAGAACAAGCTATATCCGGATTAGATGTTGTTTCCCGGAGCGACTTAATATCCAACCTAACGGTCATGTAACATAGAGAGCATGTGCAATCACCAAATGTTGTAAGGATTGGACTCCAACAGTGCACAGCAAGTATAATCACCTTTCCATGTAACACAAACTGTCGCGGTGGTTTATGTGAGTTGAAAGGAAAAAAATATATGATAAACTTTACCACTTCAGCCGCAGTTTTAAGATAAAACGTGACTGTAATTTCTCCGCTTATCTTACCGGGAGGACTGGTATAGCTGAACACTAAGCCATGTACATAATCTTCGAGTCGAAAGATGATGAAAAATATCCGGTTTTGTAGTGATAACCTGTCGCGCAGTTGCAGAGGAAACAAGAAAAAAAATGATGTAATCTATGGCGGCTGTACTTTGTCATTAATGACATCGAACTTACCCCCCACGGAGATTATTACTTACATTGGAGAGCTAATTAGGGGAGGTAACCAGACTAACAACACAGCTTTTAAACATATCTTGATAAAAATAATGGTGCTTGTAATCCTTCGCCTAATCTACGGGGATCTATTATCAAATATGAAATTTAATCGTCGAAACCTGTTGTGAGGCATTAGGCATTAGTGCTTCTAATTTATGTGCATGCTCTGCCGACATGAGGTCGAGACGGTTCTGTTTCCTCCTCCCTTGTGGGGGACCGTTATATTGGTATATCTAACATACCTCTACCGTATTAGACGGATATTTCAGATAAAAAGAGCCATTCCTATTTTTCCATGAAATGGCCATGAATGTAGATAAATGACTGCGACCACAGGTGTAATGTCGGCACCTGTGTATTACATTGCAATTGTTGCGGAGTATAACAATCGATTTTGCGAATGGTGTTTTTAGTAAACTTTCTAAATATAGATTTAATAAAAGAACACCGCTAGCCAACTTGTGACTCCAGAATACCCAGATTGCCGTATACTGTCACTTTCATGCCAGCCTCTCTCCAGGTCCTCATCGTGGCCTTGTACATATCTCCCGTAGGCGACATCAGTTGTCGGTGTTACATCAATATCTAGTTTCGGCTCGATGAGACCGAAGTAATGGCTTAATTCCTCTGTAGGGGTGACTTCCTGTCATTCACGTATGTCACAAAATCGAATTCCTTGCATGTTTATTGGAATTATGGTGGTATAATTCAACTTTTACGAATAATTTAAGATATTACGTAAACCTTGAAGACAGGAGCCAAAGTTTACCGCAGCATCAGCGATAACAAAAGCGTCTAAAATCCTGGTAGAATGATGGTGTCATAATGTCATATTGTGGCAGCATAAAACATACTAATTAAAATTGTATTTACCGTATTGTATGTTTTCTTTGGCAGCCCCCTGTCGCCCCAAAAACATGGCACGAAGGGACGTTGAATGCGATAGAGCTGGGCCCCGCCTGTCCCCAGCCAAGTGGAGGTCTGGCATACATCGAGCTTCATGTTCCGGGCTTTAACAAGACAAGTGAAGATTGCTTGTATCTCAACGTTTACACACCAAAGGTAGGTGACGTTGCTTATATGGTAATACGGCTCTAAGTGAACGCTACTTCAACTTTGTCGGTGCGGTCAGCAATACAGGTCTGTACACATTCAGATGTAGGGACCCACAGAATCAAGTGAGGTTTTTTTTCTCTTAAGGAGATATCTAAGCAGACAAAATTGATCTTCTATCACGTTGCAACACTTTTGACCTTTTTCTCTCCTTTTGTCATCTACCTCTTCCTGATAGTCTTGGCTTCGGTCGGAATCATCGTCAGTCAAATGTGGCTGTATAGATTTCTGTAACGCAATATCAATTTATTACATATTAATGTCACTGGCACATCGGTCTGATAGCCCGAGTTACGAACCATCTTTTGTGTACTACATTTCAGTCAGAGAATGTTTAACGCCACTCTTGAATTGCTACATTACCCTTGTACAGTAAACTACTCTTTGAAGCCTATTGACCTTATTGCGATGTTATGAACATGTTTCAGAAAAGAAAGACATTTTGTAGTAAAAACGTGCATATTTCGTATCAGTCATCCATATAATTATTTGAGGTAGTACCTAAGTGTCTTTTACAGATATTTGATTGACAATTTCATTTGATCGTTTTTGAGAACATGTCATTTCTAATTTCGTTCAACATATTCATAAATAAGACAAATTTGATTTCGACAATTATTGTGTATCCCAGTGGCTCTGTGGTGGAGTTAAAGTACATATAACATTGTGTGGTCGGTTGGAGAACTTTTATCATTAACACACAGTGTCAGTATTATCGACTGGAAATTCTTTACTTGTAATAAAGCTGAGATTATTGCAATGCGAATATTTAACCAAATACCCACTAATCCTAAATTTCCTCAAGGAGATAGGAATATTCGATAAACTCCGTTAATTACTCTGAAATAGGAAACGTCTTCAGAGATGCTGTACCAGCCAAAGTAAGTTTCGTGTGATAAGGCCGAAGTGATTCCTCCCTGCCCTGTTAATTGAGCGCGCACGCACGAGTACATAACCCGACTTTGAAGAACCAATTTCGCAGTAGATCTGATCTTTCGCTTTCAAGTGTAACTCTTAATATTTCAAAACGATGTGAACGTGATAGCAAGTTTAAGTAGTGAAATACCTCAAGAGGTTCAAGCCTGATTACTGCCAGCTCATACGCTATCCCAATAGTTACATTATGTACATACCTCGTAAATGCCCGACGTTGCCGCAGTGATATATGAGAATTGTATGGTGAAAAAACATCAACTATAAAACCGTAAAAATGTGCAAATAGCAATTCAACATATTGAGATGTGCCATTCTCATTGAGATATTGGAGTAGGCATCTTAAGAGAGAACCGAGTGGGATTAGAGATGTGTAGTGGATACGGACGGTACTTTGATTTAACAGGCATCTGTAATAATTGACTAATTTTTAATAAAATTTGTGTAGGAACTCAAAAATTGGAATGTTTTTCTTGATTGTAACGTAATCGTGTCAGGAGTTATTTAGTTCAGATAGCCATTACAGATTCATGTAAATAAATCGTCACTTTACTTTGTAGTAAAAACAATTGACTTGATTGTCATTTATCATTGTGTTTCTGAGTGTAAAGTGAAGTGCAAAGTGACAGCGGTAATGGACACTGTTTTTTTATGTACCATTCCTTGACATAAATGTGACGTCAATGTTATACGTGTGGCATTGCTTCCGATTGGTTAACAGAGCTGCGTAATGATTTCTCACAGAAAGTAGTCCGTCATAAAATGTTTTGAATATGTTTCATTAGGGAAGTATTTTTACATTTTAAGTACATTTATTTGAATGATACTTTTACAGTTGTAGACTCATAACAAATAAATATGTTCTCTCGTTATAAATAATCTAAAATGTACACACTTGAATGGAACTACTTTATAGATTACTGATCAATCATAAATTACATTAAGTTATACGGGAAATTTATGCAAGGATTGGTATACCTATCTAGAATTTCAACATTCTGACTTCAGAAAAAAATCGTCTTTTAATTTTTTTTTTTTGATTCGTTATAAACACAAGAAGCGTAACAAATTCTGGATACGTATATTTTAGAAAAAGGAGACACGCTATTGCTGCACTTGGTATTATATTGGCAAATATGAATCCAGTTATTTTCATCGCCAACTCTTCTGTTGGAAACTGATTTGCTAATATTTTCATGTACTAATTTGATTATAACTTAAGATCTCCTGACGTTACCCGTGTTATATAACACGATGTTTTCCTTTCGTAGAATGGTACAAATATTTCTCTACTGTATTTCTGTATATAGTACATGAATATCCTTGGAATACAGTGAATTTGATGTAAGGGAGGTAATAAGTCTGCAGAGACATTACTATATACATATATCATTATATCTGGCAACTAAGGGTGTATTTTACATTAATTGTAACGTAAGTCAACATTCCCTACAGCCAGACTGTAGTAAATCTATAGGAACCATATATTTATTAAAGTTAGAGTCAGGATTTCGTTTACATTTAAATGAAGTCATGCACTTTTCATCTGTCCTATCTGTTTTAGATTCGTGAAAAGAAAGACTGGTATAGATTTTAATAAAGACAAAAATTAAATAAGTGAATGTATTCATAAATAAAACGTGATGTTCACTTGGTGAATAACAGTACATGTATGTACATGATAAGGTGAAAAATACTAGGCACCATTATAGATATATATTTTTGGTGTATAAAGTACCTAGCACACAAACATAAAGATAATAGTGATATGTCTACAGTATTCCCAAATAAATTTGATAACGGTTGGAATCACTGCACTCTTTGAAATTAAACGAAAAACAATAAAGAAATACTGACTTTTCTACAAAATTTTGTATGAAATTCACCATCAATGAAACCAGGGATGCGAGTTTTTTCATCTAAATTCACGCACTTATGAAGCATCAAACTATTTTGAACCAGTTCGAGTTTCAGGGTCATTAGGTCAAGGTCAAGGTCAGCATTAGTCTATTTGAAAGAAAATCTTTGCGCTCTAACGTCTTCACTTTTTTTTTTTTTTTAACTTTCATCAAACTTCAAACGCCTTTAAAGCACTAAAATTTCTTGAATAAGTTTGTGTTTCAAGGTTGTCGGGTCAAGGTTAAGTTAACTGTTACTATTTTTGGAAAGTCATTATAGGCGACCTGGCGGCTTCATTACAAGCGGGATCAAAATTCACAAACTGACTAACTGTGATCTTTATAAATTAGAACCATGCATTTGCTTGTGGAGACCGGTTGAGTTCAGGTATTGTGTCCTTCTGATTTTGGACTAATCAGAAAAACAGAATTGCTAGAAGAGGACATCTTGGATTTTGGCAATGAAATACTGTTATCGAAATTCTCGAGAAATGTTATTTGGATTGTTCTCAAATTTCGTATGAAGATTTCATTTTATCCTTAGTTGTGCCCTAGGGGTTTGGGGACCACTCAGAAAAAAGATTGACATAAGGGCGGCCTTTTTTAAATGAAATTTTGTTATCACTATTTCTAGAGAGAAGTACTGAATAGATGTCTCAATTTTTATATGTAGGGTTCGCTTGGTCCCTTGTTGTACCTTGTTGATTCTGATTAAAAAACAAACCAATATTGTCACTATTTATTAGGCGGAATTAAAAAAAATTCTCTCAGAAGAGAAAAAATGGCGAAGATCCAATTCTAAAAGAACAAATAAAGGTAAACAATGTGCGGCGCAAAGATCCCATGTGATCTCGTGATTGTGTCACATGACGTCATGTCAAATTTAAATCTATTACTCAAATCCTCTCCCAGTTTCCGACGTTACTATAGAAACGACTTCGTTACACAAAATAGTTACTATTTCAACATTTCATGAAACGGTATGTTCGACATATCGTAAAAACGATAAAAGATATGCATGAAAAAAGAAGTACGGGCATCTCTTTAATATTTACAAATGTGTATGTTTATGGAACAAATCCATTCAATTAGATTGGCACCACCATGCTGCATGGAATATGTTTGAATGATTGAATATTGCATAACTAGATATCAGCAGCGCTAATCTTGAAAATTGTTTATTAAAACTCTTAAATTAATCTTAATGTCTAATATTATATAATGTTTTCTGCAATACGAGCTGATATAGCAATAATGCTTCAATATCGTGGACATGTATCTGTGCGGCTTAAATTCAATAAAGAAACCCTCCACCATACATGTGAATGAATTCAAATACCGTGACAACACTGGAGAAACATTTTAAATGTATTGATATGTTTTTGCAAGCATTGTTCTTTATCTAATTATATTGTTTACAGCAGTGTTTAATTAAACTGTATGTTGTTTATTGAAAACGAGAGCGAAATCGAGTCTTTAAGTTGATATATGATACAGTCACGTGTTAGGCAACGTGATTGGTTCTTGATGAACGGGAGTACAACACTTCTGGGATGTTTCTTCAATAGTCTAATGAAAACAATGTGCTTCTTCATTCCTTCAAGAAAGACGAAATGTTGAGGAAGCAATTTGCTATTTGCTAACACCTCTCCCCCCCCCCCCCTCTCTCTCTCTCTCTCTCTCTCTCTCTCTCTCTCTCTCTCTCTCTCTCTCTCTCTCTCTCTCTTTCTCTCTCTCTCCACCCCCCCTCTCTCTCTCTCTCTTCTCTCTCTCTCTCTCTCTCTCTCCTCTCTCTCTCTCTCTCTCTCTCTCTCTCTCTCGCTCTCTCTCTCTGTCTCTCTCTCTCTCTGTCTTTCTGTCTCTCTCTCTCTCTCTCTCTCTCTCTCTCTCTCTCTCTCTCTCTCCGCCTCTCTCTTTCTCTCTCTCTCTCTCTCTCTCTCTCTCTCTCTCTCTCTCTCTCTCTCTCTACCCCCTCTCTCTCTATACCCCCCTCTCTCTATCTATCTGTGTTCAATTTCATACTCCGCAACTTGTATCTATTACTTTCCGCTCAAAGACTGCCCCTCTCTTTAACAGCAAAAATATAGAAATGTATTATTTTCTCAATAACTAATACATTTAAGCAGTGAAAAGGTGGACCTGTCACTATTCTCTCAAATGCTAACACATTGTAGCAGTATGAAGCTGCACCCTTCTCTCCGGTGCATAGAGGTATTCTATATCTTTCTCTGTCTTCTACCAAAATTAACGCAATATAGAGTGAACTGCCGCATACCATTTCAAACGGAAGTAAATGTTATCCAATTTTATCTGATATTGAACATGGAAAGTTATTTTGAACGTCAAAATTGTGTTTGATCCTTTGAGAACTAGTTCAAAAATGTCTTTGTAGACACCAACGCTCTGGTAATCAACACAAATAGTCCAAGATAGCATCTAAGATCGGGTAAAATGATAGTGTGGAAAGGAATTATAATTTAACGATTAACCTATCCCTTAAAAGCTGATTAGTAAATAAGGTGTAAACCCTGCGATATTTCCACAGAAATGATTAATTACAGTAGGAGTGGGGGATGCAGAAAGTATTGTATGATAGCTATCAAGATATGGAAAACGTACTTTACGATAATGAGAGAAAGCTAGAACTGCCTCTGTTTAAAAGATAAACATCCAATAATACACAGTTCCTTACTTAGAATTAAAAAAACCAAGACACAACTACAGACTTTGCTGTGCGATGTAAAAGCTAGAAACGCATAAGGGTATTCGAACGGAAGTAACCTTCCAAATCCCTAATAGCGCCTACAGTCTACAAATGTCTCGTTCAATCTTCATATATAAAAAAAATTTAATGGAAAAAGGTCTATTGAGATGGAACACCAGGAAATAGACGTAACACAATAAGGAAACTTTCGTTAAAAAATATTACACCAGACCACTAACGTGATCTGTAGAAATCGGATACATTTGTACCAGTCTTGAAATCTTTGTGTCATCGAGGAAATGTATTGATATCCTGGTGTCATGGCAGTAACACATTGACATCATGGTAGTAACACATTGGCATCATGGTAGTAACACATTGACATCATGGTAGTAACACATTGAGATCATGGTAGTAACACATTGAGATCATGGTAGTAACACATTGACATCATGGTAGTAACACATTGAGATCATGGTAGTAACACATTGAGATCATGGTAGTAACACATTGAGATCATGGTAGTAACACATTGAGATCATGGTAGTAACACATTGACATCATGGTAGTAACACATTGAGATCATGGTAGTAACACATTGACATCATGGTATTAACACATTGACATCATGGTAGTAACACATTGAGATCATGGTAGTAACACATTGAGATCATGATAGTAACACATTGAGATCATGGTAACATGGTAGTGACACATTGAGATCATGGTAGTAACACATTGACATCATGGTAGTAACACATTGAGATCATGGTGTCATGGTAGTAACACATTGAGGATATGGTGCCATGGTAGTAACACATTGAGATCATGGTGTCACGGTAGTAACACACTGACATCATGGTAGTAACACATTGAGATCACGGTGAACATGGTAGTAACACATGGAGATCATGATTACATGGTAGTAACACATTGAGACCATGGTTACATGGTAGTAACACATTGAGACCATGGTATCATGGTAGTAACACGTTGAGATGATGAAGCCATCCAGTACACAGGTAGATGTGTATGGATAACTGGTTATGTCCCCTTTCAGATATCTGAGACATATTTTACACAGATATTGAGAGATAATCGGTTAAGATATCAGCTGAGATACCCAGAACACAGATATGGAGATCGAGATAACCAGTTTTACGTCCCTGTAACATTTTCTACGTTACATCATGCATATTATTGTTTTTCCGCAGCGTCTTGTCGTATTGATTAAATAAGTTGATTTAGACCGCCATCTTGAGACTTGTAAGACCAGGATCCGAACACAAACGCAGTTAACAAGATCTATATTTCTTCTTCTCGTGTGCAGTTTAGTTGAATTGAATATACCAAGGGGTTAACAAAATAAACTAATGAAATTTTCTCCATGTGTATCATGCATCTTCCTTTAACCTAGTCAAACGAAATAAGGTAGGGTGTTCATCTCATGGGCACTTATGTACCTTTAAATCGCCCCGGGTAGAAGGTGATTATGTAACTTTACCTGGTCAGTAAGCCCCAGGTAGAAGATGAATATGTATCTTGATCTTGCCCACTCGCCCCAGGTAGGAGGTGATATTTTACCTTTACCTGGTCAGTTCGCAGCAGCAGGTTGAAGGTGATTATGTATCTTAACCTCATCAGTTCGCCCCAAGTAGAAGGTGATTATGTACCTTAACCTCATCAGTTCTCTCCATTTTGAAAGTGATTATGTACCTTAACCTCGTCAGTTCGCTCCATTTTGAAGGTGATTATGTACCTTAACCTTGTCAGTTCGCAGCAGGTTGAAGGTGATTATGTATCTTAACCTCATCAGTTCGCCCCAGGTTGAAGATGATTATGTACCTTAACCTCGTCAATTCGCAGCAGGTTGAAGGTGATTATGTACCTTAACCTCTTCATTTCGCCCCAGGTTGAAGGTGATTATGTACCTTAACCTCGTCAGTTCACAGCAAGTTGAAGGTGATTATGTACCTTAACCTCGTCAGTTCGCAGCAGGTTGAAGGTGATTATGTACCTTAACCTCGTCAGTTCACAGCAGGTTGAAAGTAATTATGTACCTTAACCTCGTCAGTTCGCCCCAGGTTGAAGGTGATTATGTACCTTAACCTCGTCAGTTCACAGCAGGTTGAAGGTGATTATGTACCTTAACCTCGTCAGTTCGCAGCAGGTTGAAGGTGATTATGTACCTTAACCTCGTCAGTTCGCAGCAGGTTGAAGGTGATTATGTACCTTAACCTCATCAGTTCGCCCCAGGTTGAAGGTGATTATGTACCTTAACCTCATCAGTTCGCCCCAGGTTGAAGGTGATTATGTACCTTAACCTCATCAGTTCGCTCCATTTTGAAGGTGATTATGTACCTTAACCTCGTCAGTTCGCTCCATTTTGAAGGTGATTATGTACCTTAACCTCTTTAGTTCGAAGCAGGTTGAAGGTGATTATGTACCTTAACCTCATCAGTTCACAGCAGGTTGAAGGTGATTATGTACCTTAACCTCATCAGTTCGCCCCAGGTTGAAGGTGATTATGTACCTTAACCTCGTCAGTTCACAGCAGGTTGAAGGTGATTATGTACCTTAACCTCGTCAGTTCGCAGCAGGTTGAAGGTGATTATGTACCTTAACCTCGTCAGTTCGCAGCAGGTTGAAGGTGATTATGTACCTTAACCTCGTCAGTTCGCCCCAGGTTGAAGGTGATTATGTACCTTAACCTCGTCAGTTCACAGCAGGTTGAAGGTGATTATGTACCTTAACCTCGTCAGTTCGCAGCAGGTTAAAGGTGATTATGTACCTTAACCTCATCAGTTCGCAGCAGGTTGAAGGTGATTATGTACCTTAACCTCATCAGTTCGCCCCAGGTTGAAGGTGATTATGTACCTTAACCTCATCAGTTCGCTCCATTTTGAAGGTGATTATGTACCTTAACCTCATCAGTTCGCCCCAGGTTGAAGGTGATTATGTACCTTAACCTCGTCAATTCGCAGCAGGTTGAAGGTGATTATGTACCTTAACCTCTTCAGTTCGCTCCATTTTGAAGGTGATTATGTACCTTAACCTCATCAGTTCGCAGCAGGTTGAAGATGATTATGTACCTTAACCTCATCAGTCCTCATCAGTTCGCAGCAGGTTGAAGATGATTATGTACCTTAACCTCATCAGTTCGCCCCAGGTTGAAGATGATTATGTACCTTAACCTCATCAGTTCGCAGCAGGTTGTAGGTGATTATGTACTTTAACCTCATCAGTTCGCAGCAGGTTGAAGATGATTATGTACATGTTGAAGGTGATTATGTACCTTAACCTCTTCATTTTGCCCCAGGTTAAAGGTGATTATGTATCTTAACCTCATCAGTTCACAGCAGGTTGAAGGTGATTATGTACCTTAACCTCATCAGTTCGCAGCAGGTTGAAGGTGATTATGTACCTTAACCTCATCAGTTCGCCCCAGGTTGAAGGTGATTATGTACCTTAACCTCATCAGTTCGCCCCAGGTTGAAGGTGATTATGTACCTTAACCTCATCAGTTCGCCCCAGGTTGAAGGTGATTATGTACCTTAACATCGTCAGTTCGCCCCAGGTTGAAGGTGATTATGTACCTTAACCTCGTCAGTTCGCAGCAGGTTAAAGGTGATTATGTACCTTAACCTCATCAGTTCGCAGCAGGTTGTAGGTGATTATGTACTTTAACCTCATCAGTTCGCAGCAGGTTGAAGATGATTATGTACCTTAACCTCATCAGTTCGCCCCAGGTTGAAGGTGATTATGTACCTTAACCTCATCAGTTCGCAGCAGGTTGAAGGTGATTATGTACCTTAACCTCGTCAGTTCGCAGCAGGTTGAAGGTGATTATGTACCTTAACCTCATCAGTTCGCAGCAGGTTGAAGGTGATTATGTACCTTAACCTCATCAGTTCGCAGCAGGTTGAAGGTGATTATGTACCTTAACCTCATCAGTTCGCAGCAGGTTGAAGGTGATTATGTACCTTAACCTCATCAGCGCCCAGGTTGAAGGTGATTATGTACCTTAACCTCGTCAGTTCGCAGAAGGTTGAAGGTGATTATGTACCTTAACCTCATCAGTTCGCCCCAGGTTGAAGGTGATTATGTACCTTAACCTCATCAGTTCGCCCCAGGTTGAAGGTGATTATGTACCTTAACCTCATCAGTTCGCCCCAAGGTTTATGAAAGGTGATTATGTACCTTAACCTCATCAGTTCGCCCCAGGTTGAAGGTGATTATGTACCTTAACCTCGTCAGTTCGCCCCAGGTTGAAGGTGATTATGTACCTTAACCTCGTCAGTTCGCAGCAGGTTAAAGGTGATTATGTACCTTAACCTCATCAGTTCGCAGCAGGTTGAAGGTGATTATGTACCTTAACCTCATCAGTTCGCCCCAGGTTGAAGGTGATTATGTACCTTAACCTCGTCAGTTCGCAGCAGGTTGAAGGTGATTATGTACCTTAACCTCATCAGTTCGCAGCAGGTTGAAGGTGATTATGTACCTTAACCTCGTCAGTTCGCCCCATTTTGTAGGTGATTATGTACCTTAACCTCATCAGTTCGCCCCAGGTTGAAGGTGATTATGTACCTTAACCTCATCAGTTCGCTCCATTTTGAAGGTGATTATGTACCTTAACCTCATCAGTTCGCCCCAGGTTGAAGGTGATTATGTACCTTAACCTCATCAGTTCGCCCCAGGTTGAAGGTGATTATGTACCTTAACCTCATCAGTTCGCCCCAGGTTGAAGGTGATTATGTACCTTAACCTCATCAGTTCGCAGCAGGTTGAAGGTGATTATGTACCTTAACCTCGTCAGTTCGCAGCAGGTTGAAGGTAATTATGTACCTTAACCTCATCAGTTCGCAGCAGGTTGAAGGTGATTATGTACCTTAACCTCATCAGTTCGCAGCAGGTTGAAGGTGATTATGTACCTTAACCTCGTCAGTTCGCAGCAGGTTGAAGGTGATTATGTACCTTAACCTCATCAGTTCGCAGCAGGTTGAAGGTGATTATGTACCTTAACCTCATCAGTTCGCAGCAGGTTGAAGGTGATTATGTACCTTAACCTCATCAGTTCGCAGCAGGTTGAAGGTGATTATGTACCTTAACCTCATCAGTTCGCAGCAGGTTGAAGGTGATTATGTACTTACAGCTAATAATACTATACATCATTTATGATGTTTGATTGCTGGGATTAATTGAGAACGAGAAAATTGGTAAAGACTACAATTTAACTTTCATAACTGATGCTATATAGAAATGATATCACGTTTATGTGCTTCAACTTTTACCTCCTAATGGCCAATTCAAGAATTGTACCTTTCGGTAAAGTACGATCTTTTTCTTCAAACACGAATCCGTCTTACAAAGCGTGTCAACAAACACAAAGTATCAAATCACTGAAAATGCGGGTCCCCTAGCCGGCTTCACAGATCTACCTGATGGTGCCTGCATAGAAAGACAATTCTCTCAGCCTAAAATCGTTACGTTGACGATTCGTTTGGTTAATTCGTTACAACCCCATGATGACGCCCACTAATTATGTGAGTCAGACTCGGTGTTGAGATCTCTTGCAGTTATACCGAATTTAACAATTCTAAAGTATTAATGACAATGCTGTTTCCTTAATTAAGGTCTAAAACATTAAGTGTATATTTAGATGAAACAAAAAAGGATCCTATTGCCTGGATGATGTTGGTGCAGTCAAATAAATTTCAAAGAGACTTCTAAGACTCTCCTTTTTTTGGCCAGTCTACGGTTTTGTATAACTATGTAATCATTTTGACATTTATATGCAATATGAATGACACGACATAAACACATTAACATCATGATAAGTACTAACGACTACAAATGTCACGTGGTTTGGTGATTGTATCTCGTTTGACATAACGCTTTGTTTGACGTCTTGACCGACATAAAACATCAGTTTCATTTTAAATCTGACTTTATTCATCTGATGGATCTTCCATTGAGACTAAATGTCATCGCCTTCATGTTGATACAGAAGTGAAAATATGACATCAAAATGATCACGTGATAATTAACATTTACCGACCAATGCTACATAGTATGAAATGAATTATACTTGTATTTGAATATCGTAGAATGGAAATTTGTACAGCGCAATGCAATGTATTAGCACAACCCCATACGCCCGAGTGTTAACTTATCCGGCGTTCATTGCCCTAATGCTGGAATATTTTTGTCGTATGTGGGAGGTTTTCGTGATGGTATAAACCTTTGATTATCAAATCCTTTAAGTGAGAAACCGGGATAATTATTTGGGTTCTACAGCGGGATGTTTTCCATATACTAACAATACCAACGAGGTACGTAATTGCTACGTGTCCTTCTCGTTTTCGCTGGAAGTCATCTTGATGTGGAATTATTTCAAATATAACACGCAAGGCCGCCACTCTCCGGCGTTACAAATGTTCGACATCCCAAACGTATATAGATTTAAAACATGACTTAATGACAGAAGAATGAATTACATTGTCACATTGTTTCCTTATGGAGAATGTGTGGGTTGTTTATTAACACCGCCACGGTCCTAAGCTTTTACATGGGCCCTTGTATTCTGCTAAACCTCCTCCGCCTATCAATCAACGCTATGAACATATATGTACGAAATAATCAATATGTTCATTCATACTCATGTAAAGATTTAAAGAAAAATGACAAATTAAGAAATAAAGGAAATTAAATGTGTATAAGGTTCTTTAATAAAAATTGTGGTATTCTTGTTTTCCTTCTCTCTGCCATGGCTAGATAAAAACTGTGTTCATTTGCGATGCCCTAATGTAATAAATATCCAATCCTAGATACACACTGATTAGTTTTCAATACGGGCCCAGCCTTAACAGAGACAATGTACATGCTTTGATGGGTAAAGGCGGGACTTTTTATTTGAAAACGATGCTTTATATAGATGTGTATTGACCAGTATAGATAAATTATTTGTTCGTGATATATCGTGTGGTTAAATTTCGCTCTCACACTAAATTCAAATAACTAGGCAATCAATGAGATTCGATTAAGTCATTTAAAAAGTTATTCTGAGAAGATGGACAGTGACAGCCGAAAGAAACATGGGATTCTAAAGTATGTAGAGTATAAATGGTACTAGTTTCTAAAAACCACAAACACGTTCTGGCATGGTAAGAAAATCTTACAAGATCAATGACTGATTGCAAAATATGAAGAAAATAGTTTCAAGATCATTAGTTCCAGAATGGTAAGCGTATTCCTATTCATCGCCAATACCCGCCATGTCAATAAAAGTATTTAATGTCACGTTCTCATTTTGAGAACCAAGTTAATAACGACGAGAGCAACTGACATTCTAACAAACAATTCCTTGTCGCAGAGTGAAGCACAACGATTCACATTGAGGTCAAAGTGCCGACAAAAAATCCACGAAGTATTCGCCAATTTGCATAAACATGCAAATACTGTAGGTTGGAGAAGCAGGCATGTAACTCTAGGAATAAAAAAAATCACGATTGGAAAATCGAAATCAGTACGCGTATATCTGTTTTTGTTTTTAAGCTCTTATTGCATATTATTGAAAGAAATGGCAATGTGTTACTCTAAGCTTTGTCTGAAGTCTTGTGGATATTAATTAACACAGACTTGATAGACAGAGGGATATCATTGATTAAGCTACAGTTATCTATATCATTTTCGACCATTTGTCTTCTCTGTTCACGTTTTATTACAAAGTCAGAGGATTCTCTTCAGTACCACGCCCCTTGAAGCTGTCAGCGGATTCTGTCAAGTTTGGCGTCCATGAGATTCGTTCTTCCATATATGACATCCTCCCTTGAAGCTGTCAGCGGATTTTGTCTAGTTTGGCGTTCATGTTTTTCGTTATACTGTATGTGACCACGCCCCTTGAAGCTGTCAGCGGATTCTGTAAAGTTTGGCGTCCATGAGGTTCGTTCTTCCATATATGACGTCACCCATTGAAGCTGTCAGCGCATTTTGTCTAGTTTGGCGTTCATGAGTTTCGTTATTCTGTATGTGACCACGCCCCTTCATTTCAGCTATGTATCTTGCTGAAGAGGTTTTCTGCATTACAATGAGGTGCTCACTGATGACGCGTCGCTGTGTAAGATCCCAGATAAAAGCAGGATTAATAATATTGGAGCCAATATTGAGATATAATCCCCTGAGAATCAAGGTTTGGACAGCTCTGATACGTGATTATCTCTCGCGATAATAATGACACAAAGCACATCAAAATCAGACAGCAGTGATCTTACCTAAATGACACATTATGGTGACATAACATTGACATTATAAAAAAACCGCTTGGATCCCTTCACTCCCTTGTGTGTTGTTGTTATGGTGTATGGTAGTGGATAAAATGGATTTGTTGGAATCATAAAACAAAACGTCTGGAAATATACAGGATATAAAAATGAAATAAAAAAAACCGATGGGACTACAATATTGAACTTCTGTAAAATAGAAAGAAACAAAAAATAGGAATCAGCGCGGGCATTGGGAGCATGAACATATTGATGGTAGGTGGTAGATGGTGGTCATAGGGGGTTTCTTGGTGTTAGGTGTTGTGTAGGAGATTTCCTGATGCAAGGTGTTGGATATCGGAAATTTCCTATTGTCAAGTATCGTATATCGGGGATTTCCTGGTCTTACATTGCAGGTCACATTCTATGTGTGAGTAGTTGCATATCGGGGATTCCTTTTGTTCGGTGGTGTATGTATTGGGTTTGTGAGACGGTTTTTAGTTAATCGTGAATTTCCAGTGGTGCGATGTTTTGGTTTTTCGGGGACTTTTGGTTGTACGGTGTTTTGTTGACGATGGACTTCCTGTCCTTCGTGGTTTTTCTTTTTTCATAGGAACTTCCTATTGTTCGATGTTTCGTTTATCGTAGACTTCCTGTTGTTCGGTGTTTCGATTATCGGGGACTTCCTGTTGTTCGGTGCTTCGTTTATAGTGGACTTCCTGTTGTTCGGTGCTTCGTTTATCGTGGACTTCGGTGGCATGAAATGATTATCAGGGAATTCATTATCACACATTGTTGTAATGTATTGTTTATCGGGGAATTCATAGTCACAAACTGATGGTACATAATCTTGATCGGGAAATTTATGGCCACATTTCTTCTGATTACAAATTCGATCATGCGTATCGGGGATTTCTTTCTAGCGAATATTCGAGACAGAAAATAGCCAAGCATATGACACGTTGAAAAGGGTTAAAGACATGGAAATGGTTGTTAATGAAGTTTAAAACGACCATCACTGTGCTATCAGCATTGTTAGAAACCCATCGTCAGGACGAACCACTGGAATCCCATTATTGACTAGCATTACAGTCGCAGAAACTGTCACAACATCATGTTCTACTGGGGAAAAATTTTGGAGCAAAGCAACAAGACAATACCACCCGACACCCGCCATGTTAATCATGGCCAATTCAAGTTAGTAATGTCAGGTTCTCAGAGGAGAACGGAATATAAGGCAACGTGCGTTACTGATACTTCAAAAGACTTAAAATTGGAAAAGCTGTGTGTGTAACACATGGGCGAATAATTGGTATGAGACACGGCAACCGCACCCTTGGAAATTTCGAAATCCAAACATTATAAAGTGAGGTTCTGTAGCAAGGTGCAGAGTTTGTGTGAACTCTGCTTCACCGAGAAATGTATTTTTTCGAAGACACTCATCACACGTGGCAGCAGCAATTATCAATGACTCTTGTAAGTAAGGACTACAAAATTCGGGTTTATAAAGAAACAGATGAATGCGATATATCCAGCATCCATACCATGTGCGATTTCTTATAATATTTCATTTACCATACTGTCCCTGTGGATTTGGTCGGATCTCTAATTAGACTTGAATGTAAGTTTCCCGCTAATTTTAATGCAATACCAAAACAAATATCAATAATTGTGATCTAGTTAATAAAATAATTGTTAAAGATGAAAGTGAAAATGCTAAAATACTTTTTTTTCCCTCCACATATGGAATATACCAACAAGAGAACAGATATAAATGAGTAGACTCTCATTCCTGATGTTACGATCACTCTCAAGATGCTTTTCTTTGAGAAGTTCTTACTGAATTCCATGAGACACCGCGGGGATATGTCACTTCGCATTTACTGTATTGAAAACATCAAGGAGTTTACAGCAAAGAACATACTATCAGCTGAAAGAATCCTAATAAGATTATTTGTCCAATGAAAGACATGTCCTTGGTTGTTACTTAAAATGTAACTGTGACATAGCCAAGTCTGGTTTTGAAATTAGTGACACATGTAATGTCTCTACTTGTTTTTTTCCTCCAGTCAGGATGACAGAAGCTTTATTTGCAATTCAAATTATTTTCCTAAATTACTTCTACGTTTTTGCGGTAAAATACGAAATCTTTCGTCATTACTGATGCTAGGGTTTTCAGTTGTGATCAACCAGCCTGTTATATGTCTTTTACATTCATGGTGAATTGTATTCGGCTGTATTTTTGGTGTTACTATCAGCACGAATTATATTTGATGGGCAATTGATTGGAAATACTACTCTTAATAGCATTGCTATGATATGCGTTGCCAATGTTTTTTACCGATTTAAGTGGTTGTTTGCTAATTGACTGATTTCGTCATAATTTGTGATTACACAAAACACTTTATTCCACTCTGATATTTGTTAACATAAAACAGCAATTCACTTGAAAAACATTGATAGTCTTTAATGGATTTTTTCCCCGATCTGATGAGATTTTTTATGATAAAATGCCCTTAACATTGCGTGTTGTTTTCATGTAATAATGTAATGTTGTTAATGATTTCAAATTGAAACCAGTGAATTCTCTGGAAATTTCGTTGATAGAGACAAATGTCTTATCTGGTCACTCAATTATGCCTAAGAAACAAGTAGTTATATATACCATTAAATATGTATCTATATATTATGGTTATAACATTTTAGATTGTTCCAAATATGTTTGCGGCCAATAGGCTCTGATAAAACCATCACTTTATCTAATATATTTTACCGTGTTTATTTAACACAATTGTTTAACTTGAATCCTTGATATTGAGATCCTCCATCCTGACTTCGTGTCTCATGTGTTCACGCTGGTCAATTGGTTACATCTACTCCACGCTTGGTGTGCTGCAATGCTGGTGATTTCGTTGGCGGGTTACATGCGATTGGTATTTAGGATTTATGTACATTATTTACAGGGACTATTGTACTAGATTGTTCAGAATGACATTCATCTATTTGGTTATAACACATATCGAGAAAAGTTTTCTTTTAATTATATTCAGTTCCTTCGAATAGTAAGGTTAAATATGCAACTGTAAATCTACAATACGATAGCTTGCAATATACAGTTTTCAGTCGCTTTCAGACTCGAGATCTATATCTCCTCACTATTGTAGTCGATGTTGATACATTCTGTCTTTTTAAAAATTATTTTGTACATGTTTACCCCGCCAAAAATATTGGATAGAATACGGTAGATGAAGAAATGTTGTCCCACTCATGAACTATAAAAATCTGTCGACTGTAAGAATCTATTTCGTTACATATCTTGAGCTGAGGACATTATACTACTGCCCTTAACGGGCAGCTAAAGACAATGCCATTATGTTTTTTGTTACCTATAGGTCGGTATGCAGTATGACAGCATGACCACCTTTGTTTACTTTGCGAAATAACCATATAATGTGTTTATCAAGCACCGTACACGGTAGTTCCAGGTAGTAATTTTCGTTGTTTTAGATGTGCCCGTTGCCTTCAAAATCAAGGAATAGAAATGTATTGGAACATGTTTATTATTTGAGAGGTTTTAGAAAATTGGTGCGTCAATAAAAATTAGGCTGCAGTTAATAAGAGTCAACTACTGGTAAGTGAAAAAATCGAATTGCTTTTACCGAACAAACAAGAGCATTAAAGGTAAAATTAATGCTCTCAAAATATATCAATCTGTCCTGTCTCAGCAAATCTACAGCTGTGGAATGATAAATGATGTCCCCAATTTTGTTGTGTTTGAAAATTTTCACTAGCCATTGATTATCTCTAACCAGCCGGGGCCTGAAAACTAGAGTGTATCAATGGCTACCAAGTGTTTAAATGCTGATGTAATAACCATCCTGTCCTGAACTGTCTGTGTAAATTAATGCCATGTATGTATAATCTGATAATAAACGAGAAGAAAAGGCTACAATAACGGATGTTGGAGGCCCTTCACCTTCAGCCCCCACACCCTCACCCACCCTCACGGCATCCCTCCTCCTTCTCTCCTATAACAAAATTTCCAGTGCATAGACTTGCAACAGAAACGAAACAAGAATAATCTTCTGTGTCATTGTAAGCTCTCTCTGCTCTTTTTAATTTTCTTCTTTTCCCAGCAGCACCTCATAATGTATTATGTTTCTGTAGGACATGTGAGGACTTTTGAGGATTAACACAATAAGCAACTAACTTTTACGGCCTACTATAAAAATTGTAGGAAGGACATGTAGTTATACGCTTAGAAAATAACAGTTAATTGTTTCAAGGAAACGTCTATCACTCAATTGTAAGTGGAAACGACTTTTTCCTGTAACACAGAGTCTCCGGCTATATTATCTAGGAACATTTTATTTTTGTTACAGAAATTAGATTTTCAAAGATTTTTTTAATTCTATTTTTCTAACTTTTCAAAAAAGGTTCTCTTGATAATAACTTGGACAAAAAGCTTTCAGTTTTGACAAGAAGCTAACGGTTTACAAATCGCAAGGGAAATTCGAGGCGAGCTTATACGGATCATTTTATCGTGCTATTTTGATCTTGATTTGAATTAAATTTCTTGGTATCGATAATGAGAGACCTTGGAAAGTAAATAATGTAAAAGATCTACAGATCAATCGATACTCTTAGTAAGTGAAACCGAATTAGATACAAAAAAGTGTCTGGTTGAAACAAGAGAAACAACATGGCGCTTAAGATACGTGTATCACATCATCCATATCCCATAATCTTCCTGTCAATTAAAATTCTTTTAATAACCGAAATTTCTTATCTATAAACAGATAAACATCAAAGCTACAATTAACAAAAATATGCAATGACTTTTAATTTCTTTGATAACATCATGCAGATAAATAAAATATTTGTGTCGCTGTTCATTAAGGGGTTTTCCTCGCTATATGAGAAATTGAAAAGCGGAAGATAAAACCATACCACACGTGATAGAAGTAAGACGTTTATCGATACAACTTTGTACAACTGCAACGTGCTATGTAACATGATCAATCTGATTTATCTCTTTAGTTTATTTGTAACAATTTTAGTGATGTGTAATCAAAGTAATATTCAATTTGTATCTAGTGTTTCTTTAACAGGGTCTGATATGTATAATGAGTTTTAATGCACTGCTTATCAAAACCGAGATTCAGCACGTGTAGTTAGAGTAGAAATGAAATCCTAAACCGTCACTTTCGTTTGAATTGAGGTCTAGAGCATTGAGATATGGTTTATATTCTATTTTTCTTGAAGACAACGAGTTTACAAAATATTATAACTGCTTATCAGCTGTCTATAAACTAAGCAATAGATTTATTATAGGAACATCTGACACTGAACACGTAACACAAACAATGTTTGATATACCAACATCTGACTTTGTATACATAAAGAAACAATAAATTTCAGCAAAGTTGATAATGGACGTTGTGTTAGATTTAATAATGGAAAAAAGGAAGCAATGCCTCTTTGACCATATCTAAAATCTGACACTGTATGGCATTGATATGGTGCGTAACATTTCTGACTTTATCGGCTGTTATTTGTTTAATGTGTTGAAAGTTCAAAAGTTTTGCAGTTTACATCTTAAAATCAATATCAACAAATAATGGAGAGTTTTTGTAGTATAAGTAGTATTAATTGTTCCAGTTTTCTCTGGGCACGCACATTTTTCTGTTACATGGCGGTCCACGAACATGATAGATATATTCATCAGTTTCTTTGTTTTCCCTCATTTTAGTCTCCTCCTCTATTTTTTTCCTTTCAGATTTGTTAGATCTCTACTGATTTGTATCGAATATAACTATGCATTTTCCAAGCCTTCTGATATTTTTAAAGATGCGTTTCTTAGATACAGGAGAATCAAATTTTACAAGAATTAGCCATCCCTTGCCTCTAAATTATTTGATTTCAAATGTTTTCATAGCGTAATAGCCTCCCGAGGCCTTTCCTGTAAATCTCGATATTGATCTCTTATCTTATTCACCACTTTGATATCTCCTTTCAACTTTCATTTCCAACACTTTCTGATTGTTTCGGCAAATTATCTGGTTGTATTCTTTGTTTCGTTTTTTTTCTTTTATCTTGGAGAGTAACATGTCCGAGTATTGTCGTGATTCTGTTTGGTTCATGAACTTTACCAATTCTTCTTGAACAAATCATTTGAATTCTGATCTGTTACATTGCTGCTCTATTAACTTATCAAGCTCCGCGTTTTCTCTCTCGTATACTTTCATTATTTCACTGCACCTTGATTTTATTTTCCTATCTGCCAATATACTCTTCTCAACTGTCACCCTACACGGAGGACAAAACCACTTATTGTCGGAGGAGGACAACACAATTGCGATGTCAAGACATTCAATACAAAAGTACTCGTGGCATCGGTAACATTCCTACTTTTTAGTCCTTTTCTTCTTGTAAGCTTTAGAAGACGCTTTCCATCCAGGTTAACTGACGCTCTCAGTCTCCATTAGGCCTACTTCAGACGGAGACACTTGTTTGGTTCTTTTCACGGCTCCGATAGCACCACTTCCGGTCTTTCCTCTTCATCATCCTTTCCAAATAGAAAAAAATTGTGTTTGTGTTTTAAATTATATTTATTGTAGAAAAGAATAAGTAATTCTGAAGCTACTTCGTTACCTTCGGAGCTCATTGGAACATGTAACTTTGCAAACAGACAACAACCTGTAAATTTGAAAAATCGACATCAGACACTACAATTTTAGCATTTCAGCATGTCAATGACCGTTAGAATATACAAATAAAACGTAAATACGAGTTTGTTTTCCAGCTGTGTAAGATCAGTATCTTTAAGATATGAGTGATACATACAGTGACATCGCTTTTTATGTCTCAAATTGATCGCCGCAAGGTTTTAGTTATCTTTTGCTGAAACAGACTGGGATATTATGGTCATTCTAAGCATGTTTTTAAAATGTGTTTCATGCTTATATCAATACTGTTAAGGGATTGGAATTAGGTACATAGCTAACATTTAGCTGAACAATTACATCTATTTAATGGCTCGTCTCCCTGTAAAATAGTTGCAAAGTTACGATATTTAGGGATACGCGCGTGCGCACAGTGTAATATCCCAGAAGTATTGCAGACAATACGTTTTATATCCAATTTTGCTTTGCTTTCATTTACACCTTACAAAGTAATTCACATCACAAATGACGATAATGGCAGTAGTTTATGAGTGCTAGCCATAAATATGGTATGCCTCTCTCTGGTTATGTACGGTAATTGTAAGTGATTATCTCCTTATTACAGACTTTCTAATGTTCGCTATATAAATTGAATATTGTCGTCTACTTTTAGTGTAAATTATCTTTTTGTTAGCGCCAGGAATGGTGTCTTCTTTTCGGCATTTTTTCATGGCAATTCTGATTTTTTTAATAAATGTGACAATTGTTTTGTTATTTACGGTAATATGTGTCCAATTGTGATTACAATCTGTTATTTACGGGGCTACGTTTCCAATTGTGATTAAAATATGTAATCTATGTCTCAGTAGTCACTGTAATTATTAATCCTATTATAATTGTAATAATATTCTCGTTACTATGGAAATGTACATGATATTGTAGATGTACAGTAGAAATGACTACTCCCATGCGTCTGAGATATTTCTCCAATATTCTTTGACAATTTGCGATTACTAAATTATAATGCTCATCTACATACCAAGGTTTAATTCATTTAAAAGTGACAAGCTTAACAATGTACACATGTGCTTTGCGTTCTATTAAAAGTATTAGATATAGAAATAAAAATCTAAAATTATATAATTATGGGGCTAGTGCGTCACAATATTATGTTGTACTGTATCTCATTCTAAATTTGTATCTAAATACGTTCTCCATTGATGTGTCTCCTGTGCAATGTGCCATAAAATCATCCCAAACCGACAAAGTCCTAATATCATATTGAATCAGATCAAATTTGACATACGTCGGAGATAACGGACATTGGAGTTTATAACTCTTAACTTCTGAATCGGTATTTCCAATAACTGTAAAGAAATGGTTAGAATGTTTCGAGGTATGTTCAAAGAACAGAGAAGAGCATCATAAAGTTAGCTACAGGATTGTAAGATTACTTCCAGGACAATTTCCGTTCTCATTTCGCTTACTTTGGATTATTATCACGTTGACATGTTAGCATTTCCTGGTTGTTTATTTTTTGCATGCAGATGATATACAATGTGGTATTGGGAACAACGTAAAGGTCAAATACCATGTACTTGCATTTAAAAAAAACATATGTATTTCTCTATTGACCTTATTTTGATTTATTGTCAGCAAATTAATTACTGAAGATGTAATCTAGGTAGGATTACCCTCCGTTTTCATGGGCAGCCTTCCATAACAACATACCAAAGTTAGACTTCAGAAAGCCCTTAGAATCACTAACGAGTACCAGAATGACATAACGAAACGGCTGTATGGTGCAGTATGATTCCTTGTTTGTCTCTACTGTATCTAACTCTAATTTGTAATATCTTAATACACTTAAGTTCGAGACGTTTTTCTATCATTAAACATACACATTTAAATTGTCTATTACATTTTAAATACAGCAACCATTAATTGGTTGAGTCCCAATATGTTTAACACGATTAGTAAACTACCTGTTTATGCACAGTATTTAAAGCCACACTACCGCACCCAATCCATGTTCGTCTTGTTGCAGGTCTTTGATGAAGTATATCCATCTTAAATTAAACAATGGTGTTATAAGGTTTATGTGCTGATGTAATGATAATTTCAAGGGCAAAAATAAGTTACAAATTGTAAAGTAGAGTTATGTGATTAGTTATTCAATTTCATCGAAATATTCTGTAACTCCTTTACACTTAGATATGACGTTGATGATTCCAATATTTAACTGTAAACATTAGAAGAACAAAAATGAAAGTAATTCTATCTTAAATCAAGCATAACTGGTTTCTAATATCACCTAAAAAAATAAAAATACTATTTCGTGTCATAATACAACGAATTAAGCCGTTTACTGTTTACTCTGTTTACTGAAATTTAATTCATTTGTTTGAACCAGGGATATATGGAGACAAAAAACGTTTTATTGGGATACGGAATTCATGTAAAAAGAAAAAGTAAGTTGATGAACAATAGGCTTATCGCATGGATTGTAATTATCATTATGTGACATATCACTTTCATTAGTGTAAGTTATATTGCTTTTCTTGTACATTTTATAAAACTTTATTTGAGATTATGAATTTTTATAAAATGAAAAAAAAAAGAAAAATGAAAATGTGAACATATGTAATACAAAATCAGACAATTTCATAACTATATTTGTGTAAGTAGCGTTGAAATTATCTGAATATGAACTGGAAACACATAATTCAAACTCAAATGCAACAAAAATTGAACAAAACAGAGATTTACACGGAGACCCCTGAAAATGTATAAGGTGAAAAAGACCAGGTGCTCAGGAAGAATAAGTAACTTCTGCTTCATCGCAGACACATGTCATGTAAACTTTGGTCAATCCAAGTAAATAATGTCATGTTCTCAAATGAGAATAAGGGACATGTTTACAACAACGGAACCAACAGACAAACTAACGAGTTTCCCCATAATTTTCATCAACCTGCATCTTTTGAAACCCTGTGTTACAAGGTTGCCTGTCAGTTGACGATTTCTTGCATGAGAATCATGATAATGAGACCAGGCTCTTGAATATTGATTTATCTCCGACATGAAAACATCATAGTTTGGGGAGGAGGTACATTGCTATCCAGAAATGGAAAAATCACAATAGGGGAATTAATCCACTAGTTTCAAATGTTCGCAAAAAAATTTTGTTACAAAACTGTTAGCAAAATATTTGTGTTTCAAAACATTAGCAAAACGACGTTAGGTTGACTTTAGTGATGTTTTGTGATAGTAAAAAAATAAATAATTGGTCATATTCCTTGAATGAATGGGAAAAAATGGGGCACGTGGTTCATGGAATCAGACTGAATTTGAAGTAGCAAAAATTCTCAAAATTGTTCAATATCAAAATAATCTGATATTGCAGTCTTGATGTTTGCGATTGAAACTAAAGATGGGCATATAATTGAACAATTTTGTGAAGCAAAGACATTGAGTCCGATGTTATCTAGACATATCGTTCCCTATTCAGCGTGCGATAACGGGTGTGATTAAGGCAGGATAACAACCATTCCACGGAAAGTTCAAATAAATTGCACAAAGGGACATGTTTTGTTTAAATGAACTATCTTGTTAAACAGATTCATTTTAGTAAAAAATATTCCGTAGAAATTTATTTGGATTAGTCGCCAATGTCGGGGACTCGCATCATCTTTGCAGATAAATATCCCTTGGAGTGACGGTGGTCTTAGCGTCCATTAAACAATGTCTCTGTCAGTTACTATAGCTATTACTCTTTGTTTGGTGTTAAATGCTAAGAGAATTTAAGTTTGAATCCCGAAAGAATGTCCCGGTGTGCCGTAGACATCAGACCTGGTATAATCTGAATACTGATATAGCAAATAGCGAAGGAAGATCAACGGCGTTGGAGACATGATTGGGACAAACGTTACGGAGGGAAGCAAATTTATCATGTGCATTTAATCTGATTTCTATAAGAGATTTCAAGTTATTGTCCAGGTTAACAATAAAAGACTCGGTTTTGAAGCTTTTCCTTTCTGATACATGAAGGTTGATGAAGATGAAGGGAAAGTTATTGTCGCCATTACGATCATATTGGGGAAACGTTCCGTTTCATTGTTCGATATGATGCCAGATGTGCTTGATACTCGATGGAATGACTGCGGATACTGTTGGTGTTTACCTTGTTCTCGCAGAGTGTTCTCAATGAAGATAGTGACATTATGTACTGGTAGACTGAATCTGCATGATGGTTGTCATCGAAGAAGAAGAACCCCCCCCACACACACACACACACACACACACACATCCCACTCTCTCTCTCTCTCTCTCTCTCTCTCTCTCTCTCTCTCTCTCTCTCTCTCTCTCTCTCTCTCTCTCTCTCTCTCTCTCTCTCTCTCTCTCTCTCTCTCTCTCTCTCTCTCTCTCTCTCTCTCTCTCTCTCTCTCTCTCTCTCTCTCTCTCTCTCTCTCTCTCTCTCTCTCTCTCTCTCTCTCTCTCTCTCTCTCTCTCTCTCTCTCTCTCTCTCTCTCTCTCTCTCTCTCTCTCTCTCTCTCTCTCTCTCTCTCTCTCTCTCTCTCTCTCTCTCTCTTTGTACTTTTTGAAAGTTCCCATGTAAATACTTGTTCGTATTTTACATGCAATCGATTTCGAGTTTGAATGTAGATTTTTGTAGACATGTCGGTTTTCTCTCTTTTTGCATAACAATATGGCTAACTTTTCACCATAGGTTTATCTATCTAAACGGTGAATTCTACAGCACATAATCTAAAGATCAGGAATTTCACAACGGAATATTTCAGTAAACACTTTTATTATACTAAAAATTCTTTTCTCTTTAGTGTATCACACCGTATCTCCATTAAGGTATCAAGATAATAAGTAAGAAAAAAATCTTTCTCAAACCTCCTATCTTGCACTGTCTCTCAACGCCACTCACCTTGCCAGATAAACCCGGCTGTATATATACACAGCCTTCTTCTTGCTACCTTTGGTCAAAACTTTCGGAGAAACGATGTTTTTCGACTTATTATTTATAACATTTTCCATACCTCTTTTATCTCGGAATTGCTTTGAAAGTTTTGGGATATCCGGTTTTACAGGGAATGCATCAGTGAGTGATACGTCTATATGTCTATCACGAACATCTCTGGCTGCCTGAAGAGTTGTAAAACGTACCAGGATTTTTTTAAAGAATATTATCAGAACCACTTTCGTTACGTGATCATCATCGGCTTGTCATAGATTCTTATACAGTGTCTGCGACCTGTCAAGCCCCGAGAACAACTTTCGTTATCAGACCGGTGACACGATAGAGAATACATGGTGTATGTTTATGAAGATTAGCTCGCCATGGGGTAGATACAGCCAGGTAATGCATGTCAAATCAACATTACACAGGTAACGACATTGCCGTCCAGAGCTGAAGCTGTTGTGTTTTGATAACAGCCACTCTGTAGCGAAATCGTATCTAATATCCAGCACGTCCTCACATTAAGGTAGACCATTGGTCTACTTGTTTGGGTTTTATTTCTATACTCAATCTAACAGCGAACTTCAACTTCTAACCGTTGAATTCTCACTATAGAATATGGTAAACACGAGAGGCCAATAAACGAGACAGACAAGCATATGTACAATCGGAAAGAATCGGACGTGACCTTGAGACGGGCGGACGGACTGATGAAACGTTTGGGTAGTGTAACGAAGGAGGCATGCATCCCAATAAATGTCCGATATAGAAAACAGACAGATAGAGAAAATGACAGTCTGAAACACAGGACGATTTCAAGAATTGTATTATGAGTTTTTAGATAAAGAATAGTGAAATAAACTGTATCATGTAATTACTGTGTTCTTCACTCGGCAGTAATGCTGAAGGCCAAAATTGTTTTAAACATAAGAAGCGACTGAGGAATATCGAAATTGGTCGAGATTGATAAGAAAAGTGAACCTGACTTGAACGTGCATTTACTCAATAATTTAAGAATTTTCGTGAACTTGAATATCGAATGTAAAAAAGGAAAGTGACGGAACATATGTATGTTCTGTAGAGTTCCACTTTAAATTGATTTAAACCATAGCGTATAGATTACAGCCATCCTCTGGGACTACAACACAGTCTCCCAACAACGTTAGTTATAAACAATAATCACAAAGATTGTGTGTTTCCCGCATGCGCAATGTTGGTGTTGATTATGTCAACAACAATATTCGTTATGGACGCCCAAGTGGTAGAAACATCTGACAGACGTGGACTATTGCTTATTTTCTGTATGATTTAAAGTCATTGGTCGCAAAATTAAACTTGATTTAACTTTGTTTAAATGCCAGACATGCAGGGAGGACTATTGATTCGAAAAGCCAAGGCCAAAATAAGATTTGTCCCGACTGCAATCGATGATTCTTCTCATTGTTGTTGTATGTATCAAACCCTGGAGCTTGTCCAAATGTTTGTATGTCTTGTTGGATGAATTAGTCCGATCTCCATGCAGCAGACAGAGCCCACGATAACTGAAATATATTTCTCGACGCATATGTATGTAAGTCAATCCATTTAGTTGCGCTTTGAAAAATGCTGATGTTTATTCGAAACAAAAGAACGTTTGAATTTCGCCGGCAAGTTTAAGCATTACTCATCACACTTTGAGTCGTCTTTATCTTAGGAAGTGGTAGCATTTTAATTAGAAATTGAGAAAACACGATAAGGTAAACTCCCATGGTTTCAAGGGAACAAGAAAATCGTGTTTCTATCGACGTTATTTATACATGTTATGCTGATTCTCAAGTGTGTTTCCTTGAATTCCACTTTACCCTTGTAATATAAAGCTCCGTAGGTGAGTGTTGATATAGGACGTTTAGTGCTGGGTATAACGAGGGTGAAATTGAGTAATTATCGTGTTTGGTCGTCCACGACAAACGTAATCACGGCCTATCGTGGGGTGTTTAGAGCTATTCAATTTATCTGACTACTGTATTTACACTACAAGAGATGTATGGGCGGTCGATGGATGATTCTACAAATGCCTCTGATTGGTAGGCACTTTATTGTCGAACAGCTCGTAGAGAATGCACGCCGTTTTTTTTTACTAACATACAAAGTCTCCTGTTGGATGATTCTTGTTTGATGAAATACAACTTGCGAAAGCCTTTTTCCACACACTTGGTATATCTACACCAAACTGTACAGATCGATACCAGCTTAGGTTAACACAAGCACCTTGGTTGACCTCGCCGCTGAATTTTTCAGTGTCCATGCTTTGATCACGTCAAGAAAAGAAAATGTAATTTATTTTGTAGAATGCATTGCTGACTAGTTCACTTGAGTGTCTTTGTTCCTAAAATGCGTTTAGCTACTGTAACTGATATAGATAACGCAGTTTAACCTTTCGATTAATGAATATTTCCTCAAAACGCAATTTTCTACTATTCTTCAAATTCCAAAGTTTAAAATTCCACTATATATTAATATTTTTGTCGTCAGCTGGTAATCAGAAATTTTGCAAAGCAAGAGTTAGATTGCTTTGAGTTGTGGTCTTGTAAAAAGAATTTCTTATAGTTCTTGAAAATAAAATCCGATTTGCAGCTTGAGAAATAATATTTTTATATTAGTATTTCTGTAATGTTATCGTGACCTAGATACACATATTATATTAGTATTTCTATAACGTTACCGTGACCTAGATACACATATTATATTAGTATTTCTATAATGTTACCGTGACCTAGATACACATATTATATTAGTATTTCTATAACGTTACCGTGACCTAGATACACATATTATATTAGTATTTCTGTAATGTTATCGTGACCTAGATACACATATTATATTAGTATTTCTATAACGTTACCGTGACCTAGATAAACATATTATATTAGTATTTCTATAATGTTACCGTGACCTAGATACACATATTATATTAGTATTCCTATAATGTTACCGTGACCTAGATACATATATTATATTAGTATTTCTATAACGTTACCGTGACCTAGATACACATATTATATTAGTATTTCAATAACGTTACCGTGACCTAGATACATATATCATATACACGTTATCTTTTCTGAATGTCCTTGATGTTACCATTTCGCTTTCAATAGTACTACAATTGAATATGAACTATCTTGTACCTTTGTATTGTAACGACACCATACCATACATGAAGGCTTTATTCGAATATGCATTTGATTCATAATTAACCTACGAGATTTACTAAACTGAGAATATCTGCATTTTCTTAATTTCAAAGTTAGAGGGGCTGATTCCCAACATACAAGAATAAAGTCTAGAATTTAAGTGATTTCAATAATGATAAATCAGGTAGGTAGTAGAGTATATTGTTTCGCGCCAGGCTAGGGGTTCCCAATGCTCGCATATAACAACCACTGTCAGTGTTAATGGTACGATGTCAAAGCAAGTCGTGGTGTATTGGTAAGTAGACCTGTAATTACACCTAATATTTACCTCCTGGCCCATGTTTATTGGACAATTACTCGCCCGATATTGTTCATTCATCAAACATTAAGGTGAAAATAGTTCTGTTGCTGGGACTGTATTGGAGTTGTTTTCTGCATGTGACTTTCTATCACAAAACAATCCATTTATGATGCACTTTTAAGCTCTAGGATGCGGTCATATATATATATATACATATATATATATATATATATATATATATGACCGCATCCATGTGTGTGTGTGTGTGTGTGTGTGTGTGTGTGTGTGTGTGTGTGTGTGTGTGTGTGTGTGTGTGTGTGTGTGTGTGTGTGTGTGTGTGTGTGTGTTTGGAGGGGGAGAAACAAAATCTACATAATTTCCAGGGCTAGAAAATAATGTCTTTAAAATGACAAAGAATTCATTTGTAGCAAAATTTTATATTTATCGGTTAAATTTTCCAATACGATATATAATTCTTAACTTTTCCTTAATTGTGACTTTTTATCATCAGATGTCAAATGTATTTATAGGGTGGCGGACTATTTTGCCCGATTTTTTTTTTTTTTTTTTCATCGTCTACCGTTAGGTTTAATCAAATTCGGACTTGTAGCATCATTAACTTGCCCTCCTATAAGGACGAAACATCTATATGATGGAGGTTAATTAATCATTTGCCTGTAAAGTATCTTATTCGAACTTTATATTGAAATGTGGTTGGTATGTCCCCGGAACTGTTCGAACATTTTATTATTCTGTTAACACCCCATATATGCAGTGAATGACGTTAATACCTTATCTTTAATTACTCAGGCCTAGGAGGCGAATTCCTAAAATCGAATTCGGTCGAAAGAAATGCCAAAACGCGAACAGGGAGTTAGGTTCACTAATTTAAAAACTAAAAAAGAAAATGATAATTTTTTATATCAAATTATTTTAAAATTACGTCAAGTACGTTTTTGTATTATGAACCTTGCCATTGTTCGTTTTAGAAAGCCTTAGGGGACCGAATCTAGCAGCATTGTCTGCCACCTATAAAACAGAAGATTTGCAACACACACAAGTCAATAACACATTTGAATACAAATTTAGAACAAATACTGTGAGGTTAGATAATGAGTTAACTGCGTCATACAGCTGTTTCGTTCTTCCAGACCTCGTCAGAGATCATAAGGGACAGACTAAACATAACATAAATACATTTAGTGTCTAGATGAATGACATACGTCTGGTTAAAGATGCAAAAACATCAAGAAAATACCAGCTTGGCAACAGAATCATAATTCAAACTCAAATTCAAAAACCTAGGGCAAAATATGAACAAAGGAAAGATTTCCACGGAGAGTTCTGAAAAAGTGCAAGGAGAATAAGACCAGGTGTTCCAGAAGAGAACCAACAGGCAAACTAACGAGTCTAGCTTCATATCATACAAAAAAATAGAATTCTCAATGAGATCAGTACGACGAACGTAAAACTTTCTCCAAGCCCTTCAATATCAAATCAGCTGTGACATATAAATAGTATGTAGTTTAAACAAAGGCTTGGTTTTCATTTTCTATTTCAAGCCCAACATTCTTTTACGAATGTTAGACCAAATGGACGAAACCCATCCAGAAAGTGAACTCATCGCAGCATATTTTCGTTTCACCCAATCCCTGACGTAGTTTTCAACAGAGTTTATAAGTATCTTGAAACTCACGTTCCAATTGATGGGCAGGGTTTCACGATATTTAGGACCTTGTATGAAAAACTCTCGTAGCTTAACATTTTGAATAATGCCTAAATCACCCGTTATTATGTACCCAGCTGACGGAGGACTAGTTATAATGTCATCTACATTCAGTTGCTGCAGCGTTTGTTTGCAGTTGAAAACTTTTAGATGCAATGGAAGCACAAACTCATATCATTTGATTTTAAATATTCAAGAACCCATTGATAAACAAAGCATTTTTCGCATAATAACGGAACATAGAATGGATCTTGGACAATTTTAATCCAGTAACGGCTCTGTAGTGTCGCACCAGTACATCATATAATTCATGATATCCTGGGGACATCATGTTCCTGACAGGAGTTGATATCCTGGGGACAATATGTTCCTGTCGGGAGTTGATATCCTGGGGGCTTTATGTTCCTGTCAGGAGTTGATATCCTGGAGATAATATGTTCCTGTCGGGAGTTGATATCCTGGGGACATCATGTTCCTGTCAGGGTTGATATCCTGGGGACTTTATGTTCCTATCAGGAGTTGATATCCTGGGGACTTTATGTTCCTGTCGGGAGTTGATATCCTGGGGGCTTTATGTTCCTGTCAGGAGTTGATATCCTGAGGACATCATGTTCCTGTAGGGAGTTGATATCCTTGAGATAATATGTTCCTGTCGGGAGTTGATATCCTGGGGACAATATGTTCCTGTCAGGAGTTGATATCCTTGAGATAATATGTTCCTGTCGGGAGTTGATATCCTGGGGACATCATGTTCCTGTCGGGAGTTGATATCCTGGGGACTTTATGTTCCTGTCGGGAGTTGATATCCTGGGGACAATATGTTCCTGTCGGGAGTTGATATCCTGGGGACATTTGATATCCTGGAGATAATATGTTCCTGTCGGGAGTTGATATCCTGGAGATGATATGTTCCTGTCGGGAGTTGATATCCTGGAGACAATATGTTCCTGTCGGGAGTTGATATCCTGGGGACATCATGTTCCTGTCGGGAGTTGATATCCTGGGGACTTTATGTTCCTGTCGGGAGTTGATATCCTGGGGACATTATGTTCCTGTCAGGAGTTGATATCCTTGAGATAATATGTTCCTGTCCGGAGTTGATATCCTGGAGACAATATGCTCCTGTCGGGAGTTGATATCCTGGGAACTTTATGTTCCTGTCGGGAGTTGATATCCTGGAGATAATATGTTCCTGTCAGGAGTTGATATCCTGGAGATAATATGTTCCTGTCGGGAGTTGATATCCTGGAGATAATATGTTCCTGTCGAGAGTTGATATCCTGGGGACAATATGTTCCTGTCGGGAGTTGATATCCTGGGGACATAATGTTCCTGTCGGGAGTTGATATCCTGGGGACATAATGTTCCTGTCGGGAGTTGATGTTCCTGATGGGAATTGTTACACTGGAGCCATTTTGGTTTTAATGAGAATGCGTCTAAGGACTCTCTGTATGTAATTTCATTCCCGTGATGGTTTTATTTCTATATCAATTTTATGCCTTGTTTAACTGATTAAGTCTTTCCATGACCTATACCAATGTCAGCTGCTGTTATCAAAACCTACCAATGATATTGTATTTAATAATCTGTTTTGATCACCACTGATTAGTTTGATATATAATACAGGTTTTATTGTACACCATTAGAGTATTCTCCATAAAGTGGTCAAATACAGAAAGGAATTATTGCTTATATAAATATAAAACGCGATTAGATTTCTTTTATTGTACGAGGCTAACAAGGGGGTGATCCGAGATGCGTGGTTCGACACTCCCTGTCCGTGGCGGTTTGTGTTCCTAAGGATTCTGAGGAACGGGCCAAATTTTTGCTTAATGGCTGTGTCCTTGGACGAGGCTCTTTACTTAATTGCCCTGGATAACATGCGACGGGCCTTCCGGTTGTTGTCTAGTGACATAACCACTTCTATGAGACCCCTCCTCGAAATGACCTTGGCTGTTCACGGGATGATAAACTACCAAATGGTGTTTTTTTATTGATCGTGAACCGTAAATTCGCTGCCTGTCCTATCAATAGTATAGTTTATTGGTTTACTATAACCGTAGTTTTGTATTGACGTTAAATACAGGGGCTTAAAGTTGTGTAGCTAAATTTATACGACGTGTATCACGTTGTATGTGCTGGTGGTGATAATTTGAAGTGTGATATTGGTGTTAATGTTGGTTGTTGTGATTTAGTACGTGAACAGAATTACACATTAACACATCGTGGACCATTGTCACTACCGAACATAGCAGTTCTGTCTTACACGAACCGTGGAAAATTGCGTCCATGTACACTTGTTGCCCCCATAAGCCTTAATTTTAAGTCTCTTCAACAGCATACAGAGGTTTAAATCGTTACTGGAGACTCGAATAAAAATATCCGCAATATATCATCGATGTTATACCCAACTAACCCAGTTGATATATCCACGTTTGTATCAGTCATGTCATGAATTGGCTTTGATCCGTTTAGCGATGCGTGTCGCATTTTACATATACGAACACTTACGTCGATTTACCCGAATAAGGAAAGCTATGAATGGTGCACATACTTCTACATATGCCCATCCTCTGTCAGAAACAGCCACAACTTCATAACTTGTCATTTTTCTCATTACAGAAAGGACATCATTTCGTAAACACTCTGCCAGTTCTAGTGTTTATACACGGCGGGTCCTATTACAATGGGATGGGAGCCATTTTCGATGGAAGCGCTCTTGCCGCTCAAGACATTGTCGTCGTTTCCATCAACTATCGGATCGGGCCACTTGGTAAGCTCACAACTTAATCACATTGTTAGCTAAATGACACCGGGTTATTTGTCTTGGAAATGTGATTCGTATTTTAAACACGAAATCCCAATAGAATAGGCTTTAGAGAGTGGAAAAGTACAGAGCGATTACGGAGAACGTTCGGCACGCTGTTAATTGTTTGCAATTGGATCCTACGTAAAGGATGCTCTAAGGTTATCTTTAACTGAAATTTTATTACATTTATTTCACAAGTTGAAGTGTACCGTTATATGATATGGATTGCTTTAAGGAATAACAGAAGAAAAAATGAGACCTGTGACCGATTTACTTTTTTCTCAAGAGAATCATTATGATATAAAGTTACAAATTGTCCATAAGATAGATATAAAGTTACAAATTGTCCATAAGATAAATAGAGATAGGGTTTGAATTATTTCATATTAATCTAAACACGTTTTACGCATAAATATGGCTATCATATTTATAGAAATAGCTTCACTGCAACTATATGGATATGCGTTATGCCTGAAAAATTCTGAAAATTTTAAAAATAATTGTAATTACGCATATGGATGAATTGTTTTTTAATATATATTTTTAACTTTTATAGCATCTTGGCTTTTAAAAAGGGATGCATATAACATATCACTTCATTGTCTTATCTTTAATAGCAATATGTTTCTGAATATACGATACATAATTATAAAACAAGTTCCAAATATTTTATTCAATAACACTCAATAGCTTCAAATACGGTACTGACTTTTTCCATGAGACGTTTTTCACCTTTTTTAAACTTTTACTTCCATGCATGCTCAGCATATTAATTACACTTTTTGATTATCAAGTTCCATTATCATAATTGTAAAACACCTCTCCCTCCCTTTCTGCGTTCAACAAATCGTCCCTTATATCATGATCCCCAGGGTTCCGAGAAATTTTGATTGGTTCAGGATAATGGTTATTGTCATGGCCTCCTTAGGGTTTATTCAAATTCATTTTTCTTTATGAAACTCGATATTATTCCTGATGGTTTGTCGGTCTTGTCCCGGAAAGATACGGGGGAAAATGCAAAAAAAAAAAAAAAAAAAGAAAGAAATTTCTTCAAATGCGCCATGGTTTAAAGCCAGATGATTTAGAAATTGAGACATCTGGTAAACCATCACCTTTTTAGCATGCCTGACGTTTTGTTCGTAGTGGCAGTGTAACTATGATCCAAAGAACATCTTAACATCACCAACGCTTCTACAAAAACGTGCCGCTACCATCAGTTATCCGCTCCAATCCCTTTTTTTATGTTGTGAATGAGACAATTTTTGCATTAAACGTAGGTTTTTCTCTGGAACATCAGACATCTGATCATTGCAATAGTTCGACATGCATCATGTATGTCCCTCGAAATATTATGATATATATCCTTGTCTATTTTGAGTCAGAATTTGTATTATAGTAATATAGCTACTGGCTAAATATCAAACCCATGTGTGCATTCAATTTCTCACGTGACCAACTTCTCTGTACATTGTTCCGATAAAGGTTTCCTCGCAACTGGTGACGCCGACTTACCAGGAAATTATGGGATGTTGGACATCATCGCCGCCCTACAGTGGACAAGAGACAACATTGCTTATTTCCATGGCAACCCTGACCTTGTCACAATAGATGGCCATAGCGCCGGTGGATGCAGTGCGGGTCTCGTCATGATGTCTCCACTAGCTAAAGGTAAATTAGATATTGGTGAAGGACCATGTAGGTGATCTAATACAAAGTCACAGGTGATAATCTACTGACACAAAGTCACGGGTGATAAGCTACTGACACAAATTTTAATTATTTCCATGCAAATCTTCTGTTCATGTTTCATTATCGCTTCTTAAAGAAGCCACGAAAAAAAGACTCCGCGAAAAAATATACGCTTGTGGTCAAGATTGACTTTTTCTGATATCTTGTTCTTAATTTTTTCAAATATTCATATTTCGGAAAGTTCTACAATCATAAAATGTTCCATATCGTTATAGTTTCAACAGTATATTTTGGATTTTTTAAGTGGTATAATATTTTTGAAAATTTATAAACTTTTGAAAGATCGTAAGATAAAAGTATAGGGAAATATATCCTGGCCATAGTTTTCTAGCAGAAACAATAAAATATCAACATGTGAACATAAGCAAAAGAGGACAAACAATACAAGATTTACCCGGAAATTCCTGTAAAAGTACAAGGAGAACAAGACCAGGTGTCCAGGAAGGGTGAGCGTATTCTGCTTCATCGACGACACCCGCCATGTAAACTTTGGTCAATCAAAGTAAGTACTGTCACGATCTCAAATGAGAACAAGGTATACAACATTGGAACCAACAGGCAAATTAATGAGCATCAAACATGTCCAGCAAAACTAATGGTATACACATCCACCTCAAGGTACATCAAGGTTGTTATCCATTGCTGAAATCAACACTCTTAATGGACAGACAAAGGTATAACGGACAACAGAATCAAATAAAAAAAAACCCGTCATAATCACTACCAACAAGATGTTTCAGGACAATTTCCGGTCAGTCAAGATATTTGATCATATTCGACACATATTGCTCTGTGGTCGTTTGAACAGAAACCAAAACCCGGAGAAGTGTTATTCTCTAAAATCCTAGGATTTATTCGTTAATCATGAAGTGATGAAAAGGTTTTATCTGTATGAACAGCCAGCTCCGTGTCAATGATGGAAGGATTAAGTATGTTCGCGGGTAGGATTACGTGAGCAGGTGCTCGCTATGCATCTACACTCATTAACAAGCCAATCATTGTCCCGTACTATATTGCTGCTTATCGCTGACAATACAGCGTTCTTGCTGAGCGCTACTGGCGATAAATAAAAAAATAATGTTGATATCCTTACAGACATCTATAATGGAAACACATTGAAGTATATGATCATTCCTAGTGAGGGCATCTCAGTACATCTGGTGAGGAGTTAGTAGCAGTCTTTTGTAAGACAACCCAATGAATACCTTTTGTCATTAGAATGTGTTTTCTCTTCTCTGCATTGAAGGTTTTGATATTTTAGTCAATACCCATATCAATCAAGGCTTATTCCAGTTTAACATGTTTCAACCGAATTGAAATTATGTTGAAAATAGATTAAATGAAGCAGTATGTTGTGATGCCGGTATCAGCGCTATACCCTCATGCCTATTATTATCGCTCTGGTTGTTTATCATCCGTGATTGATCAGGGGAAGTAATGTCGTGTTCAAAGCGTTTTAGACAGCTATTAGCAAACTTAATCGTTTTGATATTGTCTTTCTGGTCCAGTTCTCCTGATCTCTGGAACATGCATGTTATCATATTTGATATATCTGTGCTCTGACACTGCAGCGTTAGATTATAGTCCTATATTCAAATGCGGTGGATGCTTCTGTTTCCGCCTCATTCAACGCCAACGTTAAACATACATTGTCCGTTGTCGCCCGATTCGGATGAACGTTAGGTTTCACAAGCTCAAGTATATTTTTGATGTGCTTGAATTAACCCTTCTGTTATAACCTCATTTGTGGCGTTTGTGTTTTCGGGAAAGTGTCTTTGTACAACAAGGCTGAATTTCCGACAGTCTTATGATATTAAGAAGTTGAGAGAGTCTATGCATATCTGTTAATTCATGACTTGATGACAACAATATACTTTGGGAGACGATAAACTCTGCAAGACCCTAAATAACTTTTTATATTAGAATATTGTCCAAAAGTACAAAAAAGATAGGATTTTTTGCCACTTAATGCATGTTTCAAAATGATTTATGTATTGGCTAATAGTAAGTGTACATTTTGTAAATATCACATAGAGGACTTAGAATATATGTTTCCGACTTGACGTGAAGTTTAGGAAATTCGGAGACAATTCTTTAAAAGGATATTCCAAAAGCCAAACAAAACTATAAATTATGTTTTGAAAAAAAAACGTGATCTTTGTAACACCGAAATATTTTAGTGTCACAACCTAAGTAACAAAAAAAATCTTTTTACTTCCAAACGACACATGTAATCTGCCTACAATTTAAGATTTTTTTTTGTTCTAGCTATTCATAAAACCAGATGTTCCATTGGTGCTGGTATGGATTTCCTTAATACGTTTTTAAATATGATTTCCATTTGTCCTTGTTTTTATGCCCACCATCATCAGATTTAATATATACAATTTTTTATGTGTGAGTGCGGTTGTTTTAGGTTGTTGGGGTGTGGGTGCGTGGGAATGCATGAACATTTATAGACATCACTACCACAAATCAAAGGCAATGCCATATTTCAATTTTCTTAAGCAATAATCTAGATATGTTGTAGACAAGGAAATGACACGTGGAGTTTGTGTTTCCATTATCATGATGTATATAGAAGAAACGATCCATCTAACAAATAAATTATTGTCTCTGACTGAGAGAATATGTAAAGTAAAGAAACTACACACAAAAAAACACAAAACAAACAAAATCAAATAAAATAAACAAAAGCAAAATCACACAGTCAAAACTTTTGGTACCACCGAAAAGGTCTTGTCATACGGAACACACATTCCAAACATGAAAGCAGTACCTTTTATGATGCAATAGGTATGGCCTATGTTAAAATTCTTCAAAGGAAAGATGTGCGTCAAAGGTCACGGTAAAGGTCACATGGTGAAAAGGTCTTGTCACAAGGAACACACATGCCAAAGATGAAAGTCCTACCTCTTACGGTGCAATAGATGTTAAAGTTGACAAGAGTCAAACAAACAGACAACACCAAACTAATGTGCCCCCTATCTTTCGATCCGGGTCATTAAAAGTATAGTATGATGGTAGATCTTGACACAGGCTCTTGTCAAAGGTCATAACTTCATAAATCGGATGATGTATGTACGAATGGAAGAAGAATGAGAGAAAGAATGAATAATCAAAGAGAAGGAAAGAAAATGATAAGATTAGTGAGAAATCACCTGTCCGAGGTGACATTCTGTAAGAAGAGGAACTCTAGGGTTCCCAACCTTGCCACTTCTCAAAAGACTGTTTCATCATAACGGGTATTACCAAAATTTAGTGTTTTATTCGATTTTCAAGACATTTACGTGTATGTGTAACAATAGAGCTTATACTGTAGTCCTGATGAATGGTTTAAATAGCTAAACTACTGATAAAGTTCATTTAGGCTGTAGCCCTGGTGGTTGGTTCAGACTGCTAAACTATTGATGAAATCCATTTATGTTGTAACCCTGATGGTTGAATTAGACAGCTAAAATATTGATAAAGTCCAGTTGAAAGAGTGGTTTTGATATTTTTTTTTTTTTTTTTGTTAAAATTTTAAATTAATCCTGAAATATATTTGATTTCTGTACATGATATTTGATACGAAGGCTGTAGAGAGGGTCACACGTTATTGTTCAGATTTAATTTTAAATTATTTTATTTTATTTTTAATTTTTAAATGTCTATGCAGAAAGCACTGCAGAAAAAAATGATCGAATAATGGTTTTCATTCTCAGGGGAATAAATTCTCGAGAATTTCTCGAAGAGTACATACCGTTTCTGTTCTCATTCCATATGAGTAATTATGTAATGCTGATTTTTGCTCAATTTTTTCGCTGAGCTTAACAGGGTATTTATTCCATGTTAAAGAAACAGTTAAGCCATGTCTTCCTCTCTTTGCATAGCCAATAACTGTCACTGTTAATTTATCGAGAAAACGTTTTCCAGAAGAGTTTTATCTTTTCAACTAGATGGTCCTTAGCGTTTTCAAATTAACCACGTTGAATTAAAAAGGTCGTCCGCTTAAGCACGTGTTCTTGAAATATCTAAATTTCTATTTTTGGACTACGAGTCTAACTTAATTTAAAGTCCTCGGAGTGTGCTTGTTGTATTCTGGATATTTAAAAATGTACTGTGAAATGTTTATGTCAAAATGGCGGAATTATTTTATAACCTCTCCAAATATGTTAACGGGAAGTTAAAGTCGCATAATCGGACTGAGGTCTGTTGCCCTGAAACAAAGTCCGCAATAGACCCCTATGTCTGGATGCAAGATAAAAAACCAAATCTAATCGGACACTCAATTGTTTATTGAATCGATTTTCATTAACCCAGGGGACTGTCGGAAATCAGATTTATACAATGTTATTTCACATGTCTTTCCTACTCTTACAGGACTCTTCAGACGAGTTATTATACAGAGTGGCTCGCCTTTGGCCCATTGGGCAGTGACCAGATACCCAGGGGGACAGAGCGTTCATTTTAAGGTTTTTGCCTCTGCTTTCGACTGTTTGTTTGAAGATTCGGCACAGATTAAGAAATGTCTACAGGCAGTTCCATCCAAGCGGATGCATTCCTTCATCTCACAAAATTATGACGTAAGAGAAAATGATCGATAGGTGTTGAAATGTACTTTTGATAATCGATATCTTATCATAGAGCATACTCACATACACTTTATATTCAACACTGTATCCTCTACTGTAATCACCATGAACTTTTTCCTTACAATCTGACCTTCTCAATCAGATACAATTTGTAATGCACCATACAGGTACATTTAACCAATGACAACGTACCAATGTACTTTCAATATATTACTTATCCGTACATTTGGCACAGGACGTCAGTCGCGTAGACAAAGTTATCTTACTTTAAATACTTTGTTATAAAGCAGGTTTGTCGACGTCAGTACGATATCGAGGCTCGTGTGTTTGACTGTTCGCTGGCATTTGATATGATATAAAGTTATATCCCACAGACATCTCGGCTTTCAGTAAAATTGAGACATGTGGTTTGATTTTGGCTTCCGTCTGTCTGTCTTCTGACCACATAGTGCATTGCTGTCCTTATATCGTTATAGAATGTTGTTTCAGCATTATGGGGTTATAATAGGTGTCTAACACTTTCGTTGTATATCATGTCACAAAGGAGCCAGATTAAGTTTTATAATAGCCACATGGTGACCATTACATTAAATCTGACATCGTGGTGGTAGTCACACAGTAATCTGCCAACACAATAATATCACACACAGCCGCATTGAGGTTGTAAAAGACCACACAAAAACCATCAAATAGTCACACAGTAATCTGCCAACACAATAATATCACACACAGCCGCATTGAGGTTGTAAAAGACCACACAAAAACCATCAAATAGTCACACAGTAATCTGCCAACACAATAATATCACACACAGCCGCATTGAGGTTGTAAAAGACCACACAAAAACCATCAAATAGTCACACAGTAATCTGCCAACACAATAATATCACACACAGCCGCAACACACAAAAACCATCAATATCACACCCAACACAATAATATCACACACAGCCGCATTGAGGTTGTAAAAGACCACACAAAAACCATCAAATAGTCACACAGTAATCTGCCAACACAATAATATCACACACAGCCACATTGAGGTTGTAAAAGACCACACAAAAACCATCAAATAGTCACACAGTAATCTGCCAACACAATATTTTCACACACAGTCACACTGATGTGTTAACGGACCATCAAACCAAACTATAAATAGTCACATAGTAAGATGGTCACTTCATTGCCACCGAAATACATTTGCTTGTGAAATTTATTTCTACCAATGTCCTTTGTCACTTCTAAATACATTCAGTGCTCAGTATTACGGCCCTACAAGAACGAAACAGTTGCAGGGTACAGTTTATACTTTAAGTCCATTAAATGGACTTCTTCTTCTTTAAGCTGTAAAAGTTTTTGACACTTTTCTCCAAAACTGCCACCATACTTTGAGGGACTGATACTGATATCCTATGGAAGTACATACGACTTCGTTTTTTGATTTGGTAAAATGACCGTCATTTTCTAGTTTCCTTTCACCTATAACTTTTGTTCCATTCGGCGTATCGAGATAAAGTTGGTGAAAATGATAACTATATGACACTCTTTAAGATGCTTTAATAAGAAATGACGATATCACCCAAACGCTGCCGAATGGAGGCTTCTAATAGGTCAAACTATAGATATTGTCATTAGTAATATTTGGTAAGTATATGCATGGCATCTGAAACACTCGGATGACGTGCGTGTTCTGATAAGACAAAATGATTCGAAAAATTCTCTTTATAGGTATAAACCAGGGTTCCTTGCCAGTAACAAAAATGTGTTTTCAGATTTTACAGGTGCACTCCGCTCTGTCAGCAGGCCTCCTTTCCATATGTTTAAGTATTTCTTAACAATTATTCACGATTGAGGAGTGGAGAGGGGAGGGGATCGGGGGTCGGGGGGTTTATTTGAAGGACTTATTTATATATATATACTTATTCAAAACTTGCTTCTGTCTACTTGTGTGTCTTTTCTACAATAATATATCATAGTCATATATTCACTTTGTTTCTCCAGGCGTCACCATCACTGTCCCCACAATTCCGTCCGGTAGTGGACGGATACTTCATGCCAGACACCCCAGAAAGGATGGCCGTCTTGGGAGACTTTGAGGTGGAGAGTATCCTCACCGGTGCTACCAAGGACGAGGGACTCATTGCCGGTACGTAGATTCAGCCAGAGGTCTTCACGGCGCATGTCATTGACCCTGTTATTTTTTTCCCCACGAGATTGATTTTCTATTAATTTTATCTATTTCTTGTTTTGAAAATGGTTTATTAAAATAATTGTGCCTAATCGGATAAGACCAATGTATTTTGACGTCATAATCAGCTTAGGATCGTTAAGGTATTGTGACGTCACGTAAATATTTCGGCAATAAACGATATTACTGAGAAGATTTTTCCAATACTACATAGGATCGGCTCCTTTTCGTCTAGGATTCGTTACAAATTATCTTCATTTAACTGAGATACGGTTCTGTCCAATGTATTTGAGAATGGGTTATAGTTTAAGCATGCAATGTATTGGTTACGTGATTGCGGTATGTTCCAATGTATCCTGTGAGAGCGATGTCTCTCTATAATGAAAACAGCGATTTTGCTTTTGTAATCTGATGACATCTGGAGATATGTACGCCCGTCAAAAGAATTCTCTGTTGTGAAGCATTTTCTGTCCGCCGTTACGTTTTTTTGGTTTGTTCCCCTCCCCCCCCCCCCCCCCCCCCCCCCCCCCCTTTTTTTTTTTTTTTTTTTAGCTGTCTGATCTCTCCGATTTCTAACTTAATAGACTATATATTCACAACAAAGTAGATTCGAGTGTGATCCGAAGAATTTTGTATGCTTGCCCAGTGTTTTTTCCAGCATTTCTTTTAATCTTGTGCCCACATTTCCTCCCTTAGTTCTCAACCTATCCCTTGAAACCGCGTTCTTGATTGACATTTCCATTCGAAAGCTTTGGACTTTTTTCGATAATTTAATCTTATCTTGAGTTCGTTCGCTCACTTTTCTGTTGATCTCTTTGAAACCGAATACACATTGATACAATCACATACGAATGTGCTTTCTTCGTTCAGTTTTGATGAGACAAGTATTTGTTTGAAACATTTTCCGCCTAAAAGGCCGGATATTATTTCACTGTGGGTTGCTAATGGAATGACGCGTATGTGATATCAAAGTAAATCTCACTGACCGTTATGGCAACGTTACATGATCTACATCTCGTTATTTATTCTCAAATTCTTGCCTTTTATATTGCAGAACTTGTCTTTAATATTTTATATTATAAACCATGTGATTTGTATTTAGCTCACCTTGTCCAAAGGACCAAGGAGTTAATGTCAAACCGCGGCGTCCGTCCGTCGTCCGTCGACATTTTCTACAAATCACTACTTGTCGTGAACAACTAAACGGATTTTGACCAAATTAGGTCAGACGCATCCTTGGGCAAGGGGGACATATTTTATATAAATGATGGGTCTCAGCCCCCTGGAGTTTGAGGGGGCGAGGCTAAAAAGGAGAAATTTTGCAAGTTGTGTAAAATCCTACCCCTTATGTAGGAAGGGCTGTGTTTTGCCCAAATATGGTCTGAAGTATTCTTTGGTGAAAAGGAATAAGATTTGTGTAAAAAATGGGTCTGAGTATCCTGGGACGGGAGGGGCGTGGTCCGGTAGGTGAAACAGAGCAAATTCCTTAAAATTATACACCTCCTGTAGGGATGCTTGGAATTTGCCCAAATTTGGTTTAAAACATTCTTGGATGAAGGGCAATCAATTTTATGTAAACGGTGGGTATCAGCGTCACACAGATAACAAAATTGATGTTTTCATTTCCAATGATCCTCTTGAAATCTGCGTCACACGATATGTTCCAAACTATTTTTGTCTCCATTGTTCGCTAGCCAAGGCCACTTGGCCAATTACGTCGTTGTTAGTGAGGTGCAGAGATACGGAGGCTGTTGGCGAAATCTAATAACCTCTGTCATAATTTTATAGAGAAAGGTGGTATTTTCTGTTAAGATATTCAATTAGACGTGTACGATGCTTTTAGTGTGTCTGGCGATTGTTGGTATAAACCATGATCTCGTTTGAGAACATGATATTACGCGTATTCCTTACACAAGATCTACCTTGGTAGAGGGTATCATGCAGGAAACAGAAGACGCTTACCCTTCTGAAACACCTAGTCTAATTATCCACGTATGTTCGCTTTAACACGGGATCTTAAGTTTGAATTCTAATTTGCTTTATATGTCTCTTTTAATATCTCACGGACAATATCCTTGCTTCCTGGACTTCCGACAGTTCCAAATTAACGAGTGCTTTCAAAATGTACAAAATGGCATGGCGATTTTAACACACAGGGTTCTTTTAAAATATGCAGAATTACGTGGTGGTTCCTACTCACCGAGTACTGTATATTCGAAATGTACAGAAAGTGATATTTCACGGAATGTTCTCAAAATACACAAAAAAAAAAACACGTTAACTACAACAAATAAAAATACCATTATGTAAACTTAATTATGATAGAAACACAAGTTCCATAAATTCTACGTCAAGTACGAACAAAAGAAATATTAAAACGCAGACTTATGAAAAAGTATAAAAAGGAGAATAAGACCAGGTGTTCTATAATAGTAAGCGTCTTCTGCTTTATAGATAACACCGCCATGAAAACTTTCAAGTAAATAATGCCACGTTCCCAAATATCAACACGGTAAACAAAAACGGAACCAACTGGTATACTAACGAGCACCTTATATCGCTTAAGGAAATGGCACATGTACTAATAGGATGATTACGTCAACCGTAACACTTCCAAATCATTTTTATTAGTATACATCTCCCGAATTTTTTTGTTATTTTGTAGCTTCATCGTAATTTTCACTTTTAATAACATTCCTCATTTAGAGACGTCGATGTGAACGAATGATATAGGCTGTGATGTAATAATAAATTGTCCGTAGTACCATTTGACGATAGTTTTGTGATTAATTTGACACGGGGTCCTTCGTGATCAAATCTTTTACAAGAAAATCACTTTGTGATATATTCTCGTCCGTGACAAGACGACATTTGCTTGGTCACAAGAAAATTACTAGCGTCGTGAAAAATTTAAGGACTATGTAATAGCACTGTCGTGAGTAATGCTCGTGCTCACATGAACTGTTTGGTTCTTCACGAATGCTGTGGAGCGTTGCACATCGTGTTTTTCTAATTCAAATCTGTTGTCAAGAAATATTCCTGGAAATGCCAGCAATCACTCGCTTTCTTTCGATCCCCTCTCGCCTCTTGATTATATAACCTTGGCATTTTACATGGAGTGAAAAGGATTGTTCAGTGTAGTAAAAATCGGGCTTTAATAATTGCCGGGTCAACCCGTACAATACCATAATTAACATAGATTTACCTAATTGTCTAAGTACACACATTTGTCTAAGTATTCCAGAAAGTTCATTTACTTATTAACCTTAGCAACCAGAACACATATTTACCAACGTGTTCCATAACAAACAATCTTTCGAAGTTTTCCCGACAAAGTGTTTTAAATCAAACATTTAGCTAAATATTCAACCCACATATTTACATGTATCTAAATGTTCACAATCAAATATTTGACTTAAATCTTAAAAGAGCTCATATATACTCAAGTGTTCTAGATCAACGATTTACTAAAAGATTACGGCTTATATATCGACATTTACAAAAACAAATTAAAGAGCAAATATTCACTTAACTGTTCCAGAGCACATGTTTACCCAATTGTTCTAGATCAAATATTTGCACAGTTGTTTTAGATCAAATATTTACCCAATTGTTCATGATCAAATATTTAACGAATTGTTCGAGATAAAATATTTACTAAAATGTTCTAGATCAAATATTTACTGAAGTGTTCTAGATCAAATATTTACTGAAGTGTTCTAGATCAAATGTTTACCGAAGTCGTCGAGATCAAACATTTACCATAGTCGTCGAGATCAAACATTTACCGAAGTCGTCGAGATCATACATTTACCATAGTCGTCGAGATCAAACATTTACTGAAGTCGTCGAGATCAAACATTTACCATAGTCGTCAAGGTCAAACATTTACTGAAGTCGTCAAGATCAAACATTTACCGAAGTGGTCATGATCAAACATTTACCGAAGTGGTCGTGATCAAACATTTACCGAAGTGGTCATGATCAAACATTTACCGAAGTGGTCGTGATCAAACATTTACCGAAGTGGTCATGATCAAACATTTACCGAAGCGTTCCACATCAAATATTTACTGTTTCTGATCATCCGTTTTTGCTAGTGCAGTGACTAGCTCATGAAACCGCCGTGATTTGTGTGATAACATGTTACAATGATATGAATGGATCCCTCGTTTCCCCGATGAGTGACAGTAGATAAAACAATGTCATAAAATTCTTATATATAGATATCAGTAAATGCTGAAATGGAAATTATTGATTTCATTACGAAGTTTCAAAATGCATAGATCTGTTATATATTCCTTCTTTTGGTGAAAACATGTTGGGTAGATAAAGGCCGCCTTGTTTTTATCTGGCTGATAATGTTATCAGCATTTGCTAATGGCTTACATGCCGACGAATAAAATTCAAATTTTGTTTGGTTTTATAGTTCTTTATTATAAACATAGGCATAGTTTGTGATAATTTTATGTTCTTCGACTTCCAAAGATCATCTGAGTGTAGCAGGATTTACAACGTTAAGTCAATACTGAGAGGATCATTTTCAGGTACGCTAGTGTCACTGAGGAAACACAAAATGTAACAAGATCATGGTGGTTCTTTATAATGGGAAAGAGTAGATCTGTTTACAATTTAAGGTTTGGCTGATGTAGTTTAATCGATGTGTTTGATTCTCCGTTGTATTAACTGAAGACACAATTAAAATTGGTGATGGTTTTTTGCGCAATATAATATGAACTTTATTTATTTTTCAACAATCGCGAAACAAAATATCGGTTTATATTAATCACTCTTGTTGTCCCGGTTGGAAGCACGCATGATGTTTTGGAGGAAACCGGAGTACCCGGGGAAAACCCACGTGGTCGGGCAGGTGACCCATACTTATTCACGTCCGTTCCGGAAATCGAAATCCGGACGGCCAGGTGAAAGACGAGTGCGGTACCACTGCGCCACCTGACTAACATGGAATCCTAAATCAATGAGAGACGGAACGCTTAAGCGTTGTTTGCTTTTGAAATTATCCAGTATGACATATTATCAAATTAATTATTTCATGCTAATTGAACATATTCTTTTTCAATATATTCAATTCAATATCGATTTAGATAGGAATCACTTTTCTAAGCAATGTCCATGTTTTTTTCCGGTTCTGTGTTGTAGTTTAACATTTTGTCGTATATTTGTACACTTAGCCAACATCGTGTTGTTTTTTGGTTTTGTATATGACAGGAAACTGCGATCATGTGATCGCAAATTTACGTGCTAATCATTACAAATTTCTACTTGGCACTGATTTTTTTTTTTTTTTTATCTATTTCTTTTAGCAATTCCATTCATCAAAGCTTTTGGTGGTAAAGGTCAAGGTCGGGCAAAACTACTGACCCTGATGTACTGTTTTAGAGGTGACCTTCCAGAAATACCAGGTATCGTAGGTGAGTATCTGACACACAATGTACAACAGGTAACCCTCTGACCACACTTACCTGTACAAATAAAAGACATCAGGTGGTAAATATGAAATGTTGTAAGGTAAATATCAAACAGAACACAAGTGTAAAGGAATTATGATGACAGATGTAACGTTTTTGGTGACAGCTGTCATACTACAGAATGATAAAAAAAAAAGATCGGTATTACCATGCTTCCTGAAGGGAGAGCATGTAGTCACCGCTTTAACAACAATCCGTCCTCCCGTTTGTTCGTCTGTCTGTCAGTCCGCCTTAATTTTGTCCGGAGCATATCACAAAGACCAGAAGAGGTTTCAACATGAAACTTCATAGGTAGATAGATCTCAATAAGGAGAAGAGCAGTGTACAAGAACCATAACTCCATTTTGCATAATTTAGGAGTTATTGAAACTTGGTGTATACATTGGTCATACTAAGAGAATGCGCAGTATACCAAATTCAGGGCTTGCAACTTCTTAATTACAGAATTATCGCCCTTTGATTAAATTTTGTGTCCAGTAAAGTCGTTTTCGAGGCGTATTCATCAGTTTCACTGAAACTCTTGTTTCTTTTTTTAATGTGTGATGTTAGAAATATCACTACAAAGAAAACAATATGTTCCAGCAGAGTTGAAACATTTACAAACCGATAGCGGAAAGTCATGACCGCGTCTCTGTCATAATTCAGCTGACAGATAAATACCCCGTAACGCAACAACATACGAAGAACATATAAATGTTTGTTGTTTCTTTAAAACTAGCATGACTTTCATTTTTAGATACGTTGCTAGAGCATTACACCCAGTGGCCTTATATAACCTCAGACACATCAATTCAGGATAGTTTCTCGGAGGTAAGTTTTACTACTCAACGTTGTTTTTATTCTGGTAAACTATGTGTTTACTAAAATCAATGGCGTAGACTTTTTTTTCCACCGCTGACTTTTAAATCGAGATTGATGTAGCCTTTAGACACAGTATACAGGCTGAGGTTAAGTGAAACTGACGACCTGGTATCTTAATCTCGTTTCCATAGCATTTAAAGTGTAATTATAATTAACTAAAACTCAGTACGCACTGTAGGATAAGACTAGATTAATGTTTGTTTATTTTTTACTTTAAATAATATATGAATATTTCCCTGATAAGTACTATTACGTAATACCACACAGGGGATATTTATGTTATACATGTAGCTCTATAGAATGTAGATCGCGACAAAAAGACAATTTCATTACTGTCTGAGGCCTAGTATACGACATTTTATCTTTAAGTCTTCCCATCTCGCTCATAAATCACAGATGTGTTAAGTCGTCTTTTCTTTAACCCTTTTTTTAGCAAATTCGAATCTGTTGGGGTTTTTTTAATTTAACATGTACGATCATGATAAAAAGCATTATAAGGCTTGTTCAACAAGATATACCTTTACGTCATCTTAAGTTACGCTGTTGGTGTTGAATGTTTGGAGCCGTAGGGACAAGAAAGATAACTCTATCAGTATTTTGTAGTACCGGTAGAGAGGCGTATCGTGTACTGCTAGTTGTTAGTAACGGTTAATTTCTCGTATTTCAAGCTAATATAAAATTATATTTGTTGAGGCATTTGTCTACACGATGTTTTATCCTGCTGGGGATTTTTGATAATTCGATTTACAAAATCTTCTATAACGATTGATTTAACGTAAGTTTTACAACCTCGAATGCTAAACAAGGTCCCCGAGAATCGATGTTTGAAGTTGGATCTTTTAACCTTTCAGTGGTTCGCTGACATTTCGCAAACAATTGCCCTGGTAGGATATCTTTAGATGTAGTAAATAAGAACTCGATAATCTAAAATTGATTTGTTTCACGATATTTTGTAAATCTTTTCATCTTTAAAACTATTAGGGAATTTAACTGTCACTTTTTCCCATATTTCCCAGATAAATATAGAAATATTACAGATCGCGTCGCTGTTTCCAATGTTTCACAAATAAATATAGAAATACTACTGATCGCGTCACCGTTTCCCATATTTCACAGATAAATATAGAAATATTACTGATCGCGTCACTGTTTCCCATATTTCACAGATAATTATAGAAATATTACAGATCGCGTCACTTTTTCCCATATTTCACAGATAATTATAGAAATATTACAGATCGCGTCACTGTTTCCAATATTTCACAGATAAATATCGAAATATTACAGATCGCGACACTGTTTCCCATATTTCACAGATAAATATAGAAATGTTACAGATCGCATCACTGTTTCACAGATAAATATAAAAATATTACATATCACGTCACTGTTTCCAATATTTCACAGATAAATATAGAAATATTACAGATCGCGTCATTGTTTCACATATTTCACAGATAAATATAGAAATACTACTGATCGCGTCACTGTTTCACATATTTCACAGATAAATATAGAAATATTACAGATCACGTCACTGTTTCCAATATTTCACATATAAATATAGAAATATTACAGATCGTGACACTGTTTCCAATATTTCACAGATAAATATACAAATATTACAGATCGCGTCATTGTTTCACATATTTCACAGATAAATATAGAAATACTACTGATCGCGTCACTGTTTCACAGATAAATATACAAATATTACAGATCGCGTCATTGTTTCACATATTTCACAGATAAATATAGAAATACTACTGATCGCGTCACTGTTTCCTATATTTCACAGATAAATATAGAAATATTACAGATTGCGTCACTGTTTCCAATATTTCACAGATCAGTTAAAAATTTTACTGATCGCGTCACTGTTTCACATATTTCACAGATAAATATAGAAATATTACAGATTGCGACACTGTTTCCAATATTTCACAGATCAATTAAAAATACTACTGATCGCGTCACTGTTTCCTATATTTCACAGATAAATATAGAAATATTACTGATCGCGTCACTGTTTCACATATTTCACAGATAAATATAGAAATATTACAGATTGCGTCACTGTTTCCAATATTTCACAGATCAATTAAAAATATTACAGATCGCGTCACTGTTTCACATATTTCACAGATAAATATAGAAATATTACTGATCGCGTCACTGTTTCACATATTTCACAGATAAATATAAAAATATTACAGATCGCGACACTGTTTCCAATATTTCACAGATAAATATAAAAATATTACAGATCGCGACACTGTTTCCAATATTTCACAGATAAATATAAAAATATTACAGATCGCGTCATTGTTTCCAATATTTCACAGATAAATATTGAAGTATTCCAGATCGTTTTTCCTTTAGTGTAATCGGTCTTTTATTTATAGATGGTCGGCGACTATTATATAACAGCGCCCACACACAAAATAGCTTCTTTGCTGTCTCAGCGCAATACGACGGTCTACCTCTATAACTACGAGTACAAGTCTGTGTATGCGCTGTGGGACGGTGAGTACAAAGGTGTGCGATTAAATCTATTGCACGTGAGTTTTGTAAATGCATGTCGACATCATTTGTCTTACTATAATTCGTATCGTTCATATGTGTTTGCAATTTTTTTTATTTCGTTTTTCTTTTACTTGTTGATCCCTGTAGTTAAATCCTTGACAGTGGTAAGATGTTGGTCAGCATGAGACGTTTACCATTCCGGAACGTCTGGTGCCCTCTCCATTTCATTAAGGTTCAATAATATCTGTTTATGTGTTAGGTTCATCGTGATAAAGAGCTAAAAAATGTTGATCACATATTTTACAGTGGTCAAAACACGCATAAGTAGATATCTGTTTTCCACACAAATCTAAACTAAATTTGATAACTATGAATAATGAATTAAACTGCATAACACAGTTGTTTCGTCTTTCCAGTACTCTCTGTGAATCTTAGGACTAAAGTATAGAAACTGAATACTAAAAGTCACAATTGACTGAAATATTTCTTGGAATAAAAACATGGAACACTATAAACTTCGTAATACAAATTTAATTTTCATAAATTATAAATATTGGACGAATTACAACAGGGCAGGAAGACAAACATTTTGGGGACAAAAATTCACCAGCGGCCCCACATGGTTGAATACATGTATTTAGCCACTACGCTGCATTGTCGATAAATTACTTCGAGATTTGTGGACTTTTAGTCTCCGAAGTTCGTCGTAAATGCACGCCATGTTTCAATTCATTCGAATAGTACTGTTATTGACATTATTTTATAATTATCAATGAAATGAAATTTGCGATATTTTTTTAACTTTGGGGCTAGTTCACATCGTCATTTAGATTTTGACGTTTCTTTCGATCATATAGGATTTTCCTCAGTCGTCTCCAAGACTTGAAAATTTAGGCAATTAGAATCACTAACGAGTCCTGGAAAGAGCTGTATGATGTGGTTTGATTCAAAGTTTGGATCTACGGTATCTAACTCTAAATTTGTATATAGATGTTTTATCTACTCAGTCTTTTGTGAACGATTTCAGAAAAAATTAATAGATGTTAGCATTTTTACGCTGTTGTATTGTCTTATACCTAGTAGTGTTGTTTAAATCCGTGCAGACAGTGATAACCCGTTACGCTATCAAAGGTTCGAGTTGTCCTATAGAATTGATGATCTTTGATAGGACGTCAGCGAGTTGCAAAACAGAAAGTGAAATGAAAAAAAAAAGCCAAACTCTTACGTCTGGCACAAATGGTGTCGGCTGCTTTTATATGATATCGCCCGACAGCCCCCGAGTCATTAGTAGCAAAGCAATTTGTATTTGTGTACGTTAAATTATTGTTCTAACTAGAAGTTGAAATAACTAAAACACATTGTCAATTCAATATGAGTTATCATGATGTGTCAAAGTGAGATTAACTATATATTTCAGCTACAGATACGGGAATATTGCTATTTTTTGTAGAATTTATCAAACACAGATGATAAAATTAACTAATGGAAAAAAAATACTGTTTACAACAGTTATTACTCACCAGCAGCTAGACAAGAAAGAAACCAAGTCTTAGTTCAATCACTGTTGTGTCTGAAGCGGAATTGAGATAATCAAGAATCACATTCAAAACATAAGTTTTATCATTTCTTCATAAGTACCAATACTTGTAAGAGAGACTGATAAGTATTTACCGTCCTCAGGCGTTTGCGTCGATGTAAAACTTCCATGTTCCACGCCCGATTTTTATTCGAGAGTAAACGTCGTACTATGAACCACAGCATTATCGATATCGTTAATTCTAACGGATTCAGGCAGTTCGAGTGCTGCGTACAATAAGCGAATAAAGTTTAGATTAGTATACTAGATGTTTCCGATTATAGATTACAAGATGGCTAACATGATAAGATAAATTTACTCCGTTTTGTCATTAGTGTTGTTTTCGTATTTTGAGTATCCTCTTGTCTGGGTTTTAACTTGCGTGGCGGAGAGGAGGGGGGCATCATCTCCTTTCTACTTCTCCCTCCAATTTATACGTCTTTGATTTTACTATGCATTCTCCTCGTTTTATTAGGTGTGAGGTAAACACTACAGGTTTGACTATAAGTCATCCATCTCTTGTTATTGATGTTGTTTGTTTCACGGGTGTCTCAATTTCAGTACATAAATACTAACTGACGAAGAATTATTGTTGAATTTAGTAATGTTGAATATTATTATGCATAATTACCAGACTTGCATGTAAAAATAAAGTAATTAAATATATTTTCAAAAAAAAACCCCAAAAAACAGCAATTATTTCAGAATTACTTCGTTAATATAGAAACATTTAACGACAAAAACCCCTTCTATCCATTTAGGCCTAAACATGAAATATTGTTTTAAGCGATCTTTTAAGTATTTTGATAAAATCGATGTCTAGGTAAGCAATATTTTGTTGATATTTTTTAGGAGTAATTCATGGAGCAGAGCTGTTCTACCTATCAGGTTTCCCTATGTCAGGTCATGCAAACTTCCGGTACAGCGAAAGTGACCGGAAAATGTCGGAAACGTTGCTGTATCTTTGGTCAAGTTTTGCGCGAAACGGGTAACGTTTTATTTTATTCTGAAGTTTTTCAGTCAATGTCTGTCCATTTTTGTAGCATTGCTTGAAAACAGTGAATTTAAGTTGTATTTTGATAAAGTTCCTGACGATTCAAGGTTATGTACATATATATTGTAGTTTGAAATAACTCAACATTTATTGTATACTTTTATTTACAAATAACTCTACAAATATTGTGTAATTTTGTTTACAAATAACTCTACAGATATGGTATAATCTTGTTTACAAATAATAAAATCTTGTATAATTTTGTGTATTGTATAATTTTGTTTACAAATAATTCTACAAATATTGTATAATTCTGTTTACAAACAACTCTACAAATATTGTATAATTTTGTTTACAAATAACTCTGCAGATATTGTATAATTCTGTTTACAGACTTCCGTCTTTGATTCCACACAATCAGTTCTATATAGACAGATACACCGTCAACAGACCAACCTTTGCCAGAATTACCACAGGTAACCATAGACCTCACATTGAAATGGACATGAAACTGAAACCTTCAAAGTTGTCATTTTGGAACGAAAAAGTTCCCGAGCTATACCGCCAAAGGTATGCCAATAAGCTGGTTGCCAAGGGAGAACTTATGTCCCGGGATTACGTCATTAGTAGCGCCAATTCATGGGCGCTGATTGCGTCATGCATCGGGTTGTCTGTGCTGACTATTCTGTTCTCTATAGGGTACTGTAAGAGCAGAAGGAGGATAAAGAAGATTCTACAACATAACGGCGTTCCAATGTCCAACAGAATTATATAGAAAATACGTTTTTATATGTCATTACAATGAAGTTGCCTTAGAAATAATAATTCTTCGAACAAATAAACGGGTCTCCATTTATCATTTGTCTCACACTGGCCCATTTTGTATTTTCATCAGCATTTATATCTTCATCCAAATGTTTGTGAACATAATTTAGGTGAACATGTCATTTTGGAAGTGGTCCGTTCCTCCAAAATCTGAATGAGTTCGTACAATGAACGTATCTTGATAAGCATTAGTGTTAGAGTTCTACCGATCATTTTAAAAGAATTCGCGAAACACGATAAACATTTTTAACTGACAGTTTTTTTTAAATTATTTTGAATTGAAAGAAGTCACAACTATTCCAGGAGGTGTGGGGTGTTATCGTGTTGGTAGATATACCTTGATTTGGAGGAAGTCGTCGATGTTTGGGGGCGGGGAGGGGGTATTTATTTAAAGATGTTTTGATTAAGATGGGAGGTGGTCACTGCTATTTAGGGATTATGACAATTGAAGTAAGAAGTGCCCTCCTGTCTTTACAGTCTTTACAGTTATTATCCTATCATATCTCCCTATACACTATTCGTTTCATTAGGCCGTAGTTAATGTTTACCTAGAACTGACCGGTCCGACCAGCGCCATTTTGTCGACAACTGAGTGTTTTATTAGCACTGACCGGCCTGGCCAACACCATTTTGTCGACACTGAGTGTTTACTTAGAACTGGCCGGCTCGACCAGCGCCATTTTGTCGACAGTGACCAAATACATATGAATTTGAAAATCACATGTTTCAATGTCAGTAATCTCCAGATTTTCTGCCATTGATTCAGGGTCTATTTTCTTCATATCTCAGACTGCACGTTGTATAAAATGTTAAGTAATATTTTATTTTTAACAAAGAAATAATTCAAACAAGGTTTCGCTACAAAAGAAATTCTAAAGTTGAGAAAGACACCACTGTTTGGAGGATATTTTGTAAAGATTCTGTGTTAGCTTGAAAAGACCGCTCTTTAGGGGGTACTGTGTAGAGAGTGTGTAGTTGCTGAACATAGATTTTGTATTTTCTGGTAAAAACGATTTTTTGTGAGTATTGTGTAAAGGTTTTGTAGTTGCTGGAAGACACCACTGTCTGGGTGTATTGTGAAGAGATATCGAATTTATTGGAAGACATCAATGTGTAGGGTTGTTATGTAAAGAATCTCAGATTTGGAGGAAGACAGTACTGTATAGGGGTTTTGTGTAGAGGTTTTGTAGTCGCTGGAAAACACCACTCTTTAGAGGTTTTGTGTAGAAGTTTAGTATTTTCTGGAAGACAAACTTTTTGTGAGTATTGTGTAGAAGTTTTGTAGTTGCTGGAAGACACCACTGTTCATGTGTATTTTGTAGAGATATTGAATTAACTAGAAGACATCAATGTGTAGGGTTGTTATGTAAAGATTCTCAGATTTGGAGGAAGGCACCACTTTTGCATTGTATCGAGACCGTCCCAAATATTGTATTTGTACATTATACCAACGTCCATCATTTAGAATCATACGTCTCTGATTTGTTACATTGTGCTGTGGGTATGGCGCGTATGGAAACGTATTTGGGTCATTCGAAATTTGAAAACGATGTAAATAGTCGAATTAACATTTTATCTAAACGATTGTCTTAAAATTACGAGAAAATTAGTTAGTAAAGAGTAATATCAGTAGTTGAATAACAAAAAGTTTTAGTCTAAGATTTAGTTTGAATATTGATGTGTTTTGTTTATAATTATAATTAAAGCAAATATCGTTTCGTCTTACATGTAGCAAGATGATCATACTAAAAGGGGTATACATATTTATATTTTAATGCTGTTTTGTCATGTCTATAATTTTCATTTGTATCGACATTTAAATTTCACATTTAATTAATTAAGATAATTATGACTTAATTAAGGATGTATACTTTGTTTACGAACATTTCTACGATGAATGACAAACCCCTGCAATCATTTCGTCGGTCGCCACCAAAATTGTCCTTCACAGCCTCATGTTTCTGTGTATATTTTTACGATGCTTGGAAAGAAGGGAACATCTGTTTAAGAAAAAAATGAGAGATTTTTTTTATTATGTTGGCTGATGTGATAGAAAAGTGTATTTGTCTTGATGCCATGTAAGAATATTGTTCAGTCGTAAACTATGTGCATGAAAAGTGATGTTACTGCAATAAATATCGTTATGTATAACATGTTAGAGTTATCCCCCCTGGTATAACGAGGAAAACGAAACACATTCATTCCAGGTTCTGTACAGTTTTACATCTTTGTTTGTGTCACTATAATTCCGGTGTACCATACATTTTACGATGTATATTGTAAGTAATGTACTGTGGAATAATGGACTAGTTTACGTTTTCGTGACAAGTTTTTTTTTTTTATACCAAACATCACGTGACAAAATTGCTCGATTTTACGACTTTTTCATTGCATGCTACGTTGACAAAGAAATTTTCCATCTTCCATTGGTAAACCCCTTTAACCAAGTGACATATTATTACAACAATACAGTACTGTAATCTCAAACACATCATCATCTCGCATATTAATAACATTAATATTTATTTCGATATAACAATGTTCACCACGCGCTAGATTTCTGTAATGTAAATCAGAATAGAAAGCAGATAGAAAGATTTCTAGTTTTGCTATTTAGCGTCATTCATTACAAACGAGGTTATTGGTAAAACGGCACGACTACAATCAACAGACTTGTCATCAAAGAAAAAATATATGTGGGAATTCATCTAGCAGGAAACAGATAGCAATTACAAACACCACTGTGGTGGACCTCTCCTCATTACGTGTAAATTAAACTAATCCTTTGTTTCCAATCTTATTTATTATATAAATGAACAGTGAATTGTGTTATTAGCTGTTGTTTTTACGTTAGATTAGCTGTTAATAGGACATTTGTTTACCTTGACATGTGCTACCTAGTGCCACAACAACAGCGTTACTTAAAGTTATATCAGTTAAAAAAACAACTTACATTTGTATTAGTATCTATCATATTCTGTACTGTTTAGGTAAATACTGCTTAGAATGTTTACGGTTCAAGTCTCCACAAAGCTTCGGTGTGTTTTCCGAATAGGATGTCTTGTAAAGTGTAAGACTGGTATATGTAAACAAGTACATGTAAAGAAGACAGTCTTAAGGTTTCTGTTTTAGATACCGTGCACCTCATCTGTCACTTGTACCTTCATAGGAAATATAGTTTTGGATTTTAGGAATGTTTTTGTGTACTGCTTTAACGTAGGGTAAGATATGTTGAGAAATACATTCTCTTGTCAATGAAATTGTTACTTTCGGGAGACGTTACAGCATATTCTCCCATTACCTTCGCATACCATTTAAATGATAAGATACCCCTGGTATTACTGTAGGTGGGAGATGAGATATCCCTGGTATTACTTTACGTGGAAGATGAGATACCCCTGGTATTACTGTAGGTGGAAGATGGGATACCCCTGGTATTACTGTAGGTGGGAGATGAGATACCCCTGGTATTACTGTACTTGGGAGATGAGATATCCCTGGTATTACTTTACGTGGGAGATGAGATACCCCTGGTATTACTATACGTGGGAGGTGATATACCCCTGGAATTACTGTACGTGGGAGATGCGATACCCCTGGTATTACTGTAGGTGGGAGATGGGATACCCCTGGTATTACTGTAGGTGGGAGATGAGATACCTCTGGTATTACTGTAGGTGGGAGATGAGATATCCCTGGTATTACTGTAGGTGGGAGATGAGATACCCCTGGTATTACTGTACGTGGGAGATGAGATATCCCTGGTGTTACTGTACGTGGGAGATGAGATACCCCTGGTATTACTGTAGGTGGGAGATGAGATACCCCTGGTATTACTGTACGTGGGAGATGCGATACCCCTGGTATTACTGTACGTGGGAGATGAGATACCCCTGGTGTTACTGTAGGTGGGAGATGGGATACCCCTGGTATTACTGTAGGTGGGAGATGAGATACCCCTGGTATTACTGTAGGTGGGAGATGAGATACCCCTGGTATTACTGTAGGTGGGAGATGAGATATCCCTGGTATTACTGTAAGTGGGAGATGAGATACCCCTGGTATTACTGTACGTGGGAGACGATATATCCCTGGTATTACTGTACGTGGGAGATGAGATACCCCTGGTATTACTGTACGTGGGAGATGAGATACCCCTGGTATTACTGTACGTGGGAGATGAGATACCCCTGGTATTACTGTAGGTGGGAGATGGGATACCCCTGGTATTACTGTACGTGGGAGATGAGATACCCCTGGTATTACTGTACGTGGGAGATGAGATACCCCTGGTATTACTGTACGTGTGAGATGAGATACCCTTGGTATTACTGTACGTGGGAGATCAGATATCCCTGGTATTACGTGGTATTACTTTACGGAGGAGATTCCTTATTCCAGGTATACCCGAATTACTCCGCCAAATTTTAGATTCCAAACTCTCTGTATATTCAGAGTATTTAAAAATTACTCAAAGATGCTCCTAATCCTAGCATACCCCAGAGTATTACAATGGGATATTCCAAATCCTCAATATACCCTAAGTATTTAATTTAGGTTATGTCATATCGTGGTCGGGTAGGGGAGGGAGCGCCAGAATTATGCTGTGAGATTCGAGATTCTACACCACTGCGTGATTATTTATATATCTATATTGTGCATAATGAAGGGAATTATCTTATTAATCGCTAGTTTGTTTTGTTGCAGTAGAAATCCTTCGGTTTGCTTATAAAATCAGGTTTAGGTCATGTCTAGCAAGTATAACGCTGTTTAACGGTCTTTCTTAACAAGAAGTAGAATTTAACGTTATGTGTAATGTCCTATTTTCAATTTGATTTTTTTCTTGGTCTCATAAAATATTTTCCCCCTTTTTTATGTGATTCTCATTATCGTCACATAGGATTTATTATCCTGGATAGTTTTCACTAAAGAGAATCCGGATCATTAAGAACGTACTTATTGACCTTTCATAATTGATATTGGGGATCCATGTTGTACTTGCTGGGCGTGACCATATGGTTCCTGACCAGTTGTTAGGTGTTATAGCTGAGGTACAATATGTACAGCATTTTATACTGTGATAAGGACAAAACACCTGGAATATTGTACATATCAACTATATATACTATCTATATATCATGTGCAATTGTTTCATGTTTATTTAATAAATTGATATTCTGTATATCTAAAGTGTTGTGTTGATTATTTTTCTTTATAATTTGGCATGGATCCTAAAATTTTTACAAAATTAGAGTTTAAATTCATTTAGAGTTAGATACAGTAGAGCCAAACAATGAATTGCATCATACAGACGTTTCGTCTTTCTAAGACTCGTCAGTAATGCTAATGACCTAAATTTTGAAGCCTAGTAGGCGACTAAGGAAAATCGAAAGTGATCAAAAGAAAAGTCAAAATCTAGACAGGGAGGTGCAGCAGCCCCATGATTAAAGGAATTTCGTCATATATATATATATATAATAATTTTAGAACAGCGTCAAGTACATGTGTATATTCTGAATCGTGCCACTATTCAAGTGAATTAAAACGTGACATGCAGGTTACGGCAATGCCATGTTTATGACCTTGATGTTGGACAAAGTTATGGATCATTTGTATTTCAAACATACACGCACTTATGGGGATTATGATAAACTAAACCATTTTTATGTCGAACAAATGTAACTTTAATCACCATGTCGAACACACGTTACTACCAATTACTAAACCATTGTTATGTCGAACACATATTCCTACTAATAATAACTAAAGCATGTTTATGTCGAACACACGTTACTAATGATAACCAAGCCACTGTTATGTCGAACACATATTCCTACTAATGATAACTAAACCATTTTTATGTCGAACACACGCTACTTATGATAACTAAACCTCTGTTATGTCGAACACATGTTCCTACTAATGATAACTAAACCATTTTTATGTCAAACACACGTTACTAATGATAACCAAGCCACTGTTATGTTGAACACATATTCCTACTAATGATAACTAAAGCATTTTTATGTCGAACACACGTTACTAATGATAACCAAGCCACTGTTATGTCGAACACATATTCCTACTAATGATAACTAAACCATTTTTATGTCAAACACACGTTACTACTGACAACTAAACCATTTTTATGTCAATCTTATATTACTACTATTATGTCGAAGACAGATCACTACTTACTAGAGATCTAAAGCAATGCCATGCACACCCCATTATGACTTAATATGCAAAGTATATTAAGGAGGAGAATCTCCATTTTCTATAAAAAAAAATATCACTACTTAGGACAACTAAAACATTGTTACTTAGAACATGCAATTCATCGTTTTTATATTCTTTATGTATATCATTCTGGTTAATGTATAAAACAATCCTTTCATCAGTAAAGGAAAAAAAACAAATTTGGCACACTGATATGTCGTGTATATTGTAGACAATGTAAGTAATTTTCTCGATACATAATGTACATTACAAATGACAAGGCGGCATTAATGATCTACAGGGTATAAAATATCTCACAGAGTAGCATAAAAAAACGTCACGTCAGTCATATCTTAAGGAAAGTAGAATCATTTTATGAGAATTCTTGTCGGCGGATGAATCATACAGCATAGACACAAAACGGATGTTACTGCTTATTTTTATTTATTTATTTATTTATCTATTTATTTATTTATGTATTTATTTATTTATTTATCTATTTATTTATCTATTTATTTATTTATTTATTTATTTATTTATTCTTTTTCTTCTCGAGTATGAACAAACAGTGCTTATTTTTCAATAAGAGGGAAAGAACACTTGAAGTAAGTCAGCTTTTTTCTTTAACTGCAATTTAAACATAAAATATGAAACGACCTTTCGAGTAGTAAATGTTTAATGAGTGTTTATACCCCACTATTGCCCAGAGGCATCTACTGTCTCACAAGATATCAGATTGTTTCTCGATAATAGCGTCTTCTACATTTCGAAATACTTAAAAATCGTGCCGCATACAAGCATCAGGTTATCTCCCTTACCCTGCACAACTTGCTCTTGGGAGGTTATATAAGTGTTACTCTCGACACTTTCATGAGAACGTAACCTGTAGGGCAATCTCTCCCAGAGTGCATTATGGTTCCCCAATAACACTTGTGATTGTTAAGGAACGACAACTCTGGCAGAGACTGCCTGTGGAGTTGTAGTGATACAATCAGGATTCAAGCATTACTCCAGGAAAAGATAACATCCTGGTACCATAATATACATCATTAAGGTTCTTTATCTCTAGAGATGTAATATTTCTCACGAGTGATTTTTCCCTATTTCAGGAGTAAGTGCAGTGTATGTTGTATTATCATCGGGTGATGTTGTAACTTCGGAATGTCTCTCCCCACTTTACGCACTAAACCAAACGCTTTACATCATGCGTTGATTTAATAAATTCCCTTTCAAACCTTGTAAATCCCTAATAAAGTATTAAATATAATCAGATAAGACTGTTCTCGTGGCTCATTGCAACATTTTGCGTTAGTCGGTCATATTCGACATTAAGGGATCAAGGACAAAACAGCAGTATGATGCAGTTTACTTTATTGCTTAGCTCTCTCCTATCTTACTCTAAATCCAATTTCTTGGTTTTCAGCTTGCGGATTGTTTAGGAAGACATAGGATGCCCAAATAATAATTTTAGAGAACATTGATTTATCTATCACGTTTATTCTATATACCCAAAAAAATTGGAAATCAGAGACCTGACAGACTCTTCTACATCAGCCACTTCTCTAGATCTTTGCCTACAACAAAACCAACACGTACAGCATTCCACAAAGCTGTATGATAAATGTGATGTTTCCATGTTCCTGTTGTGAATTTTCCATTTCTGGACATCAGCATTCCTACATCCCCAACCTATGGTGTTAAGATGTCGCAAGTGATTCGATATTCTAGGGCATGTTCACAGTATCACGAAAATCCACAAGACAAAAAATCTACAAAACTCACAATACGGGTTTTCGAGAGATCCATGTTGATGAAGATTGTAAAGAATTATTCGATTTTCTTGTGCGATATGAAGCTGTAAGTGCTTGGTGCTCGTTAGTATACCTTCTTGATCCTCTGTTGTTTACTTTGTTCTGATTTGAAAACGTGATACTACTTAATTGGATTGATCATGATTTACATGGCGATGAAGCAGAAGACGCTTACTATTCCATATTACCTGGTCCTTTTCTCTATGTACTTTAGCAGGTCGCAGAATCCTGTGTGTAAATATTTCTTTTGTCCAGTCTTTGTCCTCTTTTCATTGAATTAGCATTTGAATTATGGCTCAGCTGACAACGATACTTGGTTGGTTTTATTCAAGTATTATATGAAATGAGGGTTTCAATATATGAAATAGATTTATTTTGAATCAAACTTTTTATGTGTATATATGTATATTTACAATTTCAGATAAAGATACAGGCAAAGACCAAGGACATACTAGAAAAAATTTGTCCAACAGATGTTAACTGTACATTTTATCGTCTCGTCTGTTCAATACACAACTTCAAAAAACAACAAAGAATAGAACAGTCAATGAAATTATAGCAAAATACGAAAATAGAAAGATTTTTCATACAGACTCCTAAAGTATGACTTTGTGTGTAAAATATAGTTAACATCTGTCTGGTTTTCTGGTTTGGCAGTGTTATTAAGTACACGTCTTTTTATTGGTGTATGTTTAACGGAATTTCCGCAGATTATTGACGATTTGATGTACGGTAGGTACAACAGATACAGACTATATAATGAACACATGGGGTCAGTAAACAAGCTGGAAGGAACAAATAAATGGCATAAAATCAAATCAGACAGGCAATCTGGTAGTCGATGTAGTACCATCAGAAAGAAAAAAATTGAAAATAATCTCCACACAGACCAGAAATGATATATAATTTGTAGTCAACAAACGGAACTTCAGTGCTCTGTGGTTTGGTGCACGAACGGGTGTAGATATTTTCTACTGGAACCATGTGCAACAGTGGTCATATATAAACAGGGATACCACACCTGCATTACTGGATATTAGACTGCACACACTGAAACAAAGCAGAGGTAAGTTAATTAAATAGTGATCTTTGTACTAAGCACTAAATATTATTGCCTATAACTGTTTTTACATTCGATCGTTTATGAGATGAATGTAAATACTTGTAGATCTGTAGGTCGCCCACATGCACGAACATCATTAACAAACTGATTGTGTAAGAGATTGTTGTTACCATATATCATCTAGGACGATTCTAAGGGAAAATATTAGATAGTGACCTCAAGGATAGACTGTATAAACAATTATCAAACTGCTTCATGACCCGGCTAGATATCGAATTTAACAGACATACACGCCGTGCAGCAATATGATCGAATAACCTATTGGTCGAACGGAGGCATCTCACACTGAACGGAGACATAAATAAAGATTATGTGTCGAAGTCGGACTTACAGTCCGTAAGTTCACCAATGAAACGTCATACATTTTGTAGTAGTAAATTATGACACTGTCATTTGGCACATTTCAAACAAAATTGGTCTTTTATATCCATATTCTAAAAGATTTGGAGCTGAAAGAGAAGTTTGATTTGTTTTAAAGCTGTAAATGTTGAATAGATAAATGATTATATTTAAATGTTCAATAAATACATGATTATTCTAGAGTTTCTGTTAAAGTATGCATTTATGCTTATGCTCAATACGATGAAAATAAATGTATATGACATTACACTGATCGGAACTACTACTGATAGATAGTCCCTAGACCCTAACATTTTTGTATCCTAATTCAAATTACTGACTCATCTGACGAAAACGTACCATGTTTTATTCTCCTTGTACTTTTCCGGAGTTTCAGTGTAAATCTTTCTTCCGTTCATATTTTTGTTCATAAGACGCTTACTCTTCCGGAATATCTGGTCTCATTCTTGTACTTTTTTCAGGAGTTTCCGGGTAAATCTTTCTTTTGTTCATATTTTGCCGTAGTTTTATGGCATTTGTGTCTGGATTATAAATATGTTGCCACTTCGGTATTTAGTTGATGGTTTTTCTTCCATATTTTCACATATGTATTTTGCTACACAGTAATAGACATTTTCTTCTTTTGTCCTGCATCAGTACTTAAAAAGTTTATTTTTACTACTTTGTATGAAAGAAAAAAAAACATAAGTTAAAATGGTAAAGAACGTAACATTTTATTTCCGTCGCTATTTTGAAAAATAAATCACATTATAAACATTTCTATTAGTTGAAAACAAGAATAATTGCCTTCAAGAATGCAAGGCACATACAACATCGTTATAGGTCTTAATCTATGCGAGGTTTCCAGAATAGCATAAGCATCATTCGCAGCACTTCAGATTGCCAGACAGAATACTGAGAAATATGTCACTGTTAACATGAACCCCAGGGGGCTGCTGATGAAGCGTTTTATTAGGTTAGATGACAACGGCGTGATCACAGAAGTCACGGAATGTACTCGAAATATCATTTTCACCTAGCACTGGTACGGCACAGCAACAAACATTGGACCTTGATTCAGAGCTTTGCTTGTAGACAGGTGTTGAAGATAAGTTTGAATATTAACGTAAGCCATAAGGACGGAGAGATAGTTTATCATTAGACCTGTCAGGATTATTTAGTTGACACGATGAATATTCTACAAAATTCTAAAATTTTGGAGATTCTTTTTGAAGAAAATATGAAACATTGGATACACTTACAAATGATTCAAAGATAACTATTGTGTTTTTCTATCATTAGTGTTTATATAGTTATAAATGCAAAATGAATTGTTTCTTTTGTTGTTGTTTTGTAGTTTTATGACAGGTATTGACAACTGGCAGTTAAATTCACATCACTGGGCTATTGAAGACAATAGGGAAGTGTCATCGTCACGATCTCCCAGACCAATATTCTATTCGTGATGTGATCGATACCCGTTATTACCAGTATAGAACAAGACATTACTAACCTCTAGAACAAGACATTACTTACCTCTAGGACAAGACATTACTAACCTCTAGAATGAAATATTACTAACCTCTAGAACAAGACATTACTAAACTCTAGAACAAGACATTACTAACCTATAGAACAAGACATTACTTACCTCTAGAACAAGACATTACTTACCTCTAGAACTAGACATTACTAACCTCTAGAACAAGACATTACTTACCTCTAGAACAAGACATTACTAACCTCTAGAACAACTCTAGAACAAGACATTACTAACCTATAGAACAATACATTACTAACCTCTAGAACAAGACATTACTAACCTCTAGAACAAGACATTACTAACCCATAGAATAAAATATTACTAACCTCTAGAACAAGACATTACTAAACTCTAGAACAAGACATTACTAACCTCTAGAACAAGACATTACTAAACTCTAGAACAAGACATTACTAACCGCTAGAACAAGACATTACTAACCTCTAGAACAAGACATTACTAAACTCTAGAACAAGACATTACTAACCTCAATTAACCCAGATTCACAGAAGTCCAGAAACAGAAATTGTTAACCATTCCGTAACTCCTGGTCCTGTAAACATTCCGTAACTTCTGGTCCTGTAAACATTCCGTAACTCCTGGTCCTGTAAACATTCCGCAACTCCTGGTCCTGTAAACTTTCCGTAATTCCTGTTCCTGTAAACATTTCGTGTCCTGTATACATTCTGTAACTCCTGGTCTTGTATACATTCCGTAACTCCTGGTCCTGTAAACATTCCGTAACTCCTGGTCCTGAAAACATTCCGAAACTCCTTGTCTTGTATAAATTCCTTAACGTCTGGTCCTATCAACATTCCGTAACTCCAGGTCCTGTAAACATTCCGAAACTCCTGGTCTTGTATAAATTCCGTAACTTCTGGTCCTGTAAACATTCCGTAACTCCTGGTCCTGTATACATTCCGTAACTCCTGGTCTTGTATACATTCCGTAACTCCTGGTCCTGAAAACATTCCGAAACTCCTGGTCTTGAAAACATTCCGTAACTCCTGGTCCTATAAACATTCCGAAACTCCTGGTCCTTTAAACATTCCTAAACTCCTGGTCTTGTATACATTCCGTAACTCCTGGTCCTATAAACATTCCGAAACTCCTGGTCTTGTATAAATTCCGTAACTCCTTGTCCTGTATACATTCCGTAAATTCTGGTCCTGTAAACATTCCGTAACTCCTGATCCTGTGAATATTCGGAAACTCCTGGTCCTGTATACATTCCGTAACCCCTGGCCCTGTAAACATTCCGTAACTGCTGGTGCTGTAAACATTCCGTAACACCTGGTTCTGTATACATTCCATAACTCTTTGGCATATTCTTACCGTACCTTTCAAAGTATTTCTGTGTAATTCTATCTTTAATGTCCATATTTTGTCCAAGTTTCATAAATGTTGAGTTTTTAATTGGGATTTTGTTGACACATCTATATTTTCCTTGTTTTTTAACACTGGGTATACCAGCAAACTGTGTAGGATATGATATCATACGTGATGTGTTATTCTCATTCTCTATGACCTAAGGTTGGTATTTCGAAACGGAGAGGAAAAGACACCTACATTTAAATTCAATGACGCAGTAAAAAAAACTTTTATAATCTATATTGTGATGTGTATTTTGTGCTAATAGATACAGATAGAATATTGTAGTATAAATCATTGATGTAAATTTTGTTGACACATCTATATTTTCCTTGTTTTTTAACACTGGGTATACCAGCAAACTGTGTAGGATATGATATCATACGTGATGTGTTATTCTCATTCTCTATGACCTAAGGTTGGTATTTCGAAACGGAGAGGAAAAGACACCTACATTTAAATTCAATGACGCAGTAAAAAAAACTTTTATAATCTATATTGTTATGTGTATTTTGTGCTAATAGATACAGATAGAATATTGTAGTATAAATCATTGATGTAAATTACGAACTAGATTCAAGCTGTTTGAGCAACCGTATCTCTACTTATAAATATTTATGTGTCAGTCCTTGTTGAAAGCAGTCTACTGACATATAAAATATCTCCGTTACCCGAGGAACTGAACAGTAATGGCAGTTAACATTGTGTTATCCCTGTGTCACTCTTCCGTCGCTCTCAGCACAGTAGTAAATTGTAATACCATTTCAAAGCTGGGCTAGTATAACAGTATGTATATGCACAAGACTTGTTCGTTTAAGGGGAAAATGTCTTTTGTCAAAGCGAGAAAATGGAGCTGTCACGGATGTCTTTTTCTTATCCACTACATTATATATTGAAGCTTGTTACATAAGTACCTTTCAGACAGTCTGACAGATCCGCTTACACCGTGTCTATCAATATTATACTGAACTTGTTTGTCGCCAGCATTGTCACTAATCATTACAGATACAAAAACAATGTCACCCGTTCTTATACATTGTACATGAAAATAAGTTCACGTATACCGTATATTTGTTAATATAGAAACTTAAATTATCTATGATATGCGCATTTAGCAATTAATTTCATATCTCGGGATTTGTTACTAATCTGTTTCATTGGAGATTTAGACTAGCGATGGAAATCAGCAACGTTGGTTTCTGAAAGATTAAAGGAGATAAAGATTACAGCTTCCATGGTTGCCATCATCGTCTCGTTGAGAAACATTTTTATTTCCCATACTATATGTATTTATGAAGTTCCCAGATTCAATTGTCATTTTATTCCGTTAGTGTAGTGGTGGCTTGAACTACCTCGGCTCTCATTATGAAAGCGTTACATTTTTGGGATAGCTACATGGTAATGCCTTTAGACACATTTCATTGTGTATTTTCATTTTTTGTAAGGAAGTATAAACCTTATGGTGGAAAATTATTGATATCTTTAATGAGTGACAAAATTTTACTTGTTTTTCTTAATCAGATCACAGAACTTTCAGTTTGTTCTGTCAACCGCTCTATGTAAGATCAAGATCGTTGTTTTGATGAATGTGTAACAAATGAAGAGTGAGTGGTCGTTCTGTTGGTATACTTTCCAATTTATTGAGTAGTGTATATGTCTATCTATCGACCTTAAAGGTAATTACTTACCGTCACCACCGTGTCCTTGGTTCCGGAAATTCTGCATCAGAATCCGGCTCGTACACTCTACATCTTCCTGAACCATTGGCCGACTAAGTGGTGCCAGAAATTACCAGGATTAAGCTTTAATCAGTGAAAAACATTGACATCAAGGTCATTTAGCCATGGATTCTTTTTCGGTCTATTAATCAGGTGAACATTGATTTCACTGAAACCATCGGTGTAAATCTTCTTACAACACCAATCAACTTACATGTTGTTGAAGAATTGTACACAACCACGCAGGAGAGGACACGTGATGTATTTCATACCCTATACGTTCCTTAGACTGGCTGATTCAAAATGAAATGCCAATGCATTTTCAGAGCTATACTACATGTACAATATATGAAGTTATTCAAATGAACAAGAGCATGGCATACAGGTTTCAAACACACATCAGTGACTCTAGTCGATCAGCTATATGTAAAAAAAGACGCACAAGAGAATATACGTTATTCATGTCAAATCAAGTTGAATACATCAGGGACAAGTTATGAATTAAACTGCATCAATCACCTGTCTTGTAATCCTAGGACTTGCCAGTGATACAAAGACCCTCACTCGTTAACTCTATGCAGCGAAGAATATCCTAAATGGTCGATTTAACGTATAAAACCAAGAACCAAGGAACAAACATTATTAAAAAATTTAATGCATGCTCTTACAATTTTCGCTGGCAAACATTTAATAAATGTGATAAGTATACTTTCAATATATACATTTGTTTCTTATTAGCTTGTAACACAAAACTATTTATTACAGTACAGACAGTTATGACAATTTTTGGAATAAATTCGCAAGCTGCACAAACTGAAAATGAAACCATATGATGTTTATTGAAATACACTACGATATTTAGATTTGTAACATATTCTGTTTTATATTTCATTGCGATATTGTCGTTAAATTTGTACTCGGTTATTTTAAAATATGCAAGATCACAACTTCCAAAACCAAAAATTATGAAGTCCCTGGGTTTCAGTTGTGAAACGTGTCATAGGCTTCAAACTGTAGGTCCTTAGCATCACTGATGAGTCCTAGAAGGACGAACTAGCTGTATGATGCAGTTAAATTCATTGTTTGGCTCTACTGTATATCGCTCTGAATTATGAAAAGATAATGTTTACTTGTGTTTCTTTTGTACAATGTTTGCTACACTATGTAAATGATCGTTAGAGGCGCCCAAACTCTTTTCTTCTAAAAGCCTTTCTGAAACACCCAGATTATAATTACTGAGGCCTAATGAGAAATAATACGCCTTACAAACATTTTTTTTTCTATAAACCACTTGTTTTCATCCGGCACCAACTAACAACATATCCATAATGATAAAAACCATGTGTTTAATAATTCAATTGCTTGTATTATCATCCAGAAGTTGCTGGGAAAAGACTTAAATAGGCAATGTCAGGTGCCCTTTGCCCTTTTTGACCAACAAAATTTGCTGAAATTGAAAATACAAACCAATTGGTTGCCTAATTCATGCAATAGTTTTATGGAAATTTGTGTTTTTCTTTTGTTTGAATATGAAATTATTAGATTAACTACTAAACAATTAGCATTTTAGCACATGAATCACGTAACATTTAAAACATTTTATGAAAGGATATATATATTTGCTTCTCACAGAAGTAGAAAATTTGAAGTTCTGACGGAGACATGAATTTAAAACTGATATAACAAGGCCAATTTATTAGATCTATATACAGAAATATCATACCATATGTAAGAACATATCGTCGTCTTCAAAGCAATAAATTGATTAAAATCGATATGAAAATGAAATTATTAGATTTAGAGTGCGTGTAACCCCGTTTCTGTCGAGGTTTAACTAATGAAAAGACTGGAAGGCCATTTGCCACTTGTGGGGCATAATTTACACAATTGCCTAAGTGTGGAATAATGATTGATTGTGATAATATAATGTGTTATAGTGTTAATGTTATTGTTGTCAACACATTTATGTAAATGTAATTCACATTATTATTGTTTAAGGATTTTTTTTCTTTATTTTTCTACCTACATAGCTTACATACACGTAACAACAAATTAGCGTAGCAAGCTCACACGAAGCAATGAAATAAAGCAAGACAATACCAACATATCAACAAGATCTAATCCAAACAGAAATTCAATAAATCTAGAGAAAATATTAACAAAAGAAAAATTGAAAATTTTCACGGAGACTCGTGAAAAAGTACAATTATACCAGATGTTCCGGATGAGTAGGCGTCTTCTGCTTCATCGACCACACCTGCCATGTAAACCATGGCCAATCAAAGTAAGTAATATTGTCATGGTGTTAAATGAGAACACGGTATACAACAAAGGAACCAACAGGCAAACGAACGAGCATCAAACACGTCCAGCTTCATATCACACCAAGAGATAGATTATTTCTTAATGAGTACATCATAGTATTGTTAATTGTTTTGTGTGTGAAAACGTTGTCATAAAATATCCCCATACAATTATACGATATCGAACGTATCTAAATCATAAATATAATGTTTAGATACTCAGTAGAATTTTGGCAGTTTAAACGTATCTAGATAATTAGCATCAATATGGAGGGCTTATTACTCGGACATATTAAGGTGATCCTACTGAAAAGTATTTTTGATTTGTTTGTGAACAAGACGTACCAATGCCATCCTCGACACTCCAGGGGTTACGATCACATTCGCTCTCTACACCCCCGGAACATATCATAGTAAAAATTAAGGTTTCCTGCGCGACACCTTGATGACAACACGAAAAGACTTGTGTGATCATCTGATGTACATCAAAGGAATCTCGAGGTCGCTTAATGGTATATTAAAATAGTTTCGAAATTAGGTGTCATTGCATTGTAATCTTCAAAAGGAGCATATCAGTCTGTGATTGGTCAGGTTTTTTTCTCATGAAACCAATCATATTGTTAAATTTTGCTCAGACATGTTCTAGGGGTGTAGAGAGCGAAAGTGATCGTATACCCTGGTGTCTCAGTATGTACTAGAGTAAAAACGGAAAAAAATCTGATAAATCACATCCGCTGAATACGACACAATAAATCTGACTTTAAATGTAGTACAGTTACAACATTCGATCTATGTTATTTTTTCCGTGAGAATTTCCGTTTTTTTTACTTTGATGTATTAATAAACCAATAGCGATGTAATACAGGAAATGGAACATCACAATTAGAGGGGGAAATCTGGCGTGACGTTAACTTAAAATACAATCATAAACACAGTTATTTTTGCATCAATGAAATCAAAGGCATCGTATATAGCATGGTATCGATCACGTGGAGTAAATAACATGACTAGTACATCGGCATCAATAACGAAATCGGTCACGTGGAGTGAATAACATGACAACAACATCAATAACGGAATCGATCACGTGGAGTAAATAACATGACAACAACATTGGCATCAATAACGGAATCGATCACGTGGAGTAAATAACATGACAACAACATTGGCATCAATAACGGAATCGATCACGTGGAGTGAATAACATGACAAAAACATCGGCATCAATAACGGCATCGGTCACGTGGAGTGAATAACATGACAACAACATCGGCATCAATAACGGAATCGATCACGTGGAGTGAATAACATGACTACAACATCTGCATCAAGTAAATAGTACTATTATGACCTTAGCAGCAGAGTATGAGAATACCCAAAACCTAAAACATTTGTGTTTCTATGATTAGATTGTGACTCCAGATCCACTGCTTTGGAGCTTAGATATTAGTCTTTTACCTTATCTTTGGTACTGTGTAGGCGCCATCACAGCATCAGCATCAGAGCTGAACAACGTTATGAATGCTTTATAGAGGCAACATCAATGTATAACAGCAGTCACGCTGCCACATGTGTAAAGGTATTACATATATCCTTCAGTCCAGACATTACAGCAGTCATTTGATGGTTTCAGTCATATATAGACAGTATTACAGCTATCACAGCTGTCATTTTATGATTTCAGTCATATATAGACAGTGGTCCAGCTATCGCAGCTGTCATTTGATGGTTTCAGTCAGATGTAGACAGTATTATAGCTATCAAAGCTGTCATTTGGTGGTTTCATTTATATATAGACAGTATTACAGCTATCACAGCTGTCATTTGATGGTTTCGGTCACATGTAGGCAGTAGTCAAGCTATCACAGCAGCCATTTTAATGGTTTCAGCCATATATAGACAGTAGTTCAGTTATGACAGCAGTAATTTGATGGTTTAAGTCAGATGTAGACAGTATTACAGCTATCACAGCTGTCATTTGGTGATTTCAGTTATATGTAGGCAGTAGTCCAGCTATCATAGCTGTCAATTGATGGTTTCAGTCATATATAGACAGTATTACAGCTAGCAAAGCTGTCATTTGATGGTTTCAGTCATATATAGACAGTATTACAGCTATCACAGCTGTCATTTGATGGTTTCAGTCATATACAGACAGTGGTCCAGCTATCACAGCAGACATTTTAATGGTTTCAGCCATATATAGACAGTAGTTCAGTTATGACAGCAGTAATTTGATGGTTTAAGTCAGATGTAGACAGTATTACAGCTATCACAGCTGTCATTTGGTGATTTCAGTTATATGTAGGCAGTAGTCCAGCTATCATAGCTGTCAATTGATGGTTTCAGTCATATATAGACAGTATTACAGCTAGCAAAGCTGTCATTTGATGGTTTCAGTCATATATAGACAGTATTACAGCTATCACAGCTGTCATTTGATGGTTTCAGTCATATATAGACAGTATTACAGCTATCACAGCTGTCATTTGATGGTTTCAGTCATATGTAGGCAGTAGTTCAGTTATGACAGCAGTCATTTGATGGTTTCAGTCATATGTAACTGTATAGTTTTTACGTCAGTCTTTAATTGATTGTATCAAAAATTTGTAGAAATCTGTCTACGTTTGACACATGTAGTTTGGTAGCGTCAATCACCTAAGACATTAGTCTAGTTATTACATAAATGGTTTCATAGATGGTGTCGGACATTTGTAAACATCAATCATGTTTTAACACCAGTCTCGTGCTGAACATGAACCTCTAAATGACATCAGTGCTATAACAGAAAAGAGTTTAGTGTTAGAAGGCTTCCAATATATTCCCTTGCCGTTATTGTTCAATAGAAACAAATGTGCTGGATTTTTTTTATTACTCTGATGTGAATTGTTGACTTCTTTGACCTAGTGTGTAAGATACGCCTCGGCAGTGTCTCTAGCAGATCAAGGTATACCTTCCCCAAAGGGTTGTATATAGGTCTAGCTTAACGGTTATTTTAACCATTCGTGCACATATCTGTAATAGTCACTACCTAGCTCTGAAGCTTTCTTGTTAGTTCTGTGTACCTTGTGTTATTGTACGTTTATTGTGCGTAGACTTCACAGAGAGAAAGACCTGAAGCTATCACCCAAACGATATTTATATAATGCACTTCAGCGGACAATTTGGCGAGAGCTTATCACCATGGTGAATAACTAATTAATGCATAATGGAAATTAGTGTGTGGAACCGATCTCCTATTATCCCGGATGTGCAGATGACTTGAACGGATGACAATAAGATATCTAAACCTTAACAGGAAGTGATGGTAAGTGGGACATGGTTCATTATAGTATTTCTATCTACATTTGAAGTATGTGGTGAGTGTTGGTGTTATAACCACTTGCCATTAACGACTGTACAATCTGTCGTCCAGTCCCTATGTTAGATAAATTGTTATGTCATCATTTTCACTAAATATGTACTGAATTAGGGTATACTTGATTGTGTATATTTGTCTGATGACTCATATCATATCATCAAGTTTGATTCCTTGCTTGTCTCTATTGTATCTATATCTAAATTTATAATCACCTGTGTGTCTTTTTGTACAATATTTAAGATTGCAGGTGGTAGACACTGCTGGTGGACTTCCTGTTCCAGAAGTTTACCGTACCCAGTAGTATGGTTTAGAATATACACAAGCACATGCTGTTCTAAAATTATCAGATATATAATATTAAAAAAAAACAGAATTTATTGAATTACAGGTCTAGTACACCATCCTATCTGGAACTCGGCGCTTTTTTCGATCTCTTATTGTTTTCCTCAGTCACTTCCTTTGGGCTTATTGTTCTAGATCTAACGACGAAAAGGTTGTATGATACAGGCTAATTGATAATTTGACTCTACTTTATCTGACTCTAAATTTGTATAAAAAGGTGTTACTAACTTGTGGGTATGTTGTAGAACTCAGTGTTTAAATACATTTCCGAGTAAATCGCAAAGTCATGATAAACAGTTTAAATTGCGTAGGAAATACACTAAGACTACTGTGACTATTTGACAATTAGCTTTCAACATTTTGAAATCTCTCTAGATTCCAACATATTAAAGCCCGTTTTCCGTCAGATAACCACATGCCAGTCTTTAAGCTGTCATTAAGCTGTTCACTAATTTGTCAGACAAAAACCGCTGCTATTTTGATTGACTTTCCATGCCTTAAGGTAAAAACACCACAGAAAGCAATTCTGGCTGATAACACTACACTCTGCAACGTTTTTCTATATCATGGCTAAATCAGTTAAGCGCTTTACCGTTCATTTCACTTAGAAAATACTTTTTCATTATGAAAACAGCAATAGAATGTTATTAATGCATTTACAAAGTCCGCTGTTATCAAGAATAAGGTCACAGCCAATCGGTTTGTGTTCTATTTGGGATGTAGCGTGTTCTTAGTCGAATGATTATCCAGATGACCAGTTTATGTAATAGACTAAACTCCACCATCTTAATTCCCGTACTCAATCCTCCATGGATTTCATTTGGTCTTTTATCGCCTCATGCTATATCAAGTAACATGTAAAAACGCTACCAACCCGTTAGATAGCTATTAGATCTACGTCAGAGCAAGAACCATCACGATTCGCAGTGTCAGTAATTTGTTTACTTTTTTTTGCATTTTTTGAATAAGGTATCTCTCATTTAGGTCGCAAATTGCAAAACAATTCCCATGTGGAAATTTGGTATACAGCGTTTCCTCTGACGATATCGTCAATTGCCTCTAGCGTTCAGTATGTGTCCATTGTACTGCACAAATAATACCAAAGATAAAAGTAACTCGTCTGCATTATCAGAACTGGAAACTGACAAAGACAACACTGTTTGTTGTTGAACAAAACTACTTTGTCTTTCATTTACAATCCCAATACTGTTTACAAGAGTGTATCAGCATTTTAATAGATTAAAAAGGACAAAATTTGGACAAAAGAGTAAGTAATATTGATACTTTGAAAATGAACAGGGAGAATATCCTCATGTGTGGAGAATATTTCAGCAGCTTTTTATTTTACACCAAACATGTCAAATGAATGTAACTTAAACAATATATGTTTTTATTATTGGGAGAGTCAGGAGGAAATTAAAAGATACTTGAAGTACCGTTATACTCGTCAGACTTAACATCGTACAAAGAAAAAGAATGAATATTTTTTCTATAAAGTGTAAACGATTGCTTCTTCATGTCATATTTCATTCCATTAACTCCGTATATTTTACAACATATTTAGATAATAATAATGCAAAAACAAATATATGGGCAAAATTTGATCAAAAGAAATTGACATGGAGACTCATGAAAATGTACAACGAGAATAAGAACGGGTGTTTCTGAAAAGTAAGCGTCTTCTGCTCCATCGACGACACCCGCCATGTAAATCTTGGTCAATCAAAGTAGGTAATGTCACGTTATTAAATGAGAACAAGGTATACAACAACAGAACCAACAGGCAAATTTATCAGCTTCAAATTCGTCCAGCCTCATATCGTACATAAAAATATAGTATTTCTCAATGAGACCGTAAAACTTCCCTTACTTTTCATTAACCTGTATCTTTTGAAATCCTGTGTTACGAGCCTGTCCATTAGTTGACCACTTCTTGCACGAAGATCGTGATAATGGGAATACATCCTTGGATATCGAATGAACTGCGACATGTAACCACCTTAGGTTAAGGATGCAGGAATGGTGCTATTCAGAAAATGAAAATCCACAATAGAGAAATTGAACTCCTTACTCTTATTATACAGCTAAATGGAAATATGCTTATGTTGGTTTCGTTGCAGGAGAAGAGTCTGCCATGTCTTTGATTAAAACATTTTGTGGGTAAACCATGGTTATGAAGATAATCCCTATAGGAATATCCCGACACTGTAAACACTGTATTTCCTCTTACTTCGTAGCCAGTTTATCTCAACACCCGCTCATTGCTAAAATGTAAATTCTATTGCCGTATGTAACAATGAAAATTAAACCCTCTGTCTAATAAATCTTGCAATTGATCTCTGTTGTTTTATTTCTATTGTTTCATGAATTATTTTGCATCAAAATCTATTTTTAGTTTTTATTTAAAATGTAGCTCCGATGTCACGTAGCGATTAAGCTGCATAGAATATGTTTGTATTAAATTTCTTTCATCACTATGGTTACATTAATTCTGAAATATATCAACGATATTTGAAATGCATGTCTTTAAAATAACTACATATATTGTGCGCTTGATAGCTAGGTTAACGCAAAATATCAAAGACTCGCCTTTAAACAGATAGATTCATTACACACAGTGAAAATGACATTCATCAAAAGTATTCGATAAATAGATCATCGATAGAACAGAAACAACAAGCGCTCTTGGAACCTGTTGCCATGGACGTTGTCTAGGACACCACGCAGTGCCACCTAGTAGTTGTTCAATCGACCGATTATCAGCTCATTTTTCTATAGAAGATTATTTTGCAAAGATCGTCAACATGTTAATCCGTTAACAAAAAACATAAGAAATTCTGTCACGTTCGGCCTTTCTTTTTCCAATTTTCGGCGAATAGAAATAATTGTGAACCTGATATTTCTCTCTTTTCTGAATCTATGTGTGTGACATGCAGAAGTTGAGGTTAAAGGTCACATTGTCTTGTCAGAGAGTGACAGAAATTATTCTCGACATCAATGTGTTTGTATATTCATATGCAGTGTTCCATACTTCCGACATTGATTGTGTTATAAGGCAATGAGAGTACAATGAATAATAAAAAGGCTTTGTATTAACAAAGACATGTAGTAAAGATCTACAACTCGTGTCACATGGAAACGTTATCTCTGTATGTTTCGTGGTGTCTTAGCATTTAAGTGGAACGACACTGTAGTGTCGCTGTGGTATGGAAATACAGTACACCAGACACGTGCTTGATAGTATCTCAGAAGTATCACGTGACCATGTTCTGTTAAGTTTCATCACCTGCGGGGTCATTACCTGAAAGATAAAATGCTGAGGGATCATCTCGTGAGGGATTAACTCCTGAAGGATCATCTCCTGAAGGATTAACTCCTGAAGGATTGACTCCTGAAGGATCATCTCCTGAAGGATCATATTCCGAAGGATTGACTCCTGAAGGATCATCTTCTGAAGGATTGACTCCTGAAGGATTGACTCCTGAAGGATCATCTCCTGAAGGATTGACTCCTGAAGGATCATCTCCTGAAGGATTGACTCCTGAAGGATTAACTCCTGAAGGATCATCTCCTGAAGGATTGACTCCTGAAGGATCATCTCCTGAAGGATTGACTCCTGAAGGATTAACTCCTGAAGGATCATCTCCTGAAGGATCATCTTCCGAAGGATTAACTCCTGAAGGATCATCTCCTGAAGAATTAACACCTGAAGGATTAACTCCTGAAGGATCATCTCATGAAGGATAATCTCCTGAAGGATCATCTCCTGAAGGATCATCTCATGAAGGATCATCTCCTGAAGGATTAACTCCTGAAGAATTAACTCCTGAGGGATCATCTCCTGAGGGATCTTCTCCTGAAGGATCATCTCCTGAAGAAGTATCTCCAACAGTTTTTAATGCAAGTGGTGTTGAAGTAAAGACATTGTCCATAGTAGACATGAAATCATTCATCTTCCACATCATCATCATGCTTACAAAGGTACGTGATATGAAGCTAGTCTATAGGATAGAACTTGGCGTTTTATTCCAAGGCCTGGTTTATAAAATATCACAATAAACAAACATAAGGCAAGCCAGCACAATAGAATAACTAGTTTTTTTCCACTTCTTCCATTCATAGCCTAATGTTTCTTCAGCACTATTCTCGTTACTAATTGCTATATACTTACGGACATTGTAATAGAATTTATTGTGTTAATTTGTGCATTTATATTCAAGGAGCTATGAAGACATCGCATCTTTGAGATGTACTGTTTATGTAGAGCCAAACAGTGAATTAAATTGCATCATGCAGTTGGTTCGTCTTTCAAGGACTCGTGAGTGATGTTAAGCGCCAAATTTGTGAAGCCTAGGAGGCGTCTGACGAAAATTCAAAGTATTCGAAAAAGTAAAATTCTAGATGGGAAATTACACTAACCCCAATGAGTCAATGAATTTCTTATTTTTTTTGTATTTGATAAGTTAAGAACAACGTTATGTGTATATTCTGGTCCGTGCCGCCATTGGAACTAATTACAACGTGTAATGCAGGTTCCGGTAAACCCCAAGGACTAAAAGTACACTAGCGATGTCTACCATCTGCTATCACAAAGATTGTACATCATCAGAAATATCAATTTGGCTTGTAACTTAGATGGATGTCCCTGTAAAGAATTTATCATGAATTTTCAGAAAAATATGAGAAACAAAACTTCCTGTAATCAGTTACACAGAATCGTTCATGGTTCGGTGTTATCATCTATGACAGTCTAACACCGATCCGAGGAGATATCAATTTTTCAAATACTCCTCCCTGTTTAAGAATTACTGTAAAACTTAAGCTAAATATAGATATAATTTTCAAATCCTCTAATTATGTCAGTAATTATCAATTCTTTAAATCCTATGTAAAGGAAATAAATAGGATTTTTAATGACCTTTCAAATCATTCGAGATTTTATGAAACGAAATGAAGAAGTATTTTTGTGAGCCTTTGTGGCATTGTCAACGCATGGTGTAAGATCAATTTCCTTATAAAGACACCCCCCCCCTCCCACATTTCCTATATTACACATAAACATAAAAAAATACAATTACATAACCGAATTCACTGAATAACAACAAATTATGTGATACAGTAACGTGAGAAATCCATGGGTTATATCTCTACTTGTGTAAGAAATATTTTGGCAGTCGCATCTAGCAGCGGGTTGGTGTCGGTTTCCTACAATTATTGTTTTGTGCGTCAGCTGATGATATTACATACATGTTTGTTTGGTTTTCGCATAGCTGAAAGCACACGGTGTGCAGTTTGGTTGCATTTTCAAACTATCCATGCGAGACTGTTTCTAGCCATCAGTCAATGTAAAACACAGATTCTGGGAGGATATCATCAGAGATATGTGCCACATGTTGATGTTGAGTTTAGAATAGATATGTATCGGCTGAGGCTAATTTACCAAGATACATAAATTTTGGACCAAAAGAATTTAACCGAGATAAAATCCAAGCCGAGTCCATGTCAGCTTTTAACATCTGCTTTCTGACTTTGATAATATCTTATCTCAATTTCAATCATTTTAAGTCAATGAGTCTAGATCAACAGATATATTGCATGCAAAAATACTCACGTCAAATTCACGTCAATTTCCTTGAATTCGAGTAAACATATACATTAAGTCATCAATGTTTCGAGATACAATCTAAAATAATGCCATTGTCGCATGTTTAAATCATATTAATTGTTAAATCTTTCCTATCTTGGAAACGTAAATATATCTATTGAACATCAGAGTCTATGGATTTAAGATAACTTTGGTGTACATGTACTGGATTTCATTAAGTTTTATAAGTTTTAAAAGAAATTGTTATCTGGAACTGACAAAGGCATGGGTTTCGTGATTAGGATCTAGAAACCATCAAAAATAAAAACAAATGCATAGATCAATATCAATCAGATGGTGGTTAACCAGGTAGAATGTTGATTTATTTTTTTTTTCAGATAAATATGAACCACAGACAGAAAGATAGCATAATTCTATGATTTTTTTACCCAAGATGCCTCATTCAAAATGGCTGCCATTTATCATTTATTAATTGTGAAGAAATGTATTGTTTGAAATACAGGTAAATCTCAGGTAAAAATCCAGGTGACAAAAGACAACTTATCTGAAAGGGTACATAATTTACTTGCCTTTGTGTCCCGAAACAACACTTCCGATTGTTTGATAAAAATGTCGGCGTTCAAAGAACACTTAGAACGGTCCTATCTCCTGATGGTCTTATCTTGGAAATTATTTCGCAGTCATCTTGACTTTTGGAAAGCCATCTTGGATGATCCTTTTAAAGGAAATGACAGCGTTCTTGTTTAGAAAATCATATTATCGCTTTAGACACATAGTAAAAACATTTCCAGCACCATTCCTATGCAGATATCATCACTTTTAAGATTTTATTGGTTAACTTTACTAATTCATTTTGGTGTTTTATCTACGGATAGATAGGTCTGTAGTCAAAAATATTCCCTATACCAAATACACAAACCAGTAACGTTATTTGCGATAGAAGTGTTAATATAATCAAATGTGAAAGAACGGGGGCATCTCGATGTAATGCAAAAGTCAAAACGTGCCACGCTACACCCACTTGCGTGAATGAAACAGAGATAAATTTTGAAAAGTGAGATGAAAATAGTGATAATAAGCAAATGTTGGCGTATTGTGGATAAGCATGAATGATTATTGAAAAAAAGAGATAAAAAAACCTTGTTATATCAATGAGTCAAGTAGAATTGATAAAAGTGCGGAAGGACGAAGGATTTTAGCCAGTAAGACGGTCACAATAAAGGTTAATCTTGGGTTCTTACCAACAACATTATCTTAATTAAACGTGTATGCAACTTCGGTAACAGCGCCCGGGATACTGTGGACAGGAATGGTGCTGTATATATCAGTTAGGACCAACTATTAAAACAACAAAGTAATGCAAAACACGTCAACAAAGTCGTAATCAAAACTCAAAATCGATCAAGCGATGACAAGAATAAACAAAAGATATAAACGGAGAATCTTGATGAAGTACAAGGTGAATATGATAAGGTGGTTCCAGAAAATAAACATCTTATTCATCAACGACCCTAGCATATTGGTCAGTCATTTTAGTATTAATGACACTTTCTGAAATGAGAAAAATGTTGCAATCAGTTAAATTGACTACCTTTATTACCTTAATAAGGCCTAAATTATGTCTATACAGTCTATACCAACTCTCTATGTCTATACCAACTCTCTATGTATATACAGTCTATACCAACTCTCTATGTCTATACAGTCTATACCAACTCTCTATGTCTATACCAACTCTCTATGTCTATACTGTCTATACCAACTCTCTATGTCTATACCAACTCTCTATGTCTATACCAACTCTCTATGTATATACAGTCTATACCAACTCTCTATGTCTATATCAACTCTCTATGTCTATACAGTCTATACCAACTCTCTATGTCTATACAGTCTATACCAACTCTCTATGTCTATACCAACTCTCTATGTCTATATAACTCTCTATGTCTATACTCTCTATGTCTAACAGTACCAACTCTCTATGTCTATACCAAGTCTCTATGTCTATACCAACTCTCTATGTCTATACCAACTCTCTATGTCTATACCAAGTCTCTATGTCTATACCAACTCTCAATGTCTATACCAACTCTCTATGTCTATATCAACTCTCTATGTCTATACTGTCAATACCAACTCTCTATGTCTATACCAACTCTCTATGTCTATACCAACTCTCTATGTCTATACCAACTCTCTATGTCTATACAGTCTATACCAACTCTCTATGTCTATACTGTCTATACCAACTCTCTATGTCTATACCAACTCTCTATGTCTATACCAACTCTCTATGTCTATACTGTCTATACCAACTCTCTATGTCTATACCAACTCTCTATGTCTATACCAACTCTCTATGTCTATACCAACTCTCTATGTCTATACCAACTCTCTATGTCTATACAGTCTATACCAACTCTCTATGTCTATACCAACTCTCTATGTCTATACCAACTCTCTATGTCTATACAGTCTATACCAACTCTCTATGTCTATACCAACTCTCTATGTCTATACTGTCTATACCAACTCTCTATGTCTATACAGTCTATACCAACTCTCTATGTATATACCAACTCTCTATGTCTATACAGTCTATACCAACTCTCTATGTCTATACCAACTCTCTATGTCTATACAGTCTATACCAACTCTCTATGTCTATACAGTCTATACCAACTCTCTATGTCTATACCAACTCTCTATGTCTATACCAACTCTCTATATACTGTCTATACCAACTCTCTATGTCTATACCAACTCTCTATGTCTATACCAACTCTCTATGTCTATACAGTCTACCAACTCTCTATGTCTATACAGTCTATACCAACTCTCTATGTCTATACCAACTCTCTATGTCTATACCAACTCTCTATGTCTATACCAACTCTCTATGTCTATACCAACTCTCTATGTCTATACAAACTCTCTATGTCTATACAGTCTATACCAACTCTCTATGTCTATACAGTCTATACCAACTCTCTATGTCTATACCAACTCTCTATGTCTATACAGTCTATACCAACTCTCTATGTCTATACCAACTCTCTATGTCTATACAAACTCTAAATGTCTATACCAACTCTCTATGTCTATACCAACTCTCTATGACTATACTGTCTATACCAACTCTCTATGTCTATACCAACTCTCTATGTTTGTACCAACTCTCTATGTCTATACTGTCTATACTATACCAACTCTCTATGTCTCTCTCTATGTCTATACAGTCTATACCAACTCTCTATGTCTATACAGTCTATACCAACTCTCTATGTCTATACCAACTCTCTATGTCTATACAGTCTATACTAACTCTCTATGTCTATACCAACTCTCTACCAACTCTCTATGTCTATACAGTCTATACCAACTCTCTATGTCTATACCAACTCTCTATGTCTATACAGTCTATACCAACTCTCTATGTCTATACCAACTCTCTATGTCTATACCAACTCTCTATGTCTATACCAACTCTTTATGTCTATACAGTCTATACCAACTCTCTATGTCTATACAGTCTATACCAACTCTCTATGTCTATACCAACTCTCTATGTCTATACCAACTCTCTATGTCTATACCAACTCTCTATGTCTATACAGTCTATACCAACTCTCTATGTCTATACCAACTCTCTATGTCTATACAGTCTATACCAACTCTCTATGTCTATACCAACTCTCTATGTCTATACCAACTCTCTATGTCTATACAGTCTATACCAACTCTCTATGTCTATACCAACTCTCTATGTCTATACCAACTCTCTATGTCTATATCATACCAACTCTCTATGTCTATACCAACTCTCTATGTCTATACAGTCTATACCAACTCTCTATGTCTATACCAACTCTCTATGTCTATACAGTCTATACCAACTCTCTATGTCTATACCAACTCTCTATGTCTATACAGTCTATACCAACTCTCTATGTCTATACAGTCTATACCAACTCTCTATGTCTATACCAACTCTCTATGTCTATACAGTCTATACCAACTCTCTATGTCTATACAGTCTATACCAACTCTCTATGTCTATACCAACTCTCTATGTCTATACAGTCTATACCAACTCTCTATGTCTATACCAACTCTCTATGTCTATACCAACTCTCTATGTCTATACCAACTCTCTATGTCTATACCAACTCTCTATGTCTATACAGTCTATACCAACTCTCTATGTCTATACATTCTATACCAACTCTCTATGTCTATACCAACTCTCTATGTCTATACCAACTCTCTATGTCTATACCAACTCTCTATGTTCATATCAACTCTCTATGTCTATACTGTCTATACCAACTCTCTATGTCTATACCAACTCTCTATGTCTATACAGTCTATACCAACTCTCTATGTCTATACAGTCTATACCAACTCTCTATGTCTATACCAACTCTCTATGTCTATACAGTCTATACCAACTCTCTATGTCTATACTGTCTATACCAACTCTCTATGTCTATACCAACTCTCTATGTCTATACAGTCTATACCAACTCTCTATGTCTATACAGTCTATACCAACTCTCTATGTCTATACCAACTCTCTATATCTATACCAACTCTCTATGTCTATACAGTCTATACCAACTCTCTATGTCTATACCAACTCTCTATGTCTATACCAACTCTCTATGTCTATACCAACTCTCTATGTCTATACAGTCTATACCAACTCTCTATGTCTATACAGTCTATACCAACTCTCTATGTCTATACCAACTCTCTATATCTATACCAACTCTCTATGTCTATACAGTCTATACCAACTCTCTATGTCTATACAGTCTATACCAACTCTCTATGTCTATACCAACTCTCTATGTCTATACAGTCTATACCAACTCTCTATGTCTATACCAACTCTCTATGTCTATACCAACTCTCTATGTCTATACCAACTCTCTATGTCTATACCAACTCTCTATGTCTATACAGTCTATACCAACTCTCTATGTCTATACCAACTCTCTATGTCTATACAGTCTATACCAACTCTCTATGTTTCTATACCAACTCTCTATGTCTATACCAACTCTCTATGTCTATACCAACTCTCTATGTCTATACCAACTCTCTATGTCTATACAGTCTATACCAACTCTCTATGTCTATACAGTCTATACCAACTCTCTATGTCTATACCAACTCTCTATGTCTATACAGTCTATACCAACTCTCTATGTTTATACAGTCTATACCAACTCTCTATGTTTATACTGTCTATACCAACTCTCTATGTCTATACAGTCTATACCAACTCTCTATGTCTATACCAACTCTCTATGTCTATACCAACTCTCTATGTATATACCAACTCTCTATGTCTATACCAACTCTCTATGTCTATACCAACTCTCTATGTCTATACAGACTATACCAACTCTCTATGTTTATACAGTCTTTACGAACTCTCTATGTCTATACACTCTATACCAACTCTCTGTTTAATTACGTTGTGGCCTTTATCTCGATATCTTGGACGAACAAAATAAATCTTAATCCATCTTCAGCAATTTGTTGCTCATGAAGCAAATAACACGACCTTGTCAGTACATCTACATAATTCATTAGACCAATTTGTTTTCATGCAGGAAGCATTTTCTGATAGAGCCCAGATTTCCGTGTTGCTATACACACACTGCAATGAGACTCCTTCAGGGCGCGACTACTTCAGGAACACAGCCTGCCATGGTATTTGATTTTGAAGTGCGTATCATGACCATGCACTGTCTATAGACGCTGGAGCGTTTCAGTTATAAAGCTTAGTGCATGATGCTTGCGATATAGCAATAAGAACCATCAAAGCATATGTTTGTCATTTGAAAGAGGGTCTAGCCGCGGAGGACTTTCATTAGAATGTCATTGACAACCTTTGAACATCTCTGATATGTAAGGGTTGGGCTGGCGTTTTATTTCACAGTTGTGTGATTCGTGCAGCTTGAAACTATGCACTTCAAAGCAGCCACCCCGCTAAGCTACCATTTACTAATTGTAGTCATGCATTGTTTATATAGGTTGAGGCAGACTTCGAGACTATAAACACCAAACCGCTTATCGAAGGTGACAGCGCCTAGTCGACTGTATATGCTAAATACCACCTGTCTGGACGGGACAAGAGGGAATTCTTCTGGAATCCCAACGAGCGTCGTAACGTTGAACAGCAGGTCAGTAACAAAATTAGTTTTTATTAATTGTGTGAAGGAGACTTAAACAGAATTATGTTGCTGGGAACGGTGACTAAATATCCATATCAAACAAGTTTGTTGTAATAAGGCAGCGTTTAATGGCGAATCACCGAAAGACACGACCTAATCGAACGGTATATTTCAAATCAATTCGTGTTGAGCTGTAAGTTGCTATGTGTTTTTGCACAGTATTTGAGATGGGAAAACAAGCTGGTTGACTTTCGTCCACGGAGATTTGTCGTGACCTCCTACGTGCTACGTTTTAATACATATAAATAGCGTCTCAAACCTATTCAATTTGGAAAGTGACTAACATTTCTGTCGGTAGTAAACTACAATTATTGATTTTAAAGTGTTTACACATTACTTTAATTGATATTTTTAACCGTAATTTGGTTTGCTGTTTACGTTACTATGTACAATATTCAGCGCCCGTCACCCGCAATTAATATAACTTGAATGACTTACAAACACACCCGGATACTCGCGTTTGAAGACCTACCTTTTTAGTATAAAATTTCAGTTTTTTAATTTATATATTTGCCTTAAACAAATAAAACTAATGTACCGGGATTACCTGAAAATTATTTTGTTTTTTCCTTTTCCATTTTGCGTTTGATGTTTGGTTATAACTGATGGTGTTGTGTTACTGTGATGGTGTTAGGTTGCTGTGAATGATATCATTTTCATTCTCTTTTTGTCTGCATTTCAAATCTCACACTTTGTAAACAACAAATCATAATTTCTAGACCAGTTTGTCAATGATTTTTGTTTAGACCATGCATCATAATCAATAATAGAATTGTCATTTTATACATAATATATAAAAGTATTTGAAATTAAAACCTTCTCTTAATTGTTTGATATACATGTATGTATGCAAGCCAACATCATTCCTGCAACTTCTAGTTTGCGGAATATCACGATAAATGTGATATTAAATACCCTATATTGGGATATTTTATTGATGAGCAATTTCTGCGAAACTCCTAAGATACATGTAGTACCGTTTGCATTTAAAAAATAGATTTCATTTTTTATTTGTGGGGGTTGGGGGGTGGGTATTTTTCTTTTTCTCCCTTTTTTTCCGAATTGTAATAAGAAATTTAGTTTTTATTTATCTTTCACATCAATGTGATTGTTTACAAAATAATCTCTAACTGGTCCATCTGTTCAATAGATATCACGATACAGTGATCATTCGATGTATGTAGTCACGTGTTGTCAGGTTCGATGGTAGATTTCCGGATCCAATACCTCCATTTTTCGTTATCGATATCTATCAACAGAGTAAGCTTAGCATTGTAACCTGCAAGTGACATTAGAATGTGCCTTAATACGTCATTGTACACGTTAGTAATATCACTTCAGTACATTGTACCTACATATACATACTCAGCCGGACTAAAGTCACAGTGATGTTGTGTCGTGATTGCTTACGAATGACCCTTTCATTAATGAAACCAAATCAATTCCAGGACGGCCAACCTCGATCGATTTGTCCACATGGTGTATTACTTTCTTACCGGTTCAACCAGTATGACACATATTTTATCCAATTAGCTTCACCGTTGTCAAATCATGACTAATAGATGAAATACGTTGAAATGAACGTGGTCATTGTATTACATACCTGTAGCTCTCTTGTATTTGATTTTAATTTCTAATCAAGGATCAAAGAAAATACCAGTTCTGCCCTAAGCCATAATATCTCACTAAGAATCAAGATTTTCAATTAGATATGTCAACAGTTGACAGATATGCAGCTTAATGAAATCTCATCATCGGTCTCAATAGGAAATATTTTGTTACCGTGTGGAATATGACGTTAGATTGGTTCAATGTTCGTAAGCATGGCCGGTGTTTTCGTTGTGTTACATGACGTCAGCTTTGTCCAGTGCTCGTTAGCATTGCCGATGTTTTCGTTGTGTTACATGACGTTAGCTTTGTCCAGTGCTAGTTAGCATGGCCGGTGTTTTCGTTGTGTTACATGACGTCAGCTTTGTTCCATGTTCGTTAGCATGGCCGGTGTTTTCGTTGTGTTACATGACGTCAGCTTTGTTCCATGTTCGTTAGCATGGCCGGTGTTTTCGTTGTGTTACATGACGTTAGCTTTGTCCAGTGCTAGTTAGCATGGCCGGTGTTTTCGTTGTGTTACATGACGTCAGCTTTGTTCCATGTTCGTTAGCATGGCCGGTGTTTTCGTTGTGTTACATGACGTCAGCTTTGTTCCATGTTCGTTAGCATGGCCGGTGTTTTCGTTGTGTTACATGACGTCAGCTTTGTTCCATGTTCGTTAGCATGGCCGGTGTTTTCGTTGTGTTACATGACGTCAGCTTTGTTCAGTCCTCGTAAGCATGGCTGATGTTTTCGTTGTGTTACATGACGTTAGCTTTGTGCAGTGCTAGTTAGCATGGCCGGTGTTTTCGCTGTTTTAAAATTTGTTTTATTTTGAGACATTCTGACATTAAAACTTCGAATAACCGACATCGCCAATGAAACAGAAGACATTTTCCGTTTGAACTCTTATGGGCATTTTTTAAAATATATTTTCCTTCTCGCTAATGTTATATAAGGCAATATCCTTACCCTTGATATCTTGAAAATGTTTTATCAGAAATGTTTCCATACTACATACCGCGCTGTTAGTCTAAACACCCTTACTTTGCAGATGCATTGACGTCATTTGAAAACACTCTTGGCTAATAGCAACTATATGTTTGTGTGAAAGGTTATAAAAAGCATACCATCCAAAGCGTTTATGCTACAACTATCGTCATCAGTAGTTCCTTTGGTCTAAGATAATTCCGCCACGGCAAAGAGCTGTAAGTGGTAAATATACGCATTGTTTGTTTCTGTAAAACACCTTCACCTCGTATAGTTCCATTTAAAATTTAAGATAGTCTATCCACATATGGTAAATATACATATATCCATTCTCAAGTGTATTTCTCTTAAATAGTATAGTTTAAACTCTTCCGAAACGCCTGGTCTTGTTCTCCCTGTACTTTTTCAGGAATCTTCATATAAATTTATCTTTTGTGCATATTTTGCCCAAGTTTTATGAAATTTTAGTTTGGATTATGATTTTGTTGCCATGTTGGTAATTTCTTGATGTTTATATATATATATATATATATATCTAAGCTACCCTTGATCCGGTTTTTATGTCCATTACACAGACGTACAATGGATTTCAACCTTTTTTCTTGTTCTTTCCAAACCTGAACATAATCATATATATCCGGATGTGACATATTTGTATGTACATATGTTCCAGTATTATTAAATACGATTTATTTTACATTTTCTTTATCCTAATTGATCAGCTTTTAACCACAATACCGCTTACACTACTTAACTACGGAAGGAAACATGTTTACACATTTTTCCGCTTGAATCCTTTAGAACAAGTACAATCACATGTAACTATTTAGTCATTTAGCCCTCTTTTTGTTCAAATATTGGGAGTATCCTATTTTCTATTTTGCTTTGTATCCCAACGATTCGGAATTTAACTGTAATATATGAAAACGTAAACTTTGTAACTTATTGTCTTGTGTCCACCTTCGGAGTAAAACAATGACATAATTCATTTTTCAATGTGTCATTAAGTCATGGGTCTGCCATATTGTAATATATAGAATTATATAGTGCAATTTAAAGTGATTCGGTCTGCGTAGGAATACATAAAGACTTGTAAACAGAAATGGCCACCGATCGATACACTGGCACAATAAACGATATATGAATTTGATCCTTTATCAGATAAATCCTTCGTAAAAGATAATAAATCATAACACAGGACATTTTAAAAACATAATATGTCACAAAATATTTATAGCGCTAAAAAGTTTGGGCGGTATCTGATTGAGAATCACAACTTGTCGGTTTCAAAAACATCAAAGAAAAATGCCAATAAGTCACCAAAATTAGATAGCAGGGTTGGTAACTGACTCACAATTCCATTCAATGATGGATGATAGAGAGTTACAGGTATGGCCTACAATATGTTACAATACAATCCGTTCTTTATAGTTTTCTTTAGTCTTTTTGTCGTTAAAACGCTAATGTTAATTTGATACATGTTCTACTGTTTGAGTACTCTGGTTGTTAGCCATATTATGCTGTCGGTGATTGTTAAGGTTAACAGACTAGAATAATTACCGAGTTTTGTTCCTGACAACTTCCCTTCACGTTATAAGAACTTGAGAGATAGCAACAGTAATGTGTTGTCTCACATCTGATAGGCTTATCATCCTATCATTGTTAGCTCCCAGCAGGATATTACCTCACCAAACTATCAACATACAAATGGTGACCGATTTAGGTCACGGAAGCCAGCAAACGCGTGGAGAAGGTTGGAATGTTATCAATCCTCATACACGCAAACGCAAATATATCATAGAAAAAAGGTTGCCTATCAATTGTAATGCAACATAATATTTTTTTTTTAATTTGTATTTCAAAAAAGAAATGAAAATAATTGTACATGGATCCGTGGACTTTTTCAGGGGCCTCCATGTAACTATATCTTTTGTTCATATTTTGCCCTAGTTTCGTCGCTTTTGTGTTTGATTCCTGATTCCGTTAATATCCCAATAACTTCTTTGTTGTTCCTGATATTTAAATATCCTGACAGAAATGTCGGACACTGACATTGATGAGCACACTTTGACTACTCACAGCTCTAATCGATTGGCAAATTATGTCCAACAATAAGTGAAAATACAGTTCCATGTTTATATTCAGTCCGGTATTATTTTAAATGTTTGAATTTTGGTCAATATGTAGCTCATTGCTTAATTATTCATAAATTTAAGTTCACGAAAAAAAAATGCTTCAGTAATTTTCTTAATGAACCTGGATGATATATTATCATTTATGGACGTTACAGCTCTGATACAGAATTCCCAGAATGTTCTAACCGCTGGGCCCTCTATCGACCCCTTTACTCTATCTTCCTAACCGATTTAAAAGTACGAGAGCGTATTACTCACTGATACACTATAAATGAATAATTACGGCAGGGCCGACATCCTCCACGGACAGCCCACCAGCTCGGCCATCAGCAGTAATCTAATTGGTGTTACAGCATTATTAGAAAATTCTGACATTTACATATGAAAATACCCGCCATCAATCATTAGGCGGACGATTCACATCTACCGGCATTTCCTATTCAATCAAGTACAGAAAAACCTATTTCTCTCGCCCATTTGTCTTAATGAGTGTATGAGCTGCTATACTGGAGAAACAAATGGAACGAAAGTCGTTTTTTGTTTTCTTCGTCAGACATTATGTGTCAGTGTGTGGTGTTGGTGATGATGCGATATCCGTTCTGAGGCTATATTTCTGCAACTTCTTAATACTCCAATGCAAAAAGTAAAATGTTGCCAAATAGTGTGCTATGCTAGAAGACAAATGTGCATAAAAAGTTGAAGGGAATGACCTTGGCCTATTTTCTAATTATATGCCATGTGTGTTGAAAACTCCTTAGAGCTGGTAAAGAAAAGTGATTGGAGCCGACCATTAAGCTTATTTGGACTTTTTATTTATCATAAAAACGTATAACCATGTTGTCTTAATTTGACAATATTGAGAGTGAAGGTCAATGGTAACGCATGCAAGCGTCTGATTGGATGTCTGTTCGAAAACAAAATATGAATCTGATTCTACTCGACAATAAGGAATATAAAAAGCAGTTATTTTATAACGTTTTCGAAATAAGTTTATAAGCTGATACTGACCACTTCTGTTGGTCCGGATGGAAACACGAGAGGGGTGTTACTGTTTGAAGAAACCTTCATACCTTTTCCTTCGCCTAAAGGAACCGTGCGGTGATACCACTTCTTCACTCGACCGACTAACCAAATGACTATCATTCATGCTTAATTCGTGAACAGCAGTGTGCAATATACTTCAGGAAGAGTCAGCTGTTTTCCTTTTTTTGTGTTACATTATGTACAACTCTACTGTTTTGTAGGATGCGCGTGCTAAATTTGTTATCTAAACATCACCATGGTGAAACAAACAATCAGTGTATACATGAATGAATGTAACAGCTAGTTCCATAAGCGTAAAATAATGGAAATTCCAGTGCTAAATGGAAACAAGCTCTGCGCGCCGTTGTTGGGCTGATTTCTGTAAACAGACAGGGTAACAATAACTACATCTGTGACGATACGTTCAATAAGCAAGGGTTCAATATTTCGCGCCTGAGTTTCATATTGTACTTCCCGACAATGACACATCGGGTAGGTTATAGAGCATAAGTGTTAATTGGTTATGGAGTGGACGTGTTCTGTTAATGTCAGTAATGACGTCATATTTCTGGACGTGATTGACGTTCGTGATTATACTCGGTAGCTATGTCCATCTTTTTCTCACTTAAGAATGTATTGATCTATATATGTACATGACGGGTGTCATCGGTCAAGCCCCTTTGTTGAACTCGTTGAACTTTGTTCCCTTTTTTGTTTTTCTGGACCAATTAGTTTGGTTCGTACTTTGCCTTAGCTTTATGTAACTTCATCATTTATACAGACATAATATATATTGGCCTTATTCTGCATTGTTTTCATCAATTTCGGTTATAATGTTTACTGGCCTTATTCCCCAAAATATTGTTTAATAATATTGTGTGTTCTAACCCTACTCATTTTTTTCCTCAAAGTAAATTGGTTAGTGTGTGTTGGTTATTGTGTTATTCCTGACTTTTTTTCCTCAAAGTAAATAGGTTATTGTGTGTTCTAACCCTACTCAATTTTTCCCTCAAAGTAAATTGGTTACCGTGTGTTCTAACCCTATTCCTAACTTTCCTCAAAGTAAATTGGTTAGTGTGTGTTGGTTATTGTGTTTTCTGACCCTATTCCGAACTTAACTTTAAATTAAATTGGTTATTCGGTGTTCTGTCTTTATTGTATGACTTCGTTTTATTCCCTCAGTAAATAAGTCATTGAGTACTGGCTCTATTTCTTCTCCCCGCTCAGTAAATCAGTTTCCGGCATATGGAACTTATTCTCTGTTGATAATGTATACCGCGCGGAAGTTGATGTCAGTGCATGTATATTATATAGTGAAATTCGACAAAGTGTTTTTTTTTTCAAAAATAAAAGAAGCACCTGTTGCCTTCAGTATGGGGTATGGATTAAATAGAGATTGTGGGAAACATGGGTGTTGGTGTTGGGTTGAAGAAACCTCGCACTGTGGCTAGACGTATCAATTAGACCCCAATTAATATGCATTTTACATCAAAACAGACAGCAAAGATTACTTATGAAATACAAGCCCGCCTTATCACTGACAGCCGTCCGAGGATCAGCGAGCTCCGCTTCGCTGATGACAGCTACAAAATAATCCATTGCATAGAAAGAGCAAATATGTTTCAAGTGTTTCAAATATAACCCTTGTAAATTGATTGATAAAGATGATATCAAAAGCCTCACTATGATATAGAGCTCCTAGACTAATGTTTTACGTCACATTAAATAACTTTCCATCAGTGATGTCGATAATTCTTATCAGAATTATAGCAATAACGTTGAAAATGTACAGAAATTGAGTAAACAAAAACAAGTTTATACTGTAGGTATGGCATGCCGCCCAGCTGATTTTCCTGAATAATTGGTTATAATGGCATCGCGTTCTCAGCTCTATAATAATCTCATCACTACGGTTTAATATATGTATTGTTGGCTATTCATCAATTCAAAAATAGTGTTCATCGTGACCGCCAATACACTTGGAAACATGGAAACGATTATCTAACAGTTATCATTAAAACACATGTTATACCAAAAAAGTTCACATCTATCATTAAATCACATGTTATACCAAAATATCTAACAGTTATCATTAAAACACATGTTATACCAAAAATAGTTGACAGTTATTAAAACACATGTTATACCAAAAACGTTCACATCTATCATTAAATCACATGTTATACCAAAATATCTAACAGTTATCATTAAAACACATGTTATACCAAAATATTTAACATCTATCATTAAAACACATATTATACCAAAATATCTAACATCTATCATTAAAACACATGTTATACCAAAATATCTAACATCTACCAAAAAAGTTCACATCTATCATTAAAACACATGTTATACCAAAATATCTAACAGTTATCATTAAAACACATGTTATACCAAAAATATCTAACAGTTATCATTAAAACACACGTTATACCAAAAATAGTTGACAGTTATCATTTAAAATATATGTTATACCAACCATCGACAACCCTGTAAGGTTGGAATATTCGCACTCTTTTCCCTTCAATAAAGGTTTGTTGTTTGTTTAATCCTTGTCGAAACATCTCTATTGCTGCCGTTCTGGCCTCGGATAGACCTCGTTTAGATATAAAACTAATCAGGAGCTCTTTTTATCAACACACGTGGTATTGGTATGCTTTTGGGTTTTCCTTGCTCTAAATACACACGAGACTAGTTTGGTCAGCAGCTGGTTTTCTGCTTGTGTTACCTGTAATGCTTTGACTTGTGTTTACAAATTCTCAGTTGGACTGCAGACCTTGCCATTGCTCTACCAAGACAGGCCACCTGTATTTTTAGGTTCTTATCTTGTACGATATTAATATCTTTTTGTAGTGTGTGTATCGTCTACAACAATTCGCATGAATATGATTCAGATAAACAAAACATCCTGTTTGTTTTTTATCTTTTTTCATGCTTAACGTTACACACTACGTACGTTATTTACAGTTCGATGTTTACATGTAATGTTTTATTACTACTGCAAAAAGTGTGCAAATATGATGGTGTCTGAACTGACATGACAGTGTATATTCTTTATAACGTGACTTTGAAATATATATATAATGAACTCGACGTTCTCGGTACCGATGAATGAAGGTAATCGGAAATTATTGAAAATCATTTAAAATGTGTCTCATTTGTTCTGTATAAATCGAGTAACGGATGTACAGGATGTTAAACATTATATGGATTTTATTCAGTATTAACTGCTATCCTTTCTCGTCACGAAAGTTATAGAAAGAGATTTTATAGTTACAGAACTTTATATATAATCAATATTTCACATAGGAAGTGAAGGTTGTAACCAATAATTATGTTCAAATATGGAATCCATTAGTTATTTATAATAAAAACATACAGACTGCGTCTCCAATTTCATGTAATTTGATTAATTGCTTCTGTGTATTGGTAATGAAAAAGGGAACTTTATATGTGATGAAAATATTGTTCTAAAAGTTGTCATATCTGCCTGCATTGTTTACATTAATCCAATATGGTTTTCAGTTTAGGGAATCATTGATTATTAAGAGAATGATGAAGCACAGAGAGATTTTTTCATGAGCCTGATAACATGTCTTCAAATTACTTATATATACATATTTCAATCTTCATGCGTGTTCGAAATTTGAGGGAAACAAAAGCGTTCCTGTCCGCATGACCTTTCGATTCCATCAAACCCACTGTAAAACAAATTGTATTTGCTTCGCCTAGTAAGTGAAAAATATGATTTGGGATAGTTCTTAGCCCCGCAAATATGCTTGGCCGCTGCAAAAACCAAACTTGTATATAGTTTAAAGGAATACATGATATCTTATAATGACAAGTGGTTATTAGATTAAACTAAATAAAAATGGATGATCCTTTCTGAATCCTTTTCTGAGTTTTATTACGCTGGCGAGGAAACATAGAATGGAACTATTGTTTCGAAGTTTTTGGTCAAGTTTAACGCATGCATCAATGTATTCTTGTATCTTTTCAAAAAGCCATCCCATGTGGCAGTTCTTCAGTATAGTGATAGTATGGTAGGCCCTGAAGATAGTTATTAGTAAACAGTGAATGTGCAGTGTTGTAACTCTGGGCTATCTGAACTGCCACTGTTAAAGACCACAGGGGATACAGTGAACGGTGGATGATAAGTTAATCTATTCTGCACTAGTTTCTACCGTGCCCAGAACATCCGAAAGGAACCAACGTCATCTACAATTGTCTCTAGTTAATACCCATTGGACATTGGTGTAAGATATCCGGAAACATCAGAATATATAGATAATGGTGAGAAAAGTAAATATATAAAGACATCAACACCAGCGAAATACCGACTCGTTGGAATTGAAGTAAACCGAATATTCATTGGTGTAAAGACACATCTGTTTATCGACAATAGTGAAATACAGACATATTTTCACAAAGAGGAATATCTGAATCAACAAGGTGAAACGGAATATTTGGTAAAAAGACACATGTTTAGTTTATAGTCTTATAAAGACACATCTCTGTAAAGACACATCTGTTCATCAACAATAGTAAAATATAGACATATTTGCATAAAGATACATCTCTGAATCAACAAAGTGAAATGGAATATTTGAAGAAAAGACACATATCTTAAGTCATATAAAGACACATCTTTACATCAAAAAAGTGAAAAAGATTATCATCTACGTAATGTATATCAACAAAGTGAAACATTGATTTGAAGACACGTTATTGGAATCCGGATTCGTTGGCAAAGAAACGTGCGCTAATAAACACACAGTTGAAGAGACTAATAGTAAGTTAAACGTATAAACCTTTTGTGAAATCGATCTTTAAAAAATATCAGCAAAATGAAAGGATGAAATTGACGAGAGAGAACATGGAGTTGAAAATTTATTTAAGATAAAACGATGGCGAACGTAGTTAAAAGCGTGGAGGAAAGTTCAGAGATGTTTTTAAATTGTACAGAAAGTTGGCTGTCTGAGTAATGCTTATAGCAGTTAATGTACAAAAAATACCGCATACCTCCTATATGTATATAGAAATAATGACTACGATAGTTATTATAAGCTATCTTTTTTGGCTCGAATACGATACCCCTACAAGTGTGCACAAAACATTCTTGATATCTGTGAGTGGTTATGTGATTAAACAAAATACACGGACCACATGTACTTGGCATATTGTACCAAGAGGATCGACAGAACGCTAGAAGTTTCATGTTGATACCTCTTTTAGTTTTTGTTGGAACAAATTCTAAATATGAAAAAAACAAAGTGCAATAACTCCTACATTATGCATAAAAGAGTTATGGTTCTCGTACACTGCACTTCTCCTTACCGAGATCTAGTTTTATGTTGATACCTCTTATAGTTTTTGTCATATGCTCCGGACTAAATTATGATGGACAGACGGACGGACAGACGAAGCGGCGACTATGTGGTCTCCTATCGATCATTTTAATAATTTCTTTTCATTATATAAATGTTCACAAAATACGCTTGAGTATAATTTACAAATATGTTTGTACCTTCATTATGTTTTTTTAAAGAAGGCTGTCATAATCAAAGAGCGAAGTCGTTCATTCAGTTTGGAATGTCCTTGATGATTAATGATTTGCCTACTCCATGCTCTGCATATTTTATCTAAGCCTCAATCACTTATTTTATGAAATACGTGGCAGCACAGTACACAATCGCATGGCTGTATAGTCGATTACCATTCTCGGACAATTCTTTATTAAAAAGAGAAAACCAGCTCCTTAGATTTGACGATTTTAGTAAAAAAAAAATCAAATATTCTCATTGAAGAGGCGTTGTTCAATGGCAACATTTGAAAAATTCCGTTTCTCATTTTACCCTTTTCTCCCGATTTAAACATTGTTTATTGTTCCAACAAATGGTATCAAGCATACTTTTTCGCAACTTAAATATTCTTTTCCCAATTTTAGAAGAAATAGTCAATGGATAGAGTATTGGATTAAATTATTTTCTTGAAGGAGACAGGTACGCTGTTTGCAAGGAGAAACGTGTCAGGTCACTATAGGCTAGGTGTGTTTGATAGCTTTCGGGTTTGTACTAGACAGACCTTGTCTTAGGCTGGTCTCCGTGTATTGCCGAAGTACTATAGCGAGAGCTGTTTACTTAACTGCAGATATGGTTTATTGGGGGACCTAGAACTGGTGTCTGTCAATACAACAACTTATTAGCTGGGTGCTAATGGATGTGTGCCTGGAAATATGACATTTTTCAGCTATGTGCTCAGAAGCTGTGTTTTGTACAGGACTGCGTGTCCATTAGACCGCGAGCTGTATTTGGAATGTGTCATGTATTTTGTCCAGGGCTGTGTGTTTATACATATGTATGCTGTATAGGTCGGATTGTGTGTCCTTCAGGCTGTGTTCCAATGTTTCTGTAAAGTAGGGCTATGTGTCCAGGAAATGTTCCGGATGAAGTTACCTGGAAGTTGATGTGACCTTTTTATGTGACCCCAAAGATATTGAGGCCTCCATCAGGAGTCTTGACCTTTAACATTTCAATATATTTTGAAAATCAAGGCTATTATCTGAAAATCTGAAATTAGCGGTTTCTGTATATCTACAGAGTAAAAGAGGTTATGTGTGTGTTATGTTGACGTAATATGTTGTGTGTTTTATTTATTTATTTTTTTTTTTGCTTGTAAATGAATGTATTTACGCTAGTACTTGTTGGTTTGTTGTTAATCAATATGGACAGACCAATTTACCATGCCCTCTGACACAAAGATTTCTTTCTCAGGGCTTTATAAATCATGTCTAGGTGAAGGGACCGTATTATCTCTAAGTTTGTAGAACTGAGGAAATTGCTGGTCGCCCTTTGATCAAAACGATGGAAACTAGAATACATTTCATGATTATTATTACATTTCCTACATACAGAAAAAATAGGCTTTCTCGATTATGGAGGAAATCATACATGAACATTATGCAATCTTTCCAAAGTGAAAATACTTGCTAATAACACTTCAGTATTACAATTATAGAGACCGCCAATTAATCATAAGAAAACGGATTTCCCTTGTTTTTATATGAATTACTTATTTTCACAAGATTTATATGTTGTTTACTCAAAACGTGGTATTCATGGTAAGTGGGGTTTAAAGAACTTTAAAAAGATTTTAACAAATTTTGGATGCCTTTCTATAGAAGATTTCTTCTATAAGAATATTTTTTGCGCTCGACACACTACCACACCCCATTCCAAACTCAAAGAACGTAATCTTTCTCTTGTTTCTCCTTTCAAAGGCAGATGAATGGCGATACAAATATATGGTTGTGAACTATAAGTAACTGTGCAATGTATGTTGAGACAAGAACGGAGGAGAAATTGTTAAAACAAATGAAATTCAGGTTGACATCCTGATCGGGTTTGGGTGGCAAGATTTTCTAACAGATAATTGATATACCCAAATATGTCCCTCGTATAGCTTACATGTTTTTTGTGTACACACGCGGCTGACTTAATGGAAGCGATGATCACAAATACCTTGAGAAGTCTTTCAGACATATTGACGAAGTGTAACCACCAGAAATGGACACGGCAGACTCTTATACAGCAACCGCTCATCTCGATATTTCCCTGGAACGAAATAAATAGAGACAGATTTTCATCAAGCCGTATCAGAGGCGTTATGATTTCAATCTCCGAAATTAAAATTGTTCTGTTTACACCATCACTGTGTTTCCAACCTCTGTTGCTTACGTGTTGGAATTAATGTGATATTCTAAGGCTCGTGTTTTCAATGTCAAAAATTTTAGTGCAAGATGTCGGAAAGTGGCAAACTCACAACACATCGAGAGATGCTGATTAATGAAAATGAAAGGAAAGTTTTAAGGTCGTCATGATAATTTCATGTATTTGCTCAGGGATATAAAGTTGGGTTGTGTTTAATGCTCGTTAGTATACGTGTTGGTTCCGTTGTTGTTTACCGTTTTCCCGTTTGGGAATGAGATATTATCTACTTTGCCGATGTCGTCGATGAAGTAGAAGACGCTTACAATTCCTTAACACGTCGTCTTATTCTGTTTGCACTTTTTCATGGTTCTCTGTCTGAAAATTTCTTATTTTTTCATATGTTGCCTTTGCTTTATTTAACTTGCGTTTGGATTATGATTCTGTTGAAAATTGTGCGATAGACATTGCTTCAAGAAACACAAAATGTAAGCTTTGCAGACAAAAAACAAAGCAAATGGAGTTTAGGGGTTAAATTCTTGACAAAACAAATCAATTGTAAAAGTATAAAAATGTTAAATAATTTTTAAAAAAGCAATGGTGTTACTAAATATCATTAATGTGTATTACCAGTGATTAAAATGGAGTATTGATAACTGCTATCAATTATTTCATGAAATATATATATCCCATGGGAGGATTAACGCTAGCATTTACACTTAACATAATGCTTGATCTTCAAACATATTGAATTTATATTACTGTATCTAAACACATATAGAAATCAAGTTGAATCATGACAAATGCAGCCTTTTTTAATAACACATCATTATAATTATAACATATTTTTAAGATTATTGCTAAAACATAATATTCATGCCAAAACTAACCAAGATTTAAGAGCAGAACACCATTCATATGGAATTTTCTTACCATCTATCGCGAACTAAGTATGTCTGCTTGCTAATTCTGTGACAAAATTGCTGTTCTGTTAACCAATATTAAGTAATATAGGCTGGTTTTAACATAAGGATCCGAATTACTCATCAATAAGGGTGGAATGGCCGAAATCTGGAAAATGTGAGGTATCTAACCTTACTCAACCCTGTACGTACATAATGGTATGGTACTGCACATACCTTGGCACTGTACCGTACCGCACCCAACTCAATGTAACTCTATCGTTACATACCGCACCTAACACGATCTTGTTATATGTACGCACCTTACTTTACCCTGTTACATATACATACCGCACCTAAATCGATGTTTTTATTTGGCCCGACTCGGCTGTTATATGTACTATACCCAACTTTGCTCTGATATATACTGTACCCAACACCTCTTTGTTACATGTTGTACCTAAATCAACAATGTTACATACGATGACTTAAGATTTCCATTCAACATAATCACGAATGAGGTATTCCAGAAAGTAAATTTGGTATTACTTGTGTTTTCTTCCAAACCGATATAACTCCTAATATCTTATAGTGGTAATTGAAATTTCGGTGAAAACCTTAGTATTCTTTGTTTATTTAATGTAATAATACCTTTTCAAGTTTTGGCATTTGCCATTAATGTAGAATTTCATGATTAAATACTGGCAATAATCAGATTAATTTTGTCAGAATTTGTCTGATTATACTATGTACAGACAAAACGGAATGTTTAGAGGTGCCTCCACGTTTGTAGTTTAAAATGGATGTGATCAGATTCAGCCGTCATCAACGAAGAACATCTACCTGTCGCATTAGCGATTTCTGATGGTTGTTTGTCATGATCAGTGTACGTGAAGTACTGTCGTAAAGTGGAGAAGACTAATTGTTCTGATAACCGATATGTTGTGTCGTTTATTGATCAAATCCAGACGGGTTATCTTTCGAAAATTGAATGATGATGTTATGTTGCAGTAAAGCGAACAATCATAGAAAAATATAAACCATTTTTAATCATCATAACTCTTCTGAATAATTCAGGCCGACTACATCGACAGAATTATTGTCAGTCAGGGTTACGACATGTTAACATGAATAAATGGTGGATTTATTGTCTATTGCAATAGAATAGCTTAATGGGTATTAACAAATTGTTTGTTTCAAACACGTGTGTATCTGGTAACGTTACATAAACATATGCATAGACTAACAATATGTCTGCAAAAGTACCAGTATTAAAGGAGATGTGTTGTTTCTACACCGTTTCAAAAACGTATTGTCTTTTCGGGTAGATATGTTCTATTTATGTATATTTGTACATGTCCCGTCCTTGGGAAATACCTCGTGTCTGTTTCTATATGTATTATGTCATGACGTGTATGAATAGGTAAATCAACGTCATATTTGTCTATATATACCCATTAAGGTTGTCAGGTGGTACAGTCGTAAAGCACTCGCCTAGCCGCACGGGGTGCCAATCGCTTGACACACGTGCAAAAGAGAGGGGGTTCGCCCGGTAATCCGGTTTCCTCCTACTCTAAGAACATCACCAACACTTGCTTCACAATCGTTGTAACATTGAGCATACTTATATTGATATACCTACATGTACAATTTTGTTTGTATATATAGGTAATTCTTAGGTAGATGTATTGTCTCTATATCTTTATGCTTGTTCAAGTTAAGCATTATAAAGAGATGTGTTATGTCTATATCTACATACATGTTGTCAGTTGGAGAAGGCATTAGTGTGCCAAATTGAAACATATGAAACTGTAAGGTATAATTCAACACTTAGAAGTCTTCTCAGTAAATAGAAGTGGTCGTTACTCACATTCGGTACAAATATACTCACTTATCCGCATAATTTTTTTTTTTCAAAAAAAAGAGAAAAAAATAAAGATATCAACATGTCAATATAATCATAATAAAACATCAAACTCAATAAAGTCAGGGTAAAATATGAAGAAATGGAACTCCTGAAAAAAGCCAAGTGTTCCGGAAGAGTAAGCGTCTTTTGTTTCATCGTCTTCTGCTGCGACAGGCATAAGAATTGTACCACTTAATATTCTAGATTACAAAACATGTTTATGGTGATTTAATGACGTATTTGTTAACAAGAGAAGTTAAAGTGAAACATTTTCTCGATTTTAGATTGCTATTTTTGAACACGTCTTTTAAATCTAATACAGCACTTACGGTTCCGTAAATGTCCTTTCCTATCGATAGTATATAGTTTCGTTAGATGTCTTAAATGATTCCTTTATATTCTGTTGATTTGCCATTGAACATTTTTCTTAAATACAGAGAGCAAAATTAGTCCTAATACAAGATATGCGTGGTCCCTAATGAATTGTCAAGTGTATGTAAATGTATATGTTAGCACTGAAGCACTGAGATAATAGTATACAATTACATTGTGGAGTCTGTAGAATCGATATTTTGGCTTATTTCTATAAGTAGCATTTGAACAAGAAGACTTCGACCGTAAGTATGTGATTTGGTTATCAAAAAACTTTAAGATACCTTTTTATTATAATCGATAACACACAGGAGATGGTGATGAAATTGGGATAGGAACGCATAGAGATCTAGCTGCACATGTTTGTCGCAGAAATGACACTATGATGTAGGCGTCAGCCATTTAGGAAAAGTACACTATCAAATGTCGATGAAATGAAATATCAATAAAAGGTTTATTAGCACGCTAGTCATTGACATTTTTAAAGTCATCGCTACTTTCCATGTTCTTATGATTCCCCATCATTAGGGGTTGTTTTACTATGACACTACAAAACCTGATACCTAATGATATCATAGTACACAAATGGTTGGGTTTTTTTTTCTGTTACAATGCGTTTTGCCTGTTGTTCATTTATGTGTTTTAAAGCTATGTGGTGCTGATTTTCTCTCTATCCAAATTTTGCATCACAAGAGTTAAACGAAACCATTGAGTGTTTAAACAAACAAGAACTGGCCATGAGGAAGGCAGAAGATTTTTGTCCTAAAATATTCCCGTCATTATTTGACAGCCAATGTACTTCTATGGCGAAATTGCATAGATGATTTTCACAACTGGGATTTTCAAAATATCAAATCGATGTTTTTTTTTCCATTTAAATATAACCAAACAGTTTACATACAAAAGTTTTAAAGAGACAGGAAAATTAAAATGCTGAAAACAACAAAAGGTAAAAATTCGTTGAAATTGATTCAATGTGCTCTTCTCAAAAACAATCGCGCGCTGTGGTTATATACCATACAAGATGAAAATGTTTAAGAAAAAACAAAGGGCAATAACTCTTTTTTTTTCGAAAAAGATAAAATAACAATGCCAGTGAGGAAAATGCAATTCTATGTCAAGGTTATCAAGCCTACCAAGTTTCGAAGAATTTAGTTCAAGACAGAAGAAAGAGATTTCCGGACAAGATAAAAAAAAACACGGAAAAACTCGTTCAAAAATTGTTGAATCAAACTACTATACCATGTCGTAGTTTTAAAGTCTACACAATTTGAAAGAAATGAGTTGAAAACTGAAAAAGAAGATCTTATCTGCACATAAGATTTTATGAAAGGGATACGGGACGGTCACTCTTCAAAACACAACCAAATAAAAATGTTCTTCAAAAACAACACATCTCCATTTCATGGCGATTAAGCTTACCAAGTTTGAAAGAAATCGGTTGAAAACTGTGAGAGATCTTCCGACAAGATTAATATTTTGGAAACAACAGGGGGCGGGGGATGGGGCGGTAACTCTTTAAAATACAGTCAGATCAAACCATTATACGTCTGGCGTTAGTTGTACAAAAACTGTGTGAACCTGGTGCAAATGTTGAGGAAGACGGGTTGTTCTTGAAAGATTGAGAATCGGTAAAGGAAACAGAGGTTGTAACGAACAGATGAGAAGACATCATTAATGACATTTACTGACAAATTTATGGACGCAGGCTTTAAGCCTTTATATCCATTTCTGAAATACAGTGATAAATATACATATTGTATCAATGGCTTTTAAAAGTTAACGCATATCATAGTTATCAATAATCATAAATCATATCTTGAAAGTGTTCATCCCAAAGTTGTTCAAAGTGTCTAACTGAATTTGCATTAACAATATGAACGGGAAGATTATTCCAAGTGTCTACAACTCTAAAGGTAAAATAGTTTCTCCTAAGTTCCGTGTTACAACGACATTTAAATTTTTTGAAATTATGCCCGCGAGTTCTCTCATTATTATCAAAAGTAAATAATTTTGAGGTGACTCTTCCATCAAATATATTGTGAGCTATTTTGAATACACTAATTAAATCTCCTCTCATCCTGCAATACTTTAATGTAGGAAGTTTCAATCTCCTGAGTCTTTATATGGAAGGTTCTTCATCCCTGGAAGGAGCTTGGTGGCTCTTCGTTGGACGTTTTCAATAATTTGAACATCTTTTAATTTGAAGGGTTTCCATGCGCATGCTCCATACTCTAAATCTGGTCTTACCAATCCTTGAATAGTTGTTTGAATATAGATTCGTCCATATAAGTAAAAGATCTTGTGATGATACCTAGAATCGAGTTAGCTTTGTGTATCGAGTTCTGCATGTGTGGCCGAAAATCCAATTTATGATCAACTGATAATCCCAGATCTTTTTCAATTTCCGTTTTCTCAAGAGTAATTAAGCTGCCATTAGAACAGGTAATAATTCCGTTCCTCTAGTCCTGTTCTTCTGATATGCAGTGCCTTACATTTATTCAGCAACTAGTCTTCTGACCACTTTTGGAGACTATCGAGATCTCCATTAATTAACATCAGGACTCGGAACAGATTACCATTGTGTATGTCTATGGTTTGCAGCCTGGATAATTGTAACATATTACCATTGTGTATGTCTATGGTTTGCAGCCTGGATAATTGTAACATATTACCATTGTGTATGTCTATGGTTTGCAGCCTGGATAATTGTAACATATTACCATTGTGTATGTCTATGGTTTGTAGCCCTGGATAATTGTAACATATTACCATTGTGTATGTCTATGGTTTGTAGCCCTGGATAATTGTAACATATTACCATTGTGTATGTCTATGGTTTGTAGGCCTGGATAATTGTAACATATTACCATTGTGTATGTCTATGGTTTGTAGGCCTGGATAATTGTAACATATTATCATTGTGTATGTCTATGGTTTGTAGCCCTGGATAATTGTAACATATTATCGTTGTGTATGTCTATGGTTTGTAGGCCTGGATAATTGTAACATATTATCGTTGTGTATGTCTATGGTTTGTAGCCCTGGATAATTGTAACAGATTACCATTGTGTATGTCTATGGTTTGTAGCCTGGATAATTGTAACATATTATCGTTGTGTATGTCTATGGTTTGTAGGCCTGGATAACTTTCGAGAAGATAAGCAGAATATAAAGGTGATGGTGGTGGTGTGTTTGTGGGGTGGGGGCGGGGGTCTAGCAGAATAGTGAGTAATGGATCAACTTATTAGTTTACTCAATGGGATGGCCGATATATTCGGACCATATTCCCGATTACTTTATATTGTAATATTAACAATCGCTGTTGTCTCTGAATCAATATCTTTTGTATGAGAAGCTATGTTTATTTCTCAGTAACTTAAGTGTTTGATGTGATACAATCCACAATCAAAATGTGCGTGGCCATTATTTATTTTTCTGCTTCGGAATCTTTCCCCAACACCTCAATTTCGTTTAAACATATATTGATATATTCCACTTTCCATGAATACATTTTGAAAAGGATTGAACTGCAGCAACATTTTTCTTTTGCTGTCATGTATACGATGTCTGTTTCGCGTTGATTTACATGTCGTTAAAATCCTAATGAACGTAGATTACAAGAGGTAGTGCTTGTATCTAAGTTGTGTAGGCTGATATTGTTGAGAAGAATCCCTGTAATTTTGAGTTCGTAAATCCAGTGAATCAAGACGTATATTTTGTACACGGTTCTTTGCGTTTTCGATAAGTTTATCGACTGTTCCCGTATATTTACGGTAAAGTAAACATATAAATAACGCCATCATGTCACTTAGAAGTGGAAAACATAACAAGGTATAAAATTTTAATAGAAATTGTGGATATATGTATGTATTTAATGATGTGGAAGAGATGACTAGAACAAGGAGCACGCGGGGTAGATTTTCTTGCTAGTTTCCGAAGATTTCCACGTATCCTGTATATATTTTCTATTCTTTTTTTCCCGAATTATTCCAAGGTTGAATATAAGATTATGATCCGCTTTAGACCTGAAATCAGTAAGTACAGGTTAATGATTTCATGTTATCATCAATCGATGCTTTCACAACATCAGAACCACAGTAAAATATCAGCTACAAACTGATGCTAAGTAGATTTGTTATTGTAACTGTAGTGTGATCGCTCTCTGTTGCCCTCACAACAACGATATCTACCTGACTTATCTCACCACATGTCAACAATGTAACCGCCCCAAGACATCAATAAAATTCTGATATCGGACCTCTCCAGGCCGTCAATAGAACTACGACACCGCACCTCTCCAGACCGTCAATAGAACTACGACACCGCACCGCTCCACGTCGTCAATAGAACTACGATACCGCACTGCTCCACGTCGTCAATAGAACTACGACACCGCACCTCTCCAGACCGTCAATAGAACTACGACACCGCACCGCTCCACGTCGTCAATAGAACTACGACACCGCACCGCTCCACGTCGTCAATAGAACTACGATACCGCACCGCTCCACGTCGTCAATAGAACTACGATACATAACCGCTCCACGTCGTCAATAGAACTACAATACCGCACCGCTCCAAGTCGTAAATAGAACTACGATACATAACCGCTCCACGTCGTCAATAGAACTACGATACCGCACTGCTCCACGTCGTCATTGAAAGAAGGAAATAGCACCGCTCCACGTCGTCAATAGAGTTACGACACCGCACCGCTCCACGTCGTCAATAGAGTTACGACACCGCAGCTCTCCACGTCGTCAATAGAACTACGATACCGCACCGCTCCACGTCGTCAATAGAACTACAATACCGCACCTCTCCACGTCGTCAATAGAACTACGATACCGCACCGCTCCACGTCGTCAATAGAACTACAATACCGCACCTCTCCACGTCGTCAATAGAACTACGATACAGCACCGCTCCACGCCGTCAATAGAACTACGACATCGCACCGCTCCACGTCGTCAATAGAACTACGATACCGCACCGCTCCACATCGTCATTCAAAGAAGGAAATAGCACCGCTCCACGTCGTCAATAGAGTTACGACACCGCACCGCTCCACGTCGTCAATAGAGTTACGACACCGCAGCGCTCCACGTCGTCAATAGAACTACGATACTGCACCTCTCCACGTCGTCAATAGAACTATGATACCGCACCGTTCCACGTCGTCAATAGAACTACGATACATAACTACTCCATGTCGACACCGCACTGCTTAACGTCGTCTATAGAACTACGATACTGCACCGCTCCACGTCGTCAATAGAACTACGACATCGCACCGCTCCACGTCTTCAATAGAACTACGACACCGCACCGCTCAACGTCGTCTATAGAAATACGATACCGTACCGCTCCACGTCGTCAATAGAACTACTATACTGGACCTGTACACGTATACAAATTAACGACGATATCGGACCGCTCCTTGTGGTCAGTATAGAAAAGACATTTGACCACTCATCCTACAATGAATAGTCACAGTTTGAGAGCTCGCAAGTGGATTGAAAATCTTTCTATGTAAATGGTTTTTGTACTGGTAGGATTAGTTACAACAAGAAATGATTTGAAATTGTTAGTAGATGAAAATGGGATGTACAAAAGGATATTTATGTGTGCGACATTGAACACAAACTGTTCGATAACACATTACGCTATGCGTGGAACAGGAAAAAAAAAACTTATTGATAAATGCAATTAGCTATCTCTGAGCACTTCATTGGAATGTTCGGCGGTAAACATACGGTCTATTGTGTCAGTGCTTCATAGAAATTAACTATTGTCGGATGAGTCGTGTAGTCGATAGTTTAAAAAAACAAAAATAAAAAAAATAAACGTACTTGAGACGAATAACAACTATTCTCTAATAAGAAGAAACCGATTTTTATTGCAGTAAAGTCTGAAATGTATTTTACATCGATTTTTTAACAATCCCGAGCTGTATGTAGCAATTTTTACTCTTCGAATATCAACTACCTATACATGCACACACTGGGTCGAGCGGTTGGATTTCCCCAACAATGTCCCAGCTTTGTTATCACCTGCACTACACTTCGCCTGTAATCAATATCTAGTGTCATTACCTACGTATCATCGTTTTTTATCATTATGTCGGTGACAGCTCGCAGGAACAACATCATCAGTTAACGTGACTATCTACAGTAAAAAAAATATACAAACACAGATCGGATATCATTAACTCCCAGGTTCCCTGGTTTGTACTTTATACTAGAAATATAAACCCTGGACAGAATACTTAACTAATGAGGTCTTTCTGATTGCTGTTTTGTGGGATCAGTGTTACAGATTAAAACATGTAATGTATATGAAAGTGATGTCGCACACTGACCGTTTTCAAAACCGGAAGTACTAGTGACCTGGATCTCCCAATCCGGATATCTATGACATGTATCTCTTCCACCATAACGAGTTGCTAACTTCCGTACATCCTGCTGTTAGTAAGGTCATCTTCACAATCCGGTGACTACTATATCACCCACACTGAATTCGTAATATATTGCAGTTTAAAAAAATTAAATCATTGCAGCTTTCGCAGAAAACCGAAAAAAATTATACCTTGTCGAGATCTGACCAGTTCTTCTGTAAATATGTCAGATAGGGGTTCACATAATTCTCTAAAATGGCTGGATAGGTCTTATGCCTTAAGCCTCTTTTTATGATGGATGCCTTTAGAGCGACACGTTCATTATAGTCTGTCAATGTTAAAACTTATCTTTGTGTATTATTTTAATATACCTAGATGTTCCTCAAACCCACTTTATTCCATGTTTGAATGGGGTTTTTTTCTCGTGAAACATCACAGTTGCTACGATCAATATTTCCTTGCAGCCACCTAGTGACATTGGCCTAGTTGTTAGATAACTTACTAAAATTCCAATCGCAGCCTGGCTCTCGTGTAATGTACCTGTATCAGGTTAATACGTTAAACCCATTACGCCATTGATCCTTGGTAAATGTTTAGACATTGCTTGCCTTTCCACACAATTACTCTCTAGTTTGTTACCTGTTCATGTCAGCGTGACTTCCAGCTTCATTAAGACTTCAACATACTACTTGTACCACTAGAAATGAGTAATTTATTGGAGTATTCCGATCAATCTAAGACCTTGTAGCCTTAATGGATGTTCTTGTTAAAGTAAGAAATTGGGGTTATGGACAATTAATCAACTGTGTTGTACAATGTATATCATTTGTTACATATAACTGTTCGAGTGTTTGTTTAGATGATTTTCGTGCCAAAAATGCATCGTATGTCACATGAGCCTTTTTCGTACTGAATGGAAAAGGGTATACTTTGAATAAATATTTATTGGTTATGAGGGTAGTTTTACCGTCGTCATAGTGATCTCATTGAGATATAATCTATATCTTAGAGCGATATCAAGCTAGACGTGTTTGATGCTCGTTAGTTTGCTTGTGCCGTGTTGTTTCCCTTGTTCTTACGTAAAATCACTTACATGTACTTCGATTGACCGAAATTTATATGGCAAGTGTCGTCAATGAAGCAGATGGCGCTTACCTTTCCGGAACACTTGGTCTTACTCTCCATGTATGTTTCCCCGTGCTTTAAGATGACACCACTAAGGCTTTGGCTGTCATCAGTTATTTTGGTATATCTGGAACGTTTCTATTCAAGCACTAGTACATTGACATCGCGGTACCACCAGGAAAATCCCGAGCGTGGTATTTCGGTATATATATATAAATATAAACTTTATTTATTTTACAACAATTGCGAAACAAGTTATGTCAACTTATACTAATCACTCTTGTTGGCCCGGATGTAAGCGCGCGAGGGGTCTTATTGTGGGAGGAAACCGGAGTACCCGGGGAAAACCCACGTGGTCCGGCAGGTGGCCCCTTACCTTTTCACGTCCGTTCCGGGAATCGAACCCCGGTCGGCTTGGTGAAAGGCGAGTGCGTTAACACTGCGCCACCGGACCACCGTGGTATTTCGGTGTTTGTTGGATTTAGAATAATGCATAAGTCAAGATAACATTCTTCTTCAGTGGTCTGGAATAAAAAGAATAACACAAACTGTGATAAGAAGCAGGAGTCGGGCAAGTACTTTGTAAATCTTTAGATACAGTATAAGGATGTGCTTGATTTCACAGTATGGGATCTGTACTCGCCCAAACGAAGACAGTAGTGGTGGCGTTTCTTCGCGAAACGAATTAGGAATAAGTTGCAAAATTTTCGAGATATCTGACTGATGACAAATAATTCGTTAATAGACACCAATCTATGTGTTCAACCAGCCTTAACAAAGTTTGCCATTCAACAAACCAGAATGTGTTCAGATAGGTGGCAAAGGGGACTTATTCCTCTATTTAAAATGATCGTATAGGTAAAATAATCATTCAAAAGACAAGGTTGTGTAACAAAAAGGAGAAAACAAACTTATGCGGGTTCACATAAATTGATTCAAGGAAAGAGGCGTTTGTTAACACGAAATATACAAGTGTATAGGATTCTATATGATGGGAAAAAATAAGGAGATACCAACATGTCAACATTATCATATTCCATGCTGAAATTCCATGAATAAGACCGGGTGTTCCGAAAGAGTAAGCGTCTTCTGCTTCATCGAAGACACCCGCCATGTAAACCTTAGTCAATCCAAGTAAGTAATGTAACGTTCACAAATGAGAACAAGGTATACAACAATGGAACCAACATGCAAACCAACGAGCATTAAACACGTTCATTATACACAAAGAAATAGAATTGTGTTTTTTTTTTTCTATCCATATCAAGTATAAATATTAAAAATATGGCATATGTTCCGTCAATCAAAACTTCTTTTAAAGTATGCCGTATAAATGTAAAAATTGACTGTACAGGAAAATAATTTTGTTTCATCAACCATAATAAAAACGATCTGTGTAAAAGATAGAAATACCACTTCTACAGCTATTCGGAGCACAGCATGAATACTACAAGTATTGTCACTTTGTGAAATATCCCATTTGTTTTGTCATGTCTGTTCAAGTATGTCTTCGTTAGATAATAGGACATTTAAGTTGTCTGTCGTCTACATGTACATAACTAGTTTTCATTAATAATGCACATATTGTATTCACTGTTATAGCTACAGAAAAAAAAAGAAATAGCATTATGTAATGACGACCATTAAAACAAACAGAGAATAAACAAGTAAACACAACATTTGTCAGAAAGAAAAAAATATAACTATGATAATAATCAAAAGTGGACATAACAAGGACGAAGCTTTCAGCAATATTTGCTATGATATCATTTGCTAAGTAAACTTGTAAACGCGACAATTGAGAAATTTTGAGATTTGCTTTCACATTATCTTGCAGGTTTTGTGTTTATACTGATAACGCATATTGTTTCATTTACACTACAGACTCATTCAGTCGCTAACCTCGGTGGTAGGTTGCTAGCCAATGAGGTGTAATTTTATATATTAAGTAGCAGACGCTCAATATTCCGGTACATCTTGTAATCCCCGCGTACTTTTTATGCTCGTTCAAGTGTCCTTTTGCAATGTTTGCCCTATAAAATGGCATAGACAAGTTTCATTGATATCTAAATCATAGTTTTAATTATATCAGCGTGATTTCAATCCCTTTCCCTATGCCTTGTGTTTCACCATTAGTATATGTATCATATCTTTCCTCACTGATTGATAAACTAACGGTCTTATACAGCTTAAAAGATGTGACTCAAAACGAGTCTAAATAGATTTCATAATGAAACACCATTTATCCAAAGTCCGCTGGCGACCTCTAGTGGGGAAAAACTGCTTCCTCTACACTGTAAACACATTACTATATGTATTAAGTATCCAGCTATACCCAGTCATGTTTTGCTGCGGGTCTGAAACACAACTAGAATGTTAATTTGATAAAGGTAAATTACTTTTCAACAATCTGATTAAAGTCAGCCGTTACATAGCATCATTCACTATGTACGTCAGAACGCCGATGTTTAGGCGATGCACGTAGTAAACTAAGACATGTAATAAATGATTTTAATCAGACTAGCTTCTCTAGATTCTATTGCTGACAGGAAAGGTCAATTTCACTCTCAGTTTCTCTTACCACCAATAATATGAAGCCTTAGCAACAGCACTTCCTTGTCCTCTGACGTTTCGTGGAAACGATGTAGGTGTAACTGACTAGTCACAGTGCTCATTTAATTTACATTAACCATATATACAACGTACCATATTCTTTTCCATACATCGCCATTTCATTCAGTTTTAAGAGGTGATCGATTTTGTGGGTGTGGTGAGGAAGTCATTCTGTATATCCTTGTTTTAAAAGAACATTCTGTTGTACAATCGTGCTTTGATACACTTTGCTCTGTTCCCAATTTTCCAATGTTACTGTCTGTATAACGAGTAGCATGTGTGTACATTTTGTTTGAATGAGTAAAGTACATATGCATAGCGCCAGTTGTACAGATTACGTAGTAGAAATCTGTCACTATGGTTATGTAGAATATTTCCAGCTGTTTTTTCACTACAACTTCAAACATCCTTTTTTGGGTATGTCGTGGTGGTGAACTGGTAAGGCAGTTGTAGATTGTCTTTTCTTGGCAATTTTGTGTCTTAATTGGTGAACTAAAGATTCTGGCTGGGCACAAGTATAAATCTATACCTTACTCAAAAACCTATAACACATACAAATGGACAGTGAGGTTGAAAATTTGTGCTAGGTCCTTGGTCAGTTGTCGCGTCATTTCATATTGGAGCTACGTTTTCCTTCTCTAAAATTTGATGCATGTACCACTTTATCAACTTTCTAGTCATTCGGACCGCTTAACCTACAGGTCAACATACAATGGATATATATATATATATATATAATTTTTTTTAATCTAGAGCAAAACTAAAATTTATCAAGGTAGATATTACTTCTTGGTGTATAGGTTGTATGTAAACAAAGTGCAGTAGATTATTCAGTTGGGAAATAGACCAATTAAAATGAAGTATTATATCAGAAAAAAATATTGTCTCCCTTTTCTGCCATTGGTAAACATAAATCAAAGTGTTCATTTGATGTATAAGGACCTATAACAGTTCAAAAATTGGATTTCCAAAAGATAAAAACAGATCTCAACTGTACAGCTGGCCTCAAGGAAGACTCGGTACAAATAGATTTGAAATTTAATTGATCCGAACTCATTCCAATGCCAGTTGAGTAGTTTGTTGAACCTAACTAACAAACAGCAAATATATGACGAATCTTCACTTCTATGTAACACACAATATTTCAAACAGAAGCCTATAAATCTGTTCGGTAAAAATGAACACTTCACCGCCGAGAACAAAATGTTAATTAAGTATTGATTGTGTCGTCGAGAAACAGTATTTAACGTATAATAAAGTTGTAAGTAGTGTCTAGAATTTAGAGTTCTTCTCATGTCATCTTGAGTCTAACTTTGATGTTCGGAAACGTTGTATCTCTAAATCTATGAAGCAAAATACTTGTCATAAAATTTAAACTTCAAAAATCAACTAAGTAATCATGCATTATAGAACATTTGTTTACATGCCAACACAGCCTAAAGCCTTTCTAGCACTTTAATAACAAAAGTCAACAGCACTGCTCGATGATGGTTCGAGGTATATTAAACACATGCACGGGACGTGATGAAAATATGAATAACAAATGATTAGTTTTCGTGGTAGGAATTTCAGCACATTTCAGGCGGTGTGTCAGTTACGTACAATAATAAGCGTTAATTAACCTCCGTGCCGTGTGGTAAACGATGTTATGGATACCAATATGACAGAATGTTATCGGCCGTTTACTAAACAATCATATACACTGTCTTTATGTGTTTTTCAGAGGTGAAACAATTGACGCCTATCGATGGACATCCGAATCCGCCAGAGTCATATTTCCTGTCTAATTAACAAGCATACTAGACATCCGTGTACTACAGATTTAGTCCTAGCTGTCCTGTGATGTGTATGGGAGTATTGAGCTGTAATTTAGTAGCACAACATAGCTTGAAAACCCCAGTACGAATAATAGTGTGGAAATGACAGACTCGGGAATTAAGAATCACAGACACACGCTGTATTGACATCCCACGTCACATTGTGCTATATAAGTAGCAGGAACTGTTCATTATCCATTCATGACACAAGCATGAAACACCCTGGATCAGCGCAGCTATGACCAATCTCCCTTAAGAGGTATCTACAACTCTCCCGTTCCATAGAATCTTGTGAATGATGGCAACTTCGACGGTATACGACTGGGTGACACCGGACATGTCCACAACGTCCACAGACATGCTGCTGGACATACAAAATATTACCCTGAACTCGGCCAATCAGAACACAACTTATGCTACTAATGTGACTTTGCCGACCACCGGCCGGAAGGTTTCACCCGCATCAACAGCCGTGCAGTTTACATTCGGAGTAATAGGGAACTTGTTGGCTATTTTTGTGTTGGTCAGGTCTGCAAAAAGTCACAAATGGCGGGTATTCTACCGTCTGGTCGGTGCACTTGCTGTGACCGATCTATTTGGAATCGTGGCAACGTCTCCGGTAGCCTTCATCGTGTACGCTAACAATCTTAAGTGGGTTGGCGGACAACCCCTTTGTGACTATCTCTCCTTCATGCTCATATTTGCCGGTTTGGCCACAGTGTTCATAGTGGCAGCCATGTCGCTTGACCGTTTTGTGGCCGTGTGGTTTCCTTATTCTTACAATGTTACCATGAAGAAAGCGTCACTGGTCAATTTAGCAGTGGTCAGTTTATGGGTGGTATCTATTTCCATCGCATTCCTTCCTCTTATAGGCCTCGGTCAGAATGTTTTGCAGTTTCCAGGTACCTGGTGCTTCTTCAACTTTTTCGGTACCAATATCAGAGACAAATTCTTTGCCTATTTTTATGCCACTATAGGAATAATAATGATATTTTTAACAGCTGTTTTGAACTCGTTAGTTATTTTCATGTTAGGAAAGGCAAACAGACAGAGCGGAATAAGACGAAAGACGAGCAGTGTTGGGTCACGCAGTGGACGTTCACGGCGTAATGATGTGTTTATCATGATCTTTTTGGTGGTGTTAATGGTCGTATTTGCCACGTGTTGGACCCCATTAATGGTATGTATTCGAATATCGTCGGTTTTTGTAGCAAACAAAAATTCGTCTTTGAAAAATTCCTCATTGTATGCGCATGAAGTTAAATCTCTTTTTTTGAACATTTTCTCGAAAAAAACTATATCCTATTTTACTTTACATCAAATGGAACATTTTTTTCTTACGGAAGTTTTGCTTTAATTTGATAGTCTGTTTCCGTCCTTTTTTCTCGCAGAAAGCGTGTAAACTTTGTGATTTTAACCACTCATGTTAGAGACTTAGAGTCATTCTTAACTATAAAGATGCATTTGATATGAAACACCAAGGTGATTCATCGTGTTTTACAAATACACAGACGAAATTTTATAGGAATTGCCAGAAGTTGGGAGATTTATTACTCAACGGTTTCTCAACCTAAGAAGTAAACCTGGTAATCTTAATTATGTGGTGATAGTAACAGATCAAAGTTGAGGACAAGACGAAAGCTAATGATAAGTCATTATTTTAAATAGATAATGTTGTCATAAGAGCAGAGGACTTTATTTTTAAGCATAACTGAGTCTGTTATCGAGGGAAATGGCTTCCCAGTTTTTGCCAAGAGCTGATAGTGATTTGTTTTAATTGTCTCTTAATAATATATTTATGTGCACAGGGAGTATTTTATTTATATACAGTATAGTCATGTGTTGTCCTCGGAGACCAAACGCCGCCATACCTATACAGAAAAATCAATAAATGGTTCAAATATCCCGAGTGAATCCATTAATCAAATGGCACAAAAATAGGTCACGTGAGAAATTTAAATACATGGTTGTATCTTAATAATCAAATATATTAATATGTGATGAACCGCTAAAGAGAGACTATATCAGTTTTCAAAAAAAAATCTGTTTTAGAGTATAGTTTCAGCTGATAAACATGCGTTCTTTATTTCAGATTCGTATTTATATTCTGCAAGGTAGCCACACTCCTTCCTCTTCATTAGATCGCCCTGCCGATCTGTTAGCTCTCAGAATGGCCTCCATTAACCAACTTCTTGATCCTTGGGTCTATATTCTGTTGCGGAAGGAAAACATGTTAAGGGTGATAAGGTTGATGGAAAGATTTCGGAAACACAAAGGTTTTAGGTATAAAATGAATGTTATTTAACCGGATTGTGCATTTTAAGGTGTATGTGGATGATGTATTGCTGTAGTGATACTTGAGAAGTATAGTCAAACACGAATGTAACATGTAAGTACCCGTATGTTCCTCGCACTGGTGTGATCCCCTAGTTAGTACAGATATCTATTTATCACGGTAAAATGGCGGAAGTCTCTTCCATCACAGGTTTTGGTTTCATTTTTAAAAGCTTATAATTGTCACAAACAGCACTTGTGAGAGGAAACGTGATGATTGACAACGGTTTGAACAAGAATTTGAGCTATTTCAGTCGACATGGTGAAATTATCACATGGGGAAACGGCTTATGATATTGTAGATTAAGACAAAGAGGTATAGAAAAGTAATTAGAGACGGGAGTGTTAATATGGAAAGGGAAATTAAGTAGAGGCAGTTTATATGGATTCATTGTGGAAGAGTAAGTTAAGACTGGGCGGTTTATATGGTGTAGCGAATTCAGACTGGCGTGTTAAATTCGGACAGGGGGCATATATGGTGTAGTGAATTCAGACTGGCGTGTTAAATTCGGACAGGGGGCATATATGGTGTAGCGAAATCAGACTGGCGTGTTAAATTCGGACAGGGGGCATATATGTTGTAGCGAATTAAAAGACTTAAGTGTTAAATTCGGACAGGAAGCATATATGGTGTAGCGAATTAAGACTGAAGTGTTAAATTCGGAAAGGGGGCATATATGGTTTCGCTAATTCAGACTAGATAGTACTTTGCACTTATGTGGATTCCTGACGGAATAGTGGAATAAGGCTGGGCGGAATAATCAGTTATTTACATGGAATAAACACGTAGCTAATTATCACGATATAGTTTATAATGAAATTATAAACCAAGAGCTGGTTATATTTATTGAATAGTGAATTAAGAATCTATGGTTTACTTTGAACAGTGGATAAGATCTTGCCGCTCAAGTATGATGTTTTACACAATATCTATAACATGTACATGGTGAGATTCAAGAGTATTTATAAAATAGACTTTCGCTGAACGATATATAACATACCAAAGGGGAAGCAGGCGTATGTATATGTTTCAGTACAGACAGGGGGATTCATGAGATAAAGGTGTGATTATTGTAGATAAACATCTGTAAAACGATATAAAGGATAGATGTGGGCATTATACCATAAAAAACGCTTGACGATATAACACGTAACCCGATGGACTTATAAAATAGAATAGTATGTATTAGCAAGAAGTCACCAGCTTTTTAGTGGGTAACAATGAGTCTGGATGAGGAAGACAGACATAGTAACAACGAGTCTGGATAAGGTAGACAGACATAGTAACAATGAGTCTGGACGAGGTAGACAGACATAGTAACAATGAGTCTGGACGAGGTAGACAGACATAGTAACAATGAGTCTGGACGAGGTACACAGACATAGTAACAATGAGTCTGGACGAGGTAGACAGACATAGGAACAATGAGTCTGGACGAGGTAGACCGACATAGGAACAATGAGTCTGGACGAGGTACACAGACATAGTAACAATGAGTCTGGACGAGGTAGACAGACATAGTAACAATGAGTCTGGACGAGAAAGACAGACAAAGAAACAATGAGTCTGGACGATGTAGACAGACATAGTAACAATGAGTCTGTATGAGGTAGACAGACATAGTAACAATGAGTCTGGACGAGGTAGACAGACATAGTAACAATGAGTCTGGACGAGGTAGACAGACATAGTAACAATGAGTCTGGACGAGGTAGATAGACATAGTAACAATGAGTCTGGACGAGGTACACAGACATGGTAACAATGAGTCTGGACGAGGTACACAGACATAGTAACAATGAGTCTGGACGAGGTACACAGACATAGTAACAATGAGTCTGGACGATGTAGACAGACATAGTAACAATGAGTCTGGACGATGTAGACAGACATAGTAACAACGAGTCTGGACGAGGTAGACAGACATAGTAACAATGAGTCTGGACGAGATAGACAGACATTGTACGAGTTAGTATCGGCACATCACTAGCTTCCTACTAGGATATAAATAATGTTGTATATGACTGCTTGTCCCGCTTTCGGCGCAATATTTGTGATTTTCCCTGCAATGTGCTTGTTCCCAATCCAAGGCTTATGTGTTTGTGTTTTGTTATTATTTGACCCTAGCACCATTCTTTATACGTTGATGACTGATCCCTGGCCTTGATACCCCAGTCACCAGTCAGTAAATAGAGATCCATCTGACCTGATAAGATATGTTGATACAATTCCTTGTAGCTATCCCAACAGACAAAACCTGCATGTTTCGCGTAACACTACAGCGGTATAAAATGAAGATACAAGGATGTGCATGCCTATGAGGAAAGGTTTTGATAAAGCGTCTAATGTTATGTATTTGCATGCTTATAAAAAAAACCGGTACTTTATGATTTGCTTGTTAGGATTTTTGTCTTGTCGGTGCAACGGTACACAGTGGAGGTTGTGAGAATTTCGACAGGTTTATAAAGAACACACTGTATTTATGGATCACAGACTCGTCTGTCAGCCATGTGTACTAAATCAACATGATTACAGTTTGTATAGCCGTGCGAAAGGATAATACATAGACCATTTGGACACGCTGTTTGATGCTGCTATTTTCGTTCACAAATTTCTATCAGCATGTTGGTAATGAGTATTCAGCATGTCTTCATTTTGAGCTTATCAACAGAAAAAAAAATACAGCGATATTTTGCCTTGTGCTTTGATATCGAGTCCTTTGTTCGTGGTTGCAATGGAATGAAGGTCGTTTTCATTTAAAATGGACATAAACCAGGTTATAATGATATTTGAATATTTTGGGTCCACGTGTAGAACCAGGTCTTCTCGCCCTATGATATGATGTGTAGCATTATAGTGGGGGGTCGTTTCGTCTTATGATAATCCCGGGTCCCTGTGGAGAACAAGGTCATCTCGCCCTTTAGTCCTAGTCCCTGTATAGAGCCAAGACATCTCGACCTTTCTGAGTCTTTGGTCCCCGTGTAATATAAGCTTATAGCGTGCTCTTTGATTGTCTTTGGTAACACGTGAAAAGCCAGGATTTCTCGCCTTGTCAAATGCTTTGTTCCCTGGAAAAGATGCTTATAATAATGATAAACTTTATTTATTTTACAACAATTGCGAAGCAAGTTTTTCCAACTTATTTCAATCACTCATGTTGGCTCGGATGGAAGCGCGCGAGGGTTCTTAGTGTGGGAGGAAACCGTAGTACCCGGGGAAAACCCACATGATCGAGCAGGTGACCCCATACCTTTTCATATCCGTTCCGGGAATCGAACCCCGGACGGCTAGGTGAAAGGCATTTTTTGTGTAGAGACCGGTCACTTAGTGCATCGACATTATCGGATTACCATCTTAAAGCCCCTTTCATTTCACGTTTATGTCACATTGCTCGCGGTAGTCTCAGTATCCCAGATAGTTTCAGGTCGTCTCGACCATTGATATTTATTTATCACAGTGTTGAATGAGAGCATCTTCCACTATGACAATCATATGCCCCTCCATCTAGAAAATCCGTATCACCTTTTGGTAATCCAGGATTATATCTAGTGATCTCGCCCTACCATATATGCAGTCTCTGTTGTGTTATCCAATGTTCAGATAGTCTCAGATTGCCACTTAAAGTCATGTAATCTCGTCCCGTCTCGGGCTCCCGTCGAGAGACATGTCATCTAGGCATTCGATGGTATTGACTTTGCCAAAGCATGATGGTGTAGTTTTTTACCAAATCAAAGCAAGGTCCTTTTGTCCTCTGAGGATCTCAGACTCCGTCGTAAACAATAGACTTATCTCGCCCTTAGGAAATCTCTGATCCCTGTGTAGAATCAGGTTCTTTCGGCCTGTTACAGTAACTGGTTCCCGATTAGAGGCAGACCATCTCGGCTTCCAAAACCTGTACAAAATACACACGAGAGAATATCACTTTAAAGTCACGTGTCTCTGTGCAGAGTTGGGTAATTTCATCCTAAATTCGTTGACTCGGGTATAAAGCCATGACCCCTTCGTTATAGAGATACAGAAAATCTCACCCTAAGGTAGTCTAGAGTTTCTGTTAACATACAGAACATCTGGGCTGATGAATAAATCATTTCGCCTTGTTAGCATTCTGTAAACACATCTGATTGTCGTGGTTACGGTTACATAATCATTTGATAACAGATAACGCCTGCCGTCACGACCTTTTTTGTCATGTCAGGTAAAAGCTCTAGGGACCTCTTACATTGAAGTGGTATTTGTAGTCGAAATACATCTCCGGGATCAGTTTTCTGCATTTCAATATAGGTTGCATTAAATAAGATACGTTTTGTTAATGAATGAGTTGCCTTAACGTATAACACGTGTGCTCATTACTGTAATGGACTAATGGCGATAGAGGAACTCCGAAGTAGGATACATATAGGGCGTGACATGAGTTTCCATTCGAATTTATGCGGATTTATAAAGCCATTCTAAATAAGTGGAAAACATTATGACGAGTTTCGTAAATCACACTTCAAACGGAAGTAACTTCAGATTGTTTTCATCACGTGACCGATTTTTTTAAGTAGAATCATCACGATGTCATCCGTGAATGTGTGACGTCATTTTATTATCGCAGGTGACGTCACAATAAACTGAATTGCATACGCAATCCTAACGTTTTTGTGACAGTGGTATGCATGTATTTTGCATTGAAGACACACATATACAATCTGAACATGAATTTGGATCAAAGCATGGAGATTTGTCGACAGAGAGTCTATTGTTGTTGAGTTGGTCTTTTCGTCTGTTGGTATTTCATGTGTCGAAAACGTTTATCAATCTTAAAAAATATTTCCTTCTCCTTCTCGTTATTATAATCATTATTATTATTATCATTGTCATTATTATTATTTGAATTAATTGTTTTCTCAAATCACTAATCTTCTTTCAGAATATGATGACCTACCGTTTCGTTCTTCATTTTTTCACGATCGTTAACTTGCTGTATTTTCCAATTAGAAACAAATCAATATTCAATCAATACACGACAGCTGTAAAAACTTACTAATCAACATTTGTGTCATTTGATGATTGTAGGTGAGAGTAATTATAAATCAAAGTGGCGCCTATCCTGTCGACAATATGTCCGATTTGATGGCTGTTCGACTCGCCTCGATAAATCAAATTCTGGATCCTTGGGTGTACATCCTTTTCCGTAAAGAATTCCTGAACAAACTGCTGCAGTTTGGAAAACTTCATACACAACCCGGAAGTCTGTTTCATAGATTGTCAAGTACTCGCTCAAGGACCGGAAGTGAAAGGAGCATGACGGATGATGTTTTTGAACAGCCAGCCACAGAGTGTGGCGAGGTTTTATTAGAATCGTCAGGACAACAGGAAACTAACAAAAGTAATGGAGTAAACGGGGACTTCAAAGAAAGCACTGCCTGACTTGTGTTGTCTTGGTCAGATTCCGATATCAATACAATTCCTACCAAATTAATTCATTTAACGACAAAGATCAACATGAATATATGTTACAGACTTTAAACATTGCATTAATTTCAGAATACGAATGAACGAAAAACTGCACTCGTAAATAAATATTAATGAAAATTGATATCTGATACACGGTGATGTGTGGTGACAGTGAGATGATACACGGTGATGTGTGGTGACGGTGAGATGATACACGGTGATGTGTGGTGACGGTGAGATGATACACGGTGATGTGTGGTGACGGTGAGATGATACACGGTGATGTCTGGTGACGGTGAGATGATACACGGTGATGTCTGGTGACAGTGAGATGATACACGGTGATGTGGTGACAGTGAGATGATACAAGGTGATGTGTGGTGACAGTGAGATGATACACGGTGATGTGTGGTGACAGTGAGATGATACACGGTGATGTGGTGACAATGAGATGATACAAGGTGATGTGTGGTGACAGTGAGATGATACACGGTGATGTGTGGTGACAGTGAGATGATACACGGTGATGTGTGGTGACAGTGAGATGATACACGGTGAGGTGTGGTGACAGTGAGATGATACACGGTGATGTGTGGTGACGGTTAGTTGATACACGGTGATGTGTGGTGACAGTGAGATGATACACGATGATGTGGTGACAGTGAGATAATCCACGGTGATGTGTGGTGACAGTGAGATGATACACTGTGATTTCTGGTGACAGTGAGATGATACACGGTGATGTGTGGTGACAATGAGATGATACAAGGTGATGTGTGGTGACAGTGAGATGATACACGGTGATGTCTGGTGACAGTGAGATGATACACGGTGATGTGTGGTGACAGTGAGATGATACATGATGAGGTGTGGTGACAGTGAGATGATACACGGTGATGTCTGGTGACAGTGAGATGATACACGGTGATGTCTGGTGACAGTGAGATGATACACGGTGATGTGGTGACAGTGAGATGATACACGGTGATGTGTGGTGACAGTGAGATGATACACGGTGATGTCTGGTGACAGTGAGATGATACACGGTGATGTGGTGACAGTGAGATGATACAAGGTGATGTGTGGTGACAGTGAGATGATACACGGTGATGTGTGGTGACAGTGAGATGATACACGGTGATGTGGTGACAATGAGATGATACAAGGTGATGTGTGGTGACAGTGAGATGATACACGGTGATGTGTGGTGACAGTGAGATGATACACGGTGATGTGTGGTGACAGTGAGATGATACACGGTGAGGTGTGGTGACAGTGAGATGATACACGGTGATGTGTGGTGACAGTGAGTTGATACACGGTGATGTGTGGTGACAGTGAGATGATACACGATGATGTGGTGACAGTGAGATAATCCACGGTGATGTGTGGTGACAGTGAGATGATACACAGTGATTTCTGGTGACAGTGAGATGATACACGGTGATGTGTGGTGACAGTGAGATGATACACGGTGATGTCTGGTGACAGTGAGATGATACACGGTGATGTCTGGTGACAGTGAGATGATACACGGTGATGTGTGGTGACAGTGAGATGATACATGATGAGGTGTGGTGACAGTGAGATCATACACGGTGATGTCTGGTGACAGTGAGATGATACACGGTGATGTCTGGTGACAGTGAGATGATACACGGTGATGTGGTGACAGTGAGATGATACACGGTGATGTCTGGTGACAGTGAGATGATACACGGTGATGTCTGGTGACAGTGAGATGATACACGATGATGTCTGGTGACAGTGAGATGATACACGGTGACATCTGGTGACAGTGAGATGATACACGGTGATGTGTGGTGAGATGATACACGGTGATGTGTGGTGACAGTGAGATGATACACGGTGATGTTTGGTGACAGTGAGATGATACACGGTGATGTGTGGTGACAGTGAGATAATACACGGTGATGTCTGGTGACAGTGAGATGATACACGGTGATGTGTGGTGACAGTGAGATGATACACGGTGAGGTGTGGTGACAGTGAGATGATACACGGTGATGTCTGGTGACAGTGAGATGATACACGGTGATAAGTGGTTTTGAGATAGAAATGAGGAATGATGTACGTCATTGTTGAGTGGTAAAAGACGTACACCTGTCTCCTCTAAAACAATCTACTTATTAAAATTCTAAGTGTAATATATTGTACATATATCAAATAAAAATCTGTATATTTGTAATAACGGGTTGTTTTCTTTTTCTCATCATATAGCACTTTATTTCATTAAAGTGGCTTCGTCATAAGCATCTCTAAAACATGAAACAGATATCGTGACCAAAAATACACGGCAAATAGCATTCGTTTAGAAATCCACTACAAATATCCCTTTATATCACTGCGTCATCTAGAATTAAACACAACAAATATCCCCTTTATATCACTGCGTCATTTAGAATTAAACACAACAAATATCCCCTTTATATCACTGCGTCATCTAGAATTGAACACAACAAATATCCCCTTTATATCACTGCGTCATCTAGAATTGAACACAACAAATATCCCCTTTATATCACTGCGTCATCTAGAATTGAACACAATAAATATCCCCTTTATATCACTGCGTCATCTAGAATTGAACACAACAAATATTCCCTTTATATCACTGCGTCATCTAGAATTAAACACAACAAATATCCCCTTTATATCACTGCGTCATTTAGAATTAAACACAACAAATATCCCCTTTATATCACTGCGTCATCTAGAATTGAACACAACAAATATCCCCTTTATATCACTGCGTCATCTAGAATTGAACACAACAAATATCCCCTTTATATCACTGCGTCATCTAGAATTGAACACAACAAATATCCCCTTTATATCACTGCGTCATCTAGAATTGAACACAACAAATATCCCCTTTATATCACTGCGTCATCTAGAATTGAACACAACAAATATCCCCTTTATATCACTGCGTCATTTAGAATTAAACACAACAAATATCCCCTTTATATCACTGCGTCATCTAGAATTAAACACAACAAATATCCCCTTTATATATCACTGCGTCGTCTAGAATTGAACATGTCACTTTATTTGGCCTGAAATCATCAAAATATTTTAACACAAAGTTGTGTATTGTTCGTGTTTCGACCAGTAAATACGTGTTACGGAGATGCATTGCCGCTACAGCATGACTAGATTGATCCATTGGTGTAAAACAAATCAAGTTTTGTAAGATTGTGACTTCAAGTGATCACATTGAGCTACCTAGAACATACCACGGGAAGGAGACTGAACACTAAGCGAACTCTTGTCGCCTTTGTGATAAGATTATTTTGTGAAAGCAGTCTAATTAATTGTTTTAAAGACGAAGATTTCTACAATAACTATGTGTGATAAAATAGAGGTTGAGTTTTCATCAACTCTTAGCGTAATACATTAATCCTGTTACAAAAGAGACGAAGAATGTAGCTCTTCTGTAGCGACATAAATCCTACAGATTCTACCACAAGAACAATGAGAATAGATTTAAGCTCTGACAAAGACATGAATTAATGGATTAAGCATTTTACATATGTTTGGATATGATTTTGTTCAGAAACTTAATGAAAGCAGTCTCAGGTGACTGGTTTTTTACACCAAAATAGAACTTTGAACTAGATTATCCAATAAAGAATATTTGATCCGACAATGTAGCCGACAGGATTCCTGATAAATGAGGACAAAGGCACCATGTTTTATGGAAAATATACTAAGTTATATAAGCAGTGACTTCCGATTTAGGTGTAAAAATCTCTTGTGATTGACGGGAATGCATCAGGATTCATATCAAGATATGCATAATTCATGTGACAATATCAAAATATAGTTATTCTGCGAGGATAAAAATTTAGAATAAAAAAGGTAACTGCATATTGGAACAATATACGCCCTTCTCCTACCGAAGAAATTGATTTATTTGTATAGGAAAGGATACAGATGAGGATAATGATAATAATGAGACCAAATATCATGAGGGAAAACAGTACTATATTTTGAATGATAAACAGACGGGAAGGGGGGGGGGGCTGAAAAAATATTTTGACCAGCTGGAAATGCTGAAAATAGCAAAGGGGAATATTGTTTTCAAATTTGGTCACATCAAAATGTTGTTTACGAGAATACGATTCCATATTAGTTAAAATTGAGTGACGCAATATTGTTTATACTCAAAAACATAAAGGAAAATACAAACATTTGTAAGTGGAATTCGTGAGAGTATTTTAGAGAAACCACTGCTTGGATGGACGGACTAAATATGTATTGGACAATATTTTGTCAACACCTGGAAAATTACCAGTATAATCTTTAGGTTTGTTTTATATATACAGTGTTACTATATAGTTAAATCAACAGAGAAATCAAGCGATAATGTCCGTCACCTAATGTCCACAGATAGACCAACTCATGGTAGTATATGGCCCCTTTCATGTGTCTCCATACCATCCCTCACTTCATGAAGACGAACGAATTAAACGGAAAACCGTATAAGGGGAGATAATAAAGAAAATCCGAAAAATACCATCACAATTGTGGAAACGCACACCGCTAAAAGAAATCGTTCGTACATCGAGCATACAGCGAGTACACGATGGACAGACAATGCGCGCGGATTGCACATCGTGTAACGTTATGAGATCCCACAACTGTATTCAAGGTTATAAAAGAGTTCAGATATAGCGTGCAGTGTCTGTGGACGATACTCGATCTTCTTTGGTTAATCTTTTGTTTAGTTATTGGAGGAAAATTCAAACCTGCCAATTAATCTGATGTATGTTGTTATTTATCATACAGACTTAGAACCACGCGAATAACTAAACACAGAGGTTTCCGCAAGGTCAATAGTACACAAAATCCACAGTATTTAACAAGGTACTGCAATTGTACACATTAGCTACAACAGAATTAACGATAATATCCATCCCAAAAACGAAACAGCCCAATTACAACATGATAAAAGTAACCTGGATCTTCTGTCTTCCTTTATCCTTTAACATATAACATATTACCTGACTGACACCAATAAATCTTACCTACAGGTAGAGTCTCAATGATCATTGTGTAACGACACTGATTTTAAAAAAAAATTCTTTCTGATCATAAAAACTCAAACAACGGAGCCAAAGAAAGCGATTTGTTAATATAGTTACAGCATAGATCTCACTAGTTCTATGTTACTAGCAGATCATTTTTAATTATGCTTAGTGTGAAATCAATTTTATGCACATAAAATTAATGCGCATTTGGCCCGTTTCGGGCGATAAATATCATTAGTTCAAAAAGCAGCTGTTATATGCGCATTTAATTCACAAAGCAATAATTTCGTAGCTTGTGGGTTTTAACTGAACGTGATTAGAATCCAGAATGCTTGTAGAAAAACTCAAAGTAGGAATATAAATATTTGATGACTTGTTAGAAGTATGAAATATCTGGCGTGTCATTAGATCGGAGCCTTCACTGTCGTGTATCCGTTAAGAAATTGTCTTCCCAAGATGGTAGAGGAAGACGGACACAAAAGGTAGATTGTAACTTTAAGCTCTAGAATTGCTGGTTTCAGAACACAATCTGACCGGTGCAAATACCACACCAAACTCAGAAATACTCTAAATGTATATTTCAGTGTCTGTGTGTTGCAGTTTTTTATCTTAAATTATTGTGAGCCCTTCGGAAAGTTGAGCAAACTGTGGAATTGAGCATCGAGGAGAAATTCGATGAGAGCTGGAGAGTCTCCTTGACAATTGAATTAAACATTTGACTGCTTAAATATTTCAATATAAGCAAAACCTCTCAGCGAACTCCGCCTCGATGCCAAACTTTACGAAGGGCTTTCATTTGTTTATGAAATAAACAGCAACAAACAAATGCTGAAATGTGAATTTTGAGTATTCCTGACTTTAGACTGGTATTTATCCTCGTCAGATTGTATTCAGAAACCAGTGATTTTGCAGCTTCAAAGGAATGTTTTGTCTGTCTTCTTCCGCCATCTTGAAAAGCTTAATGCGTATACGACACTGGTACTAGTCCTCTGTATTAGCCATCTTTGCCTTATTTTGTCTCACGTGCCGCGTGCAATCTGGAACAACAACGTATAAATTTCTATCTGTACGTTATTGTAACAGGTGTTGTGGTTTTATTGACTTAAATTTCATGAAAATATGCCAATCACTTTCCTTATGCATTCTAATATGAATAAGTTCAACGTTGGCATGGACATGGATCGTCGAAAGAAAATAATTTATTGCTGAGCATTAACTTACTACCTATGGATGCCGTTAAAAAATAAAATATATGGTATGTGATTCAATTATAACCAGATGTTGTCGCAGATCTTCAGAAAAAAAAATGTTGTTTTCAGAGAAGGACGGGTGTGATGAATCAATTAGTCGGTACTGCGTTATGTAAAAGTCACATGCTGTGTCAAAATGTCGTGTACGTAGTTGCAAGGAAGACATCCTCGTTGGTCCAAACCTCACAGGAAGACCGCACCAACATACGTAATTCGTTAGCAGAACAAAAACAAAATGAGAGATCACCACTGACAAACAGTGTGAAACTTCCGTCATTAACACATGTTTGATAGAAAGAGTAAAACAAACAACACATTTTTCCCACATCGATAATGGTAACCTTTAAAACAGTCCAGGAAAGATTCATATACACCTAAACTATAACAGCTTTAGAGGTCCTGTAATTATATTAAAAATTCTTCTAGAAATCATCCAATCCATCTATAAAATACTTCAAAGTTTACGTAAAAAAACCTACGGAAGTGTACAACAACTTTAACTATGAGTTTGCCTCCTTTGGACATAGAAGACTAAATATCCTACACTGTCGTCTAAGAAACCGCGCTAGTTCTTTTAATTATGACCTCTTTAGAGCAAATCTGATCGATTCTGGTGAGGGTCAATGTGGGCATCCCTGTGTTACCACTTCTTTATTACTTGTCCATTCAAGGCTAATTTACGAGCAAATCTTCACATAGAATTATCACGGTACGAAGGTGATATTAATGTTGATATTCTTTGTCAAGGTGATGCAAATATAGCATGCAATGCCAAAATGAGAAATACCAAAGCTGCACAGCATTTTATTGGAACATCGAGTAGATTTCGATGATTCTCATGAATAAAACTTGCTGATTATTCTCTTTGGCATTATGTGCCAATATCTTTACAAACCGAACCACTGATATCCATACCCCAGATTATGAACACTGTTTAATCTTTATAGTAATAAGTTGAAAATTATTACATTTATTGTGAACATTATTGAAATGAACACGGTGTTTAACGGAAGGTTAACCTTATTGTAAAAATTATTACAATAAAGAATTTATTACAATAAAGGTTGAAGCAGAGTATGTGTTCGGGGGGACAGTTACCGGTGGTGCGGCCTGTAAAACGCGTTGTCAAATGACCGCAGCATAGATATCAGTAGAGATCGGGCGATAATCTATCACCCCAAAGACAATAGAAAACAACACAAGGAAGGGAAAAAGCAAGCACGTGAAAGTTAAGTGTGTTGAAGCATGATAAAAATATAGGCAAAAATTTTAATCTGAATCGACAGGAAGAATTGAAGTTGGCGGAAAGTCATGTCCTATTTTTAGAGAGGTGTCTTTCTTTGGAGAAAGACGACCAAATCCACATGAACATGTAACGCACGCGGAATTGTACGAGTCCACCGGAAAAAAAAAACAATCAACCATTAACATATATCAGGCCTACAGAGTCTGTTTACTCAACTGACAGATCTAAATTCTAATCTCGAACCAGACGATACAGGCACGTGCGCTAACACAACAGACGCAGTCAACGATGACGAGGTAAACACGTACATGCCTGGACAAGACGATGAATTATGCAACACATATTATCTTAACGACAATATAACGAAAAAGCGTACAAAAGGACAACCTGTCGACAACATAGCTGGTTCGTGACATGCTCGTAGCAATTCGGTCATACGCAAAGACTGAGAACAGTCACCTTGCAATGAAACATTGCGACTGTACTTGGTAATAACCTCGGGTAATTCTAATAAACCACGGCCACCTCAGAAAGACCCAGAACCCCACCAACACCCAACGAAGACCTCAACAATTCAAAACCACATTATTGCTAGTTCGTTACTGACGCAAATCTCGATCTGAATGCTTTCAATTTTTGCTTTGTCAATTTTGGTGAGCATTTAAGATAATACTTGATTGGTTCATAGCTAGAGTATGCACGCATAACACTGTTTTGAAAGATGGCGGCATTGGTTATAACTGACGCCAGGTGTCGCTGATTGTCTGTTAGAATATTTTCACCAATTAGAAAGCAAGGATTGGTAGTAACAGCTAGTTCCAAAGGTTGTGACAAAGGGCTGAAACTGTAACTGGGTAAGGTTTATGCTTTCTGAACTTTGTAATAGCGACTGAAGTGTTAGCCATCAAAATTCGACAAGACTTAAATGTGAAGGGAAGGAGAGCAAAAAGATATCAAAAGAGCACAAATGGCGGATGACACAACATAATTTTTAAAGCAGACATACCAGTAGCTATCAAATGATACAAGAATTTGGTCAGTTTATCGGTTCAAAACTTAACAAAACGAAGGCGGGAGGACATATATTGGGAAATATTAAAAAAATTATCAGAGAGTTTATGAAGGAATACAAAGGATTCAATATGAAGTTAAATCTTAAGGAGTATTCTTTGGAGTAAATAAAATTTATATGCATATTTAAACTGGTATAGTAAAACACGTCGATAGATGAAATGTTGATCTGTAATAGGGAAAATAAATGTAATTGATACATTAATGGTAGCAAAAATAACAGATGTATTCTTTACACATGTGATTAGTACAGAGCAAGTGAAGGAATGGGGCCGTATAATACATATATATTTTATGGGGTGGGAGTGAAAAAGTTAAAAGAAACGTAATGATACAAATTTTCTAAAGGGGGGCTTTTGATACGAGCTGTCGCAAGAAATATCAAAATGGATAAAAGGATCGATTTCTTTACAATAGATAGCTCGACGTAAATAATTCACGTGTCGCAGTTTACTTTTTAAAACATTTTTTTTTCAATAAAATCAAAATAGCACATGGTGATTTTTGTAATATATGTATCGGACTAGACCGCATTTTCATCCAATCCAAGTTCGTCTGCTTCTCGGCCTTTTTTTCTTTTATGTTTTTATTTTATTTTAAACATAAAATCGCATAAGTATTTAGTTCTGTAAAGCATTTAGCTGGGTTGAGCGTCAGACTAGCAAGTCAGGGGTCCCGGGTTCGAATCCAAACGGAGGCATTGAAATAAATAATGACCTCGGTTACTCTGGCGAATACATACATTGCAGGGATCAGAAATAATACTCAGCATTGTCCGACAGACATCGCTGTAGCCCATGGAAACTCAAGGGCGAGTTATTTCCTGGAGGAGAGTAAGTAACCTCCTTGGTAGATGACTTCTTTTTAGCTCGATCGGCTGAGCGTCAGACTAGTAAACCAGAGGCCCCGGCTTCGAATCCTAGCGGAGGCATTGGAATAAATGATGTTACACAAACCAATCTAAAGACCAGAAGACACCGGATTCGATGATAGCTTGATTCACAGTAGTGGTTGCCTTTCACCTAGCCGTCCGTGGTTCGATTCCCGGAATGGATGTGAAAAGGTAAGGGGTCACCTGCCTGACCACGTGAGTTTTCCCCGGTTTCCTCCCACACGCTTCCATCCGAGCCAACAAGAGTGATTAATATAAGTTGGAAAAACTTGCTATGCAATTCTTGTAAAATAAATACATGTTATTTATTTATAGCAGTAGGGGTACAACTTGAATTACGTGTTATTTGAATCCTCTATGATCTGGCATCGACAAACCTACAGACACCACCATAAATCATAACGTTCAATATAGGACCTCATCCCACTTAAACCGTAATTAAAAGTATTCACTATTATAATTGAATCCCAACTTCCAATATCGTTGGACGTGTTAGCAACAATTCACTAAAATTGTCTCTATTAAGGTTTTATCTATGTAAGTACACAAGCTGGTTAGACATTCGTCAGTGTACAAGGTTTGTCGTTTGGTGGGAGTCGTATTGTTATAGGAAAGGTCAATATCTTCAGACTGAAGTTTGTCGATATTGCATGACGCAATAGTCACCTGCGGTGTCTAAACTGTCAGGTCCGTTTGTCCGTTATTAGGGCTCGCGCAACTGAGTCAATCACTATACCGACTTACTTAGCTCTAGTGTAAATATCATTAATATCCGGTGTTCAATTGTTTAGAGTCATAGAAACTTACTTGTCAAAGATTACAATGACGTAATATAGTGACTTAGATTGTCAACAGCCGTCGCCTTCAACAACCGGAAGCTTACCGGTGAAACTAACCATCCATTTAGGAAAATAATCCGGAATGTTACACCTCTCTAAATCCACCCCACAGTTAATGAAATGTGTTAAAACTATTAATTTTCACGAAGCCAAATAAAAACATGTTTCTTTCATCAACCACCTGAGGGCACAGTTCTTCAATAAATCTCAAGAATCAAGGAAGAAACTCTGTTTGGATGGAACAGAATCCCTCTCGCTCATTGGCTGGTTTTAGTTGCGTAATTCCTTTTAATTTATGAACATTTACACGACAGTGCAGGACGGAAATGTCAGAGATAACACCCTGCGTAAGCTTCATTGAGGAGTGGTTGACCTCAAGGTATCTTGAGCAGGTGTATAGAAACAACAAGACAGATATGATGAGGAAATATGTCAGTTTGCTTCAGCCATATACGGTCTGTGTGAATATATACTTTTCCTTTTGAAATGTCACTAATGGTATTTTTCATCCTCATAACACTTTGTTTTAAATATCTTATTATACCGTCTAGATAAGTCTTTAGATATAGATTACAGAATGGATTTTTAGGATATGGCTGACGAGTGCTGGATTTAACCACTGATATACATGGTTTCCTAACGTAAAGGCCCTCACAAAACGAACACCTTTTTGATATCTTTCAGCTTTCCGTAAGTTATAACATAAAGAATGTCATTCGTGGTGTAAATGAAGCGAAGCTTGGATGTTTTTATCATCTAAGTTCAACATTTTATCAGATGGATAAAAATCTAAAATTGCGATAATCTTACAACATATCCATTTCTTGGCAACTTATCACGCCACGAAAAACTCATCCCCAGTTAGGTCATATTCCACGTGTGTAATAACTTTATAATAATGCATGTATTAGATGTTATTACTCTCAAAACAGGGTATTTTAATGATAAACAAAATATGCTTGCCTTTTATAAACATATTTCTTGTAAATTGGCCTGGGAAAGTTTTCATTAAAAGTAATTTGATATGTTTTTATTTTCATTGACGGAAAGAATTAAGACAATACATACATATATTACACAAAACATTTGCACTTATTCATAATTACCTGTGACGAAAGGTACAAAAACCACATTTATATACTCACAAATCACTACACATGATATATAAATTACACTGTGTTTCACCAGAAAAAAGAAACTAATGATATTTTACTTTTGTTTCTTTATTTTTTTTCAGCAATTTCCTGCAGATAAGTGAAAAATGTCGCTTTTTGCAGTAATTTGTAATAAAAACAGAAGAAATTCACACAATCATTCAAGCATGAAAGTCTGTCTGTATTGACGGGAAATCACCAAAAGATTTCCATCTAGCTTGAATTTTATATCAGATCCAACCAACTGACATCTGTTCTTTAAATTCTCAGAACTTACAATGCAGAAATCAAGAAATGCTGTTATCAATCAGCTTTATCATTAAGCCCCAGTGGGAAAGGTCTTTAAGGATGAACCCGACTGGAAAGTCTAGGTCTCAGCGTCGATTAGCACTACATTTTGGTAGCAGTATTAAGAGTTAATAGGTTAATTAATAATTAAAAGTTCAACATCCGGTCTTCCTTGTGGCTGCCGATCCCTAGAGATGACTTATAGAGGTGACCTTTGTAAACGATTAAGGAGGCTCGACCATTTAATAATTAGTCTCTAGATTTTCTTGAAACGTTTACATAATGATTATGCAATACATGTATGTAGCACTTGAATATGTTTTTTTTCCTGAAAATCTTAGCATTCCAATAACTTGTTAAACTTTTGGTGAAAATGTCTAAAAACTGTTATATTTCTCATTGTAAGGTTCTTGCAAATCATATAAAAAAAATAAAATGAAAAAAAATATCTGCTTTTTTTATGAAAAAAATATACAAAGCAATATTTACAAAGTGGGTTATATTGATATATAACATAAAGATTTCAATATTCGTGCTTAAAATACTATCATAACACACAGCTGTGAAAACCACAAGGAAAATATTATAACAAAAAATCATAGAAATGAGTTTTATCCTACATTCGAAAATTTTACATATAAAATTTTTCTTGAAGCAGGTTGTCTCCCTTGCAATTATCGGGCACGTTTTGAGTGGGTAAGTGAGTAGTATTATCACATAATACATACACACATACATTATGCATATATACACTCCTAATAAATACACTTTGGAAACTTTTATAACAGTATAATGATATATATACACATGTAATCATTGGACATTCATAAATTCAATGTATCAAACAGCATTTCAGTGTGCCTGTACTATCTATTTCGCTTTGGCGGGTTTTTCATCTTGTCGTGTTTTCGTCTTTTCGCTGTTTTGTCATTTCGTCTTTTCACCCGGCGTTATTTTTAACGGGAAAAGAAAAGACAAAATATTAGGTAAAAGCCACAATATTGACGTTAATTGAAGTCGTTGGCTTGGAATGAGAATGGCCGTGACAAATACTACTTTCAAAAATTGTAAACCGTCCCTCGCGTCTCTTCTTGTTGTTATTGACATCACGACGTACTTTTCATTTTGGATTCTACATAATTGTATAGTTTTATATAATATACATTTCATATTGCGTTTGGTGATGAGGATATGGACCTCCATCGCTTATATTGGATTCCCAAGCTTCCTAAGAATTCATACAAACAGTGTTCTATTGCTGGCTCGTCTAGTTGTTCAACCAAACCTTTGACAAACCTTCATACTTCAAATCTTAATATTATCAAACCAGAGTTACTCATGAAGTGAAATCGATAATCTGTGGAAAGGAAGAACTCCAAAGAGATTTTGACAAATCTTCAAAGTCCTCATTGCTTATACAAAAACATTTGAGTTTCCCAAATCAAGGACACAACACTTTTCCCCTTCATCTGCTTACCTCGATCTTTCCCTACAACGAAAGCGACATGGACATATTTTTACCAAGCTTTATTATTGTTCATTTTCGGCTTCTTGATAGTAACATACGTTTTTTTTTTTTAGTTTGAACATATTTTATTGACAATGACATTGACAATAGGATTAGTCAGTAAGTTTTACCAACTTATAAATGACTTCTCCTACAACATACACATAAACATTTACATAAATATGATCACGTGGTGACATGAAACTATTATAATAGTCATTTTTATGTAAAATGTATAAGTGGACAAAAAATAAAGAAAGAGACAGAGAGATAAGAACAGGGTGTGGCATAGGGAAAGAGAGATAGAAAGAGGGATGTAGAATGGAAGAGAGGAGAGAGAATTTAAGTGAATCTTCCTGACCTTCCTAGGAATGTTTGGACCGATTTGGCCATTTTAAGGTTATCATCCACAGAGATATTAGAGTCACCATTGCAAAGAATATTTACATTAACAATACCGTCATACTATATTAATTCTTGGTATAGTGCTCTACGTTGATCAGCATATAAAGGACAATTAAAAAAAAGATGATAAGAATCTTCACATGGGTGCCCACATTGACACTCTGGTGAATTTACAAGATTAGCCCTAAAAAGATCATAATTGAGTGGACTTGCACGGTTTCGGAGACGACAGTGGATGATAAATACGTGCATCCCCAACCTAAGGTGTTTACATATCGTATTTGACTCGACATACAAGGGCTTGTTTCTAGTGCCACGATTTTCGTGCAAATGTCGGCAACTGACAAATTTGTGCACAATATGTTCCTGTGGTTTGGTATGAAAAAGAACCTTCTTTATTACTACAAGTAGTTGTATTTTATTGCGTAATTGCACCAATCCCCCAAACGTCTTTCAATAAATCTGATACCAGCATTTTATATTTTACATATTAGTAACAGATATATCGTCCATCTGTGGGTCTGATCCCATTTTAACAACCAATAAGGAGCGAAATAGATAAACCATCAACCGTCAGACAGCCTGCTGTATAAGAGTATCATTAGAACGGAAATGAGTCCTGACAATTTCCAAAATCATGGCTGTACCAAACTGATGTATCTAATTCCGAAATATGAGGGTTTATATATCTGAAGGATATTGATTCATTCTGGTACATCAGAAGTTTGTTGCTGTTGATGTTGATGTTGTTGTTGTTGTTGTTGTTGTTGTTGTTGTTGTTGTTGTTGTTGTTGTTGTTGTTGTTGTTGTTGTTGTTGTTTTGTTTTTTTGTTGTTGTTGTTGTTGTTGTTGTTGTTGTTGTTGTTATACATGCATTCGTTTAACCCAAAAAGGTTATTTTACACCATATGACACATTGAATATTCTATTTTAAGAACTGTTTTCGCCATTTTTTAACTATTAACTCCTTGTTTTCATTAAACATGCGTTAACTTAAGGACGAATAAACAGCTAATATAAGTCCACTGTGGGTTCGGACAGGGGAGTGCAGCTGTGTGAGCCGTTCTGCTACAGGAAATCGACTGGTGACATGTGACACAGAGATCAATGTTCACGGCTCATCTACAGCAGCATCACTTACTAATACATGTTCACAGGAGAGCGGAGGAGCTAGGCATACTCTTCTTACCTGCGGAGAGCTTTCACACAGTACGTACGTACGAAAGTGAAAGCTTACATACGTACGTGGGCTTAAGTTATACCACCTCAGTATTTCAAGACCTTTACTTGGTGCCGAGTTAATTCTCATGATGGTAAACCAATCTACATGAAGTGTTGTTACTGTGTAGTATCAACGAAACAGCCGGCAGTAATAGAGACGTATTAGTCTTATAAACAGCCAGCAAACGGTTACCTGGATTTACAACCACTAACTTACACCTGTATTTAACATATCTAGTTCCGTATTCATCCGATAATGTTTGGATTTACTATCCTGAGTGAATAACAGCGTATGTATATATTATTCCGAATTGGATAACGTTTACAAAGACACGACAACATCGGGCCTGTCACAATAACCATTTCTACATCCAGACCATCACAATTACTATTTCAACAGTGGTATTGGATTTAACACACAGTGTGACATGAAAAGCTGAAAATGACATCATAAAGAGAGTGATTATCGGTTCTGAAAACAAGATATATAGTTCAATTACTCTCCCAATAATTAAAACGTAATCTTTAAATCGGCTCTTTAGCAGCAGTCGTAGTAGTTGTGGGATGATTATATATTGCCACGCCGTCTACACGGCTTGGCACTCACACAGTCGCGGTACACACGCTCGTCTCTGCTGGTTTTAAGGCACGACAATTGTCATCCAAGTGTATTATGACTTCACCAGTTACGTTAAGTCTTACGGACCTATTTCCCAATAACGTGACCACTGGTGTTTATGATACTAGATATCTGAACACTGGAAAGTTAGATATGAATGACTCCGTGCCAACATTAAGGCGGTTTTCAAAGGATGTCTCGCCCGTGCCCTCTTGTATCACAGCAAGCATCGGAACACTCGGAAACATCATCGCCATTGTGATTCTCTTTAGGTCCGCAAGCACACACAAATGGAAAACATTTTACTGTCTCGTGCTTGCCCTGGCTATAACGGACCTTGTTGGGATTTTGGCCACCACTCCAGTGGTTATGTTGGTGTACTCTAATAATATACAGTTCCTCGGTGGACAACCTGAGTGTGACTATCTGGCCTTCATGATGATGTTCGCAGGGTTCGCAACCATTTGTATTGTAACTTGTATGTCGTTTGATCGGTTTCTGGCCGTTTGGTTCCCCTATTCTTACAATACGACTGTCACACGGCGTCGTGTCGGTTTTACTCTTTTATGCATCTGGTCGCTGGCTGTCATCCTGGGAAGTCTACCCATATTTGGATTAGGACATAATATCACGCAATACCCGGGCACCTGGTGTTTCTTCAATTTCCATAGCACACTTATAATGGATAGTGTTTTCGCTATACTGTATGCCTCGCTTGGTGTGGGGATCATTACTTTCGCTGTGATCATGAACCTTCTGGTTTCTGTTAAACTTAAACAGCAGAAAAGAAGGTACAGCTGTGTGATTAAGATATCTGACGGACAGCACGAACAGAGTCACACACGATGTCTCCGGAGTAACGTATCCCAGATGGTATTTCTTGTCTCGGTGACCTTGGTCTTCGCAGTATGCTGGCTTCCCTTGATGGTATGTTGTAGAATCAGTTACGAGCAAATTATATCGAGTGCAATGTTGTAATGTGTTTGTATTGCATCTAAACATTATATGACACACTTTCAAAAACAGACGTTATTCCAAACTTACTATTAAACTACTAAACGTAAACGTTATACCCGATATTTTTAACGTCTGTCAAACGTTAACCTTAAAACCTACATTTCTAACCTTTATCAAACATTCACCTTAAAGGCTACATTTCCAACCTTTATCAAACGTTAACCTTATAGGCTACATCCAACCTTTATCAAACGTTAACCTTACATCCTACATTTCCAACCTTTATCAAACGTTACCTTACAGCCTACATTTCCAACCTTTATCAAACGTAACCTTACAGCCTACATTTCCAACCTTTATCAAACGTAACCTTACAGTCTACATTCCCAACCTTTATCAAACGTTACCTTACAGCCTACATTTCCAACCTTTATCAAACGTTACCTTACAGCCTACATTTCCAACCTTTATCAAACGTAACCTTATAGGCTACATTTCCAACCTTTATCAAACGTAACCTTATAGGCTACATTCCCAACCTTTATTAAACGTAACCTTACATCCTACATTCCCAACCTTTATCAAACGTTAACCTTACATCCTACATTTCCAACCTTTATCAAACGTAACCTTATAGGCTACATTCCCAACCTTTATCAAACGTAACCTTACATCCTACATTCCCAACCTTTATCAAACGTAACCTTTCAGTCTGCATTTCCAACCTTTATCAAACGTAACCTTACATCCTACATTCCCAACCTTTATCAAACGTAACCTTACATCCTACATTCCCAACCTTTATCAAACGTAACCTTTCAGTCTACATTTCCAACCTTTATCAAACGTTAACCTTACATCCTACATTCCCAACCTTTATCAAACGTAACCTTACATCCTCCATTCCCAACCTTTATTAAACGTAACCTTACATCCTACATTCCCAACCTTTATCAAACGTAACCTTATCGCCTACATTTCCAACCTTTATCAAACGTAACCTTACATCCTACATTCCCAACCTTTATCAAACGTAACCTTATCGCCTACATTCCCAACCTTTATTAAACGTAACCTTACATCCTACATTCCCAACCTTTATCAAACGTAACCTTACATCCTACATTCCCAACCTTTATCAAACGTAACCTTACATCCTACATTCCCAACCTTTATCAAACGTAACCTTATCGCCTACATTCCCAACCTTTATCAAACGTAACCTTATCGCCTACATTCCCAACCTTAATCAAACGTTAACCTTACAGTCTACATTTCCAACCTTTATCAAACGTTAACCTTACAGCCTACATTTCCAACCTTTATCAAACGTAACCTTATAGGCTACATTCCCAACCTTTATCAAACGTAACCTTACATCCTACATTCCCAACCTTTATCAAACGTTACCTTACAGCCTACATTTCCAACCTTAATCAAACGTTAACCTTACAGTCTACATTTCCAACCTTTATCAAACGTTAACCTTACAGCCTACATTTCCAACCTTTATCAAACGTAACCTTACAGCCTACATTTCCAACCTTTATCAAACGTAACCTTACATCCTACATTCCCAACCTTTATCAAACGTTACCTTACAGCCTACATTTCCAACCTTTATCAAACGTAACCTTACATCCTACATTCCCAACCTTTATCAAACGTAACCTTACAGCCTACATTTCCAACCTTTATCAAACGTAACCTTATAGGCTACATTCCCAACCTTTATCAAACGTAACCTTACAGCCTACATTTCCAACCTTTATCAAACGTAACCTTACAGCCTACATTTCCAACCTTTATCAAACGTAACCTTACAGCCTACATTTCCAACCTTTATCAAACGTAACCTTACAGTCTACATTTCCAACCTTTATCAAACGTTAACCTTACAGTCTACATTTCCAACCTTTATCAAACGTTACCTTACATCCTACATTTCCAACCTTTATCAAACGTTAACCGTATAGGCCGTATAGGTCTTTTACAAACATTGTTATTGTACACCTGACTCCATTTGTTTAAAGCTTAATTTGAGGTAACGAGTAGTTTGTGAAAAATGTTAATGGTTGTCAATGAAAATACAAGAATGCTCAGAAAATATAGATCTGACTTGTCTAAAAATCTAAGTGCAAATATATGCAGATTGATTACATTTTTTTTAAATTCATATTTGAAAATTTTCACTAACCACTGTTTTTTTCTAAGTTTGTATGATCGATCTGATAGATGGCGTAATGTACACGCGATGGCTCTCTCGTGGCTAATCCAAACATTTAATTGGTTTGTTAATAGAATTGTAGAATGAACCGCCTACGTCACAGAATAGACATAATAGCATACAGCTAGTGATTTATGACACAAACATTTTCAATATGCCTTGGCTACGATATTTGGCATCATTTACCCAAACCCTGTGGTAGTTGTTTGGTATCGAGTGTAAGACAAACGGTGCTGATACAATAGAGGTAATGACTTCACGGAAACAATGGTGGCAAAATGAAGGTTAAGACAATAGCAATGACAAGAGTTAGGCTGAAATGATAGTTAAGTAAATACCAGTGACATGACAGAGGTTGTAGTGTCGACGGTTCACAAAACATGACCGAGGGTGTAGGGACGGGTCAGTGAACATCAATGACATAACAGAGGTTATAGTGACGGGTCAGTAAACATCAATGACAAGACAGACGTTATAGTGACGGGTCAGTGAACATCAATGACATGACCGAGGTTGTAGGGATGGGTCAGTGAACATCAATGACACTTTAGAGGTAATAGTCACGGGTCAATAAACATCAATGACAAGACAGAGGTTATACTGACGGGTCAGTAAACATCAATGACAAGACAGAGGTTATACTGACGGGTCAGTAAACATCAATGACAAGACAGAGGTTATACTGACGGGTCAGTAAACATCAATGACAAAACAGACGTTATAGTGACGGGTCAGTTAACATCAATAACACTTTAGAGGTTATAGTCACGGGTCAGTAAACATCTATGACATGACAGTGGGTTATAGTGACAAGTCTGTGAAAATCAGTGACATGACAGATGTTATTGTCACGGGTCAGTGAACATCAATGACACATTAGAGGTTATAGTGACGGGTCAGTAAACATCAATGACATGACAGAGGTTATAGTCACGGGTCAGTGAACATCAATCGCCTGACAGAGGCTATAGTCACGGGTCAGTAAACATCAATGACATGACAGAGGTTATAGTGACAGGTCAGTGAACATCAATGACATGACAGAGGTTATAGTCACGGGTCAGTTAACATCTACTACATGACAGTGGTTATAGTGACGGGTCAGTGAAAATCAATGACATGACCGAGGTTGTAGGGATGGGTCAGTGAACATCAATGACACTTTAGAGGTAATAGTCACGGGTTAGTAAACATCAATGACAAGACAGAGGTTATACTGACTGGTCAGTGAACATCAATGACGTGACAAAGGATATAGTGACGGGTCAGTGAACATCAATGACGAGAAATGTAAAACCAGTTCGGAAAACATGGATGACACCACAGTTGTTTCAGAACTGTACATTAAACAGATTATTGATACAGATATGTATATATTTCATAAAATATGATCGATTTCATTTAATCGCATAACATTTTATTGGTTTTACGTAGATAATGATCTTTGCGGTCTATCTGTAGCATTCTGATCTGTTTTACCTACAACATATCGATTACGCAATGACGTGTGTTACTAGGTACATGAATTCCGACAACGCCCACTATGTGTTTATTTGAATACCCTGTAAGAAGGAAACGACATGTGTAAGAATGTTCTGAAAGTAACAACATAACCAACAGTTTACTGAGAATGTACAACTGATGGTATTCATTAAGGACAATCCTAATAGAAATGTGCACATATTAACGCTGTAGAATCCACCTTACATCAGACCGTGGTCGTGCACAACGCACAATGTCTTCATCTGACTTCAAATAGCACTTGATCAAGTGCTCAGGATAACTGATTTCTAATTTTGATGGAGGTAGTTGTGTCATTTCTTTGCCGTTAAGTAACTTAACGTTACAATAACCGAACATTCACGTCCATATATACATGAGAGTGAGTGACGAAGTGATATGTAGGGGGGGTTAGTTTTACATAAAGAATACATAGTCAGTGTCTTAAAATATAATCTATTTTGTGGTGAAAGTGAAGAAAGACAGAAGGGACGAGCCTCTGTTGAGTCACTTTAGCCTGTCCCGAACCAAAACACAACATATTTTTAAGACACTGGTTATGTATTCTGTTTCTCCCGCAACATGGATTGAAAGTCAGATCACCAAAACATCAACAGTATTATTGTTCAATCTTTGTTTACCTGACGCTGGTGTAGCGCTGAAGTTTGCTTTATGACGCACGCCAAAATAATTAATAAGATGAAATAAGTTCCAAACTTCAACGGATATGGCGGCGATTTTATTAATTTTGGTGAAAAAACTTGTTCATTACAACTTATAAAATCGTTTTATTTCACCGGTTGCTTATATTGTTAAACGTAATTTTGAAGTAAATATTAAGAAATCAATTCCGTCGAATTAACGCACGTGCTAAAATACAATTGGTTTCCGTCACTGCCGAATACAGTAAAAATATATGCGGCAGGTGTGTTCTGATAATGGAAGTGTCAGTTTTAGAATAAAACATAGTTTTTATATATATATTTTGTAAGAAAATCATGGATTTGACGAAAGAAAATATACAGTTGATCCTGAGACAGAAATGATGTGAAATGTAGCAATGTTTCATATTAATTGACGTAAAATTCTGATAGACAAGTGTACAAGACTTCATTTGTATTAATCAACATTATAGCTTAATATGTTGTATTTTCCTGTGGAAATTTAACCAGCGGCCGAGATAAAATTATTCTGTGTTAGAATCAGTGGAGATTATTTTGCGATTCCCAGTAGAAATTTTGAACTCTACGCTCTCCTGTCTATTCCTCATGCCACCAGAATCTATACCCACAATCCATCATTCCTCGGGGATCAGTCTATTAGCAAACATCACACGGAGTCCTGAAATCACTCAGATCGAGGCTGACATACATTCAAACTCTCATCATTAATAACACAGTTTAAATAAAAAAATATATCACAAATATTTTATGTTATAATACGAAAAAATATATAAATCTACGTTATTAGGTCAGATTAAAAGGACGTTCTCCTCCACGGTGTGTCTCTTTTCATACAAGGACATAGATTGTCGTCATCACTGGAGGTCTACAATAAAATAACTATTTAGATATTTAACTGTGTCATCCCTACTGTTCATTTGACTTTTTAAAATAGATATGGATGTTGATGTGTGTTGACAAACATTTTGTATCGATAGAGTCAGTGGTACAATAGAGTGCACCAGACGAGGCAACAATAGTAACGTCGGGTAGTACATACGGGTGCCAGCTACATCATCCATTATACAACAAAGTTTATAAGCAAACAGTCCCAGAGCGTTGAATATACGGTACATTACCCAGTAGTTTGTTTAAAGTCCACATCGTGTAGGCTGTTTATCCGTACATATGTCAATACCAGCTGATCAATGAATATCACAGGTGCTTACTTAATGTTTACTTAACGATGAATACACCCAGATTACAGTGCATTCAGTCCAATGGTAAATATAGATTTTCATTAATGGGGAAATATATGGATTATCCATGGCAACAACTCTTAGATAAATGTATGATAGATGTAACAGCCACAATTTCCTGTAAGCTGTCTGGTGATTAAAGCGAAAAAAATTGTGTGTGCTGAATGGAATAACAGACATCAGTTCTGTCAATATGCATATAAAGTAAAACGATACGACCCAATATTTTTTCTCTTTTTTTTTTTTTTTTACTTTCAGATTTTTAGATTTAATATAATAATGTCAGAAACGTCCGGAAATTGATATAGGTCGTACATCTTACTACTAGAGGTGTGCTCGCCGAAACAAAGGATAAACACAAACATGATATCGTGACATTACAATGGAAATATTGGCAGAGTATTTCATTTCCGTGAGATGTTGATTTAAACTTCTTTGTCGTGGATTGAAAAACTCGGTAAAAAAATCCGATAAATAGGATTGTCATTTTTTCTCTTAAATTTTCCTTTAATTTTGGATGGTAACACAGGAACATGTGTGCGTGCGTGCGTGCGTGTGAGTGTGTGTGCGTGCGTGCGTGTGTGTGTGTGCGTGTGTGTGTGTGCGTGTGTGTGTTTGCGTGTGCACGTTGTTAGTACAATGCAGGGAATCAGTAAAAATTGTGCGATAAACACTATATCGAATTGTTTTGAAAAGTTTATCGATAATCAATCGCAGAACATCGTTTTCAAGAACAAAGCCGATTTTTTAACCCGACCCTAGAATACTGATACATAAAGGCATGCTATAGATTTAATTAAAGTTATATATAAATAACAAGCTTGGGTAAAAATTTGGTACATATACACGGTTACAGTATCATTCATTTGTATATCCAGACTTTATCATAATGTCTTTTATCATACAGATAATGATAAAGTTGTTTTTTTTCATAGTTTTTTTTTATTTTTCAAAATTTTACCTGGTACTGATAAAGAAAGTCATTCACAAATTCTTGTTTCATTTACACTAGGCCCTTATATCATCATCATCATCATCATCATCATCATCATCATGACAACCATCTTATTGTCTGAAATGTTCACTTACCTACACACTCTTACTCACCATAATGATTAAGTTTCATGCACATTAACAATGTTATTCCAGTCGCTCGATCAATATCTAATTTGAAAGGATCTTTATATTCAGATGTAATTAATCAGATTAGTCTAGGGGTTTTAAGTTATTCCCTAGCAATAAATACTTCAAGGATCAAATGATCAATTGCACTATACAATGGAGATATTTTCCTCCGCGTATGTCTTTGTGCTTTGCTAATTCAAAATATGTTATTTCTTAACGATGTTTAAATGTATGTAACCTGTGAAACAAGAACAACTAGAGAACCTAGTACAGGAGTCAATATCTTATTATCATTATTGTCTGAAAGCAATAGATTAACTTTTTCACGTGTATTAAGTTGGCAATTATTTCCTTTAGGCAATGAAATCCCAAACTGCATAGTTATTTTAACACACACCAGATAACATGTGAACTCACACCATGGACCAAAGAGCTGGATTTGTCATATCTAAACTTGCAATACCAGATTAAAATGCATGTACACCTAGGATACATCCATTGCACTTTTAATTTAAAATCTGTTTTTTTTTTATTTTTAATGTATTTTATAAGTTTAATGATGGTGTGTATTTCAAATCCCTTTTCAATATTACGCAAGTGATACCAGTCTCCTACCTATCTAAACACATGGCTCCAGTGCAGTAATAATGGCTTTTGACGTAATGTAAATGCTTTGTGTATCTGAAGATTTAAGTAATGCCCAACAAAAAATATACCCTTTATTGAGGACTCCTAGAGTTTCAAGAGATTGGGGAAGATTATGGGCGTTCTAATGAAATGGAAAAAATTCAATTTCTTTGCGTAATGTGAAGTTGGATGTGTTTGAGGCCATCTAATTTGCTTGGTAATTTTGTTGTTGTTTACCTAGTAATCATTTGGAAACATGACATTATTTACTTGAATTTTTTTAAAAAATTGTATATGTACACGGCCAGTTACGTCATTAAACAGAAGATGCTTATCTCTTTTACAGTGAACTTCTTGTAAATCTCTCTGTTAATCTTTCCCAATAGTTTCATCGAATTTTGGATTTGGATGTTTCTTTTGTTATTACTGGTAACAAGATGGAATAATCACCCCTGTATAACGTTTCTGATATCATAATTCAACATCGAAAGTACACCATTTTCTGAAGTGATAAACACAATGACTATCATGAAAAGTAGAAAAACTACTACCCTACAAGTTAGGAAATCTGCCCTAATGCATAATTGTAGGAAGCGTGTAACTGAACAAGAACTATGAAATCATTTTCTCCCTTTTTATTCGGTGACTTAACATCGTCAGCAAAGAAGATTAGTAATCTTATTTCTAATCTAATTAAATCTATGAAACTGCCTTTTGCTATTCGTAGTTTGTCATTCAACTGAAATCTTCCAATAGTGATATTTGGTCAGACTATTGTCTGTATAGCGTGACTGGATGGCTTGCAATGTTACCGTGTCGTGGTTTAGGCATTCCAGTATGATGCCATTTCAAAGGTGCCCTAAAGTTTGACCCCATTATACAATGGATTTCCTAGTCATATGACTTCAACCATGGCGAACGTCTCGACTACATATTACCTCGATTTGATTTTTCTGTAGGTTTATATTGTACCACGGTGTACAATTTAAGGTAGATTCCTACATACTATGCCATGCTTTACACGTTTGCTCTTTCAGCTGCAGTTGTTTTATTTGTTCGAATGGGCTAACATGTAAAACTATTCTTCATGGTTTTTTTTCAGAAGGTATCTGACTAATCGTCATCTTTCAGTTTTTTATAGAACGAGGTTTGTTTTTAACTTTAGAAAATAATAACCGGTTGCGTGTAGATGAAAAAACACATCGCAAAATGCTGTGTACTCCAGTACTGGATGGAAGTCTACATGTCAATGCTAATTTTATTTTTTACAAAATATTCGGTAATGTGCAACATAAAAGAGAATGCTACATTTTTATGTGTTTGTAGATATATTTTGTTCCGAACATACCTAGCAGTATTTGATCTAAGTGTGTTATATATATTTTCAGATTGTGGTATTTGATCTAAGTGTGTTATATATATTTTCAGATTGTGGTGTTGATAAAACAGACCCAAAGGAGTGCCGGGCCTGACTGGGTAGATCTGTTGACGGTTCGTCTAGCAACCATTAATCAAATCCTTAATCCATGGATCTATATCATTTTGAGGAGAGAGTTTCTTTCGGACATTTGTAGAATGAGGATAAAGTTATGTAAATTATCTTGTACTCGGGTACCTGACAACAATAACGAGGTAGACTTACAGATCTCTGTCACCAGTAGAAAGCATAACACATGTACTGTCATAGATAACATGGAAGTGGTCTCTCTAAATACATGAACATAAACAATGTTAAATCTAATCGCAAACAAACAGTCTCAGTAAATGGGAGGTGTAACATTTGGTTCAGCCTAACTCTCATCAGCGTCAATCTCGATCAAATTGAGCACAGGAGATGTTTGATATGATTCGGCTCACACTAGTCAGCGGCAATCTCAAACAAATTGAGCTCAGGAGATGTTTGATATGATTCAGCCTCACTCTCGCCAGCGGCAATCTCGATAAAAATGAGCAAAGCAGATGTCTAGTATGTTTCGGCCTCTCTCACCAGCAATCTCAATCAAATTGAGCACAGGAGATGTTTGATATGGTTCGGCTCACACTCGCAAGCGGCAATCTCAATCAAATTGAGCACAGGAGATGTTTGGTATGATTCGGCTCACACTAGCCAGCGGCAATCTCGATCAAATTGAGCACAGGAAATGTTTGGTATGTTTCGACCTCTCTCGCCAGCGGCAACCTTGATGAAATGTGAACAAGGGAGAAGTTCAGTTCTACCTCACTTTCGCCAACTGCAATGTCGATAAAAATGAATGGTAGATTGTAGATGGAATCTCGACAGAACGTGAGGATGGAAAATATAGCGTATGCTTTGACCAAACCCTAACATGTATTGTCCAGAAGTCGATTGATTTGGAGTAAAAACAATCTCGTCTTTAGATGTAAGTTTTATCGTGTCGGTCTTGGTTTAGCGACAGAATTCTAGCCAGCACTGCCCAGAGGTCGACTGATTTGGTGTAAAACAATATCGTCTTTAAATGTAAGTTTTATCGTGGCGGTCTTGGTTTAGCGACAGAATTCTAGCCAGCACTGCCCACAAGTCGACTGATTTGGTGTAAAACAATATCGTCTTTAAATGTAAGTTTTATCGTGTCATTGGTGATTGTTTAGCATTCGTTGCTGTAGCGTTGTGCAAGTGTGAATTCCTGTATCTATGATTACAATCCCACCGTTGCACGGGTGAAGAATCAGTACAAACAATGTGGGACAGGCCATTGAAAGTATTCATGTTGATGAGGTAGTGACTTTATGTCTGTTGCTCCAGTGCGTTCAGAAGACGTTCTGAAAACAGTGTTTACTATTTATAGCAAAAATCAATTCATTCCATCAGTTCACTATAGACGATACAATATGAATATACTTGTTTATAAAAATTAATTTCAGATCAACAGGTCGGGTATGACTATTTCATAGTTCATTGATCATTGATCGAATATTTTAAGGTAAAACATGTCGTTGACTCGGTCCTCCCTTACTTCATAGTTTTCTTTCCTGTTACTTTTCGGAGAAACGTCAAAAGGTCAATAAGGTATTTTTACAAGATGGCGTAATCAAATTCATACGTCATCAATGATGGCGGAACGCAACTTTAGTCTTTGAGATTGGAACATGTTGGGCTCAAAAGACAATCCTTTTGCGTGGTGTGTTGTTTCGTCGTTATGCAAAAAATCATGAGTGACTATTCTGTGCCTTTTGATGATGTTTTGGTATTTGGATGCTGAATATGTTGGAAGCATACTGCAAATATCCCTTCCCTTTTTCTTACCTCAGTACTTTATCACACAGTCAATGTGCTAAAAAAGATGTTGTCCCTATCAATATTCGATGCATAGCATTATGCTTTATAAAGACCATGATCATTCGTCGTTAGCAACAATGCTTTTGTTTTTGTTTTGGATTAAATTGAACTGTGTAAGGTGAAAATAAAAATATTTCTCAAACTATGCTGCTGTCCTGTGATGTTTTAGCCACGGGTCTTCTGATTTAATTATAGAATCGTAAAGATGTGCGGAATTATTCGTACTAATAAGAAATTGTAAAAACAAACTGTTTTATTGCAGATGGTATGCTTATTAGAAATTAATGTTATGATAGAGACATGACAGATTATTCATGAAAACTTTAATTAAAGTAGGTAAGAAATAATATATATTATTATAAATATACAGAAAATCAATAAAGCAAATGTATTTGTCAATTTAAACTCAATAACGAGGGCAAAATATTAACAAAAGAAAGAGACTCATGAAAAAGCAGAAACAAAATTATACCAGGCATCGGTTGTGTAAAGCTTGGTTAGAGGGAAAATGCGGCTTATGAAAACGCTAAATTTTTGACACTGGAAAAACATGACCTTCAAGAGCAAAAATGTTCCCAATTCTGTTAAATTCATACTTCATAATTAATGAATTAACTGTAACCACTAAGCTTTTAGCATTTGGGACCTGGTGTCCCTGAGGAGTAAGCGTAATTTGTTTCATCGGCAACACCTGTCATACATTTCTTGGTCAATTCAAGTAGGTAATATCATGCTCAAGAATTATAACAACACCTTAGATTTGTGTGTTTTGTGCGATCTAAAAGCCTTACTCTGAATACCATTAGTAGTTTACCACCCTGACTGAACCTGATTTTGGTGTCCACTGTGTTCTAAATACGTTATATTCGCATCCTTTCTACGTTCTACAAAAAGTGGCTTCAACTAATACTGCTTCTGGTGACATTGGAAACAAGCTAAGGCTCCACCCTGCTTTCAAAGCAAAGTAATGTCCTACAGTTATCCCGAGCCCATTGCATTAAAAACAATTTAATGTAGATGACCTAAGAACTACTCCTATGTCACCTTGTTTTACTTCTGCATTTACTTATAACGATGGTCAAAATTTTGCCATTATCCAAAATGTTAATCAACGAGAGCTTTTTATGGAGGGTTCGAAATATCGTGAAATCGTTAGTTATAATATGAATTTCAAGATTGCGGATTCCGTTGAAAACTACGCCAGAAAATGGATGAAATTAGACCATGATGAGTGTGGTTCACTTTCGCATCGATTAGATCCATTCGGTCCATTATTCTTAAAAGAATTAGAAGCTTCCAATATCAAAATAGAAAACAAAACACAGATCAATGTTCCTCGATCCGGATGCTTAACCCACATTTCCATGACAGGTATGTTATTGTGCCTGCAAATAAGGCCTCCAATTACATGTACTTGATCCTTGCACGCAGACAATCAGTTAAATTGCCGATTAATGAAAAGGATACGGACCTCCTCCGTTTATATTAGATTCCTAAACCTCACAAGAAACTCTATTTTTAACAGTTTCTTTTATTGGTGTCTTCTCTAGCTCTTCAAACAAACATTTGTCCTAACTATTTGCCATCAAACTTAGCATTAGCAACTCTGAGTAAGAGTCTTATTGCGACACAGTTTACTCCAGAGGTGAAATTAATAGTAATGGGATTATAAAAAATTCTAAAGCGCTCTAAAAACGGAGATCTTATCAAAGCAGGCTATAAAACCTTTTTTTCAATTTTAGTTTCAGATAAATTGATGACGTCTTGTGCTTAAATATCTAGAAATTTACTGAGAACATTATTCGTATACCAGCCAGAACCGAAATACAAGGATACAATAACTATTCCACATCAGCTACTTAGCTCGGTCTTTTCCTACATCGAAACCAATACGTTCTATAGTTTATGTTGTCCCAGTGTTCCTATCGTACGCACATTGTGCATAACATTGGTGCGATTCACCATTCAATTTTACTATACATGTCAGATAAATGTGAAAGTCGATGTCCTGTGATATTGAACACAATAGCCGCAATCATATCGTTGACAGCAGTTCGATGGTCTGACAAAACCAACACTGTCACAGTTGATCTGGTCTGCCAAGAAACAAGTGGGCATTGCGTATACGAGTTCACGCGAACGATTTACTCACGTGATCTAAATTCGATTGGTGGTCATTTCTGTTGGGACTTATATTAGATTACTGTGGCCATTGTTGTATCATGGTACAGTTAGTATGAAATACAATGTAGCTTTATCGTCAGCTTGTCCTTCAGACGGTCCTTTACTTTGGAATGGAGTAGGGTAGGGTACAGCGTGGAAAAATCATGTGTTCATTTAGAGGAAAGTTTTTAGAAGAGGTTGTCCACGACTGATCAAGAGTTCTTTGGGGTTCTTTAAAATTCAGACACCATTAATTCCTTTGCTACAGTATAGAGTGTCATAATAAAACAAGAAAATACCTACCTGTCAACATAAGTATAAACCAAACTCAAATTCGATAATACTAGACCAAAATACAAACAAATAAAAGATTACGTAGACGATTGAAAAATACCAGGAATAAGAGCCTTCTGCGTTATTGACGAATCCAACTAACTAATGTCACGTTCTCAAAATGAGAACACAATATACCACAACGGAAGTGATAGACGAGATAACGAACATCAAACATGACAGGCTTCATATCGCCCGAAGAAATAGTATAATTCTAAAATGAAACACTATGACGACCGTAGATATCCCCACACCTACCCCAATTTTTTTCATCAACCTGCATCTTCTGAAACCCCGTGTTACGAATTACCCCTCAGATGACGACTTTTTACAAGAAAGTCATGGTGATGGAAACCGAATTGGCTGCGACATGTAAATACAACAGGCTGGATATGCGGGAATATTGCTATCCAGAAATGGAAAATTCACAAGAGGGAATTTGATGATTTCGTTGTAGAAAAAGATCTAGTTAACCGGCTGATGTAGCAGAGTTTACGTGTCTTTGATTCCCAAATCTGGTGGATATGTACGATTGACGTGGTCAATAAGTTTCTTGTTATTTAAAGACAAGTTGCCATCAAGATATGTCTTTGATTTTCGTTTCTGGCGAGTATATACGACGAAAATGGTCAATAAAACTTTTGTTGTTAAGAGACAACAGATTTAGATGGATAGTTGTCTTTTTAGGATGAGCTATTTCTTCAGAACGACCATCCTATTACCAGCAATAGATGATTCGAAAACAATATATCACTCAATCAATCAGAAAATACACCATTGGTCACACGATCCAATTTTAGACTACCTGACCTGCTTGAAGATGCCGTGGTGAGCAAACTGTGCAAGACGAAATGCCATAATTGTCAGTCGCTCAACCGAGCCAAGCCGAAATTTATTTCCTACATGTAAACTGGAATTTTAGCGTTAAGAGAGTTAATTGATTAGGAAACATGGGTCTAGCTTTTAAAACCAGATGTGTTCTGACTGACAACAACCCATCCTCGTTTGTTATCAGCGACACAACTTAACGTTCATGTACCAGGGCCTACGCGGGAAAATGCTTACCAATTAACGATCTAAAATTAACCATTTTAAAGAAGCTGTGAGATAATGTTTACAAGGTCAAATCCAGAGTTTATATCCTCTTAGTGAATATTATATCTTCGGATTTGAATATACGCCATCAAATTGTACAAAAGACATACAAATGAATAGCATCTTTTGATACAACTTGTTAGATACAGTAGAGCTAAACAATGAAATAAACTGAATCATACAGTTATTTCGTCCTTTTAGGACTTGTCTGTGGTGTTGAGGGCCTAAATGTTGTAGCCTTTGAGGCGACTGAGGAAAATCCAACGTATTCGAAAAAAAAGTCAAAATCTAAACGGGGAAGGGTGCTAGCACCATAATTCGATAAATTTCGTAAGCAAGACTTAATTATATCAAGCAAGAAGTAACCGAGGGACCATGTGGGCAGATACTCTACAGACGAACGAAACAGGATGATAAGACATCTCACACACCTGTCACCATTTTATACAGTTCGTATGGAAAGATGTATACTACACAAGGACGCAGGGAAAAGACCTGAATAGTCATACCACTAGCTATCATTTACTTTAAACAAGAAGCTTAACAAGCCACGTATTGACAGCAAAATAAAAATATGAATGAGCAACGAAAGTTCTGCTTTGTGGTTCTTAGTCAATAAAAAGTATTCTACAAGGATGACAACATGTTGTACAGGTAGTTTAAGAAGATTGCCTTCAACCAAAGTTCAATCAGTGTTTACTGGTAAAATTTGGTGTTGACTTAACTTAATTTCGATTGTTTTATTCCTTTTTTGCTCAAGATGGAAACTTAGCAAGCCTAAATCCTAAGTCTAGTTGACATGAACTTGAAGACAACATGCGCTATCCAAAATATGTGAACACGGTATCCCAAGTGACAATGCTTGTGCAATATATGAAATAGATAGGCAGTATCACATAGCGCTTAACTGGATTACAATATGTCGAGAGTATTCTGTGGTGTATAATATCCATTAGTTTATTTGATAGACATCTTCAGCAATTTGTGGAAACTGAGAGTTAGATCAGACAATGCAGCATACATCTGTTTATGGAGGACACGGAATATTTCCAGTGATATCATATAATTTTTATGCCATAAAATATATAGCTGTAAATTATGTATCGTTAGTCGATGCTGCATCTCGTTTAGTCACGGCATTGCCTGTGAATATAAGTGTTATCGTAACACTCATCTCGTACAAAAAAAAAAATTATCTGCAGAGAAAAAAATGTATTATCGGACCCATTGCGAATCATGATGTTGCTAGGACAACATAAACTGAAGGACTAATGGGTCCGGAGAGTGGTTTTATAATATCTTCAAAGTAAGTCACGTGTTACCAGTAGAGCACGGTGGAACTGTCAGTTAGAGACCATTTCCTCGCCGGTGTTTGTCCACTGGAGAGCTAACGAGCTTTAGATGGAACTTACTATTAGATCTAGCGAGATAACATGTTTAGGAGACGGTTTCACTTAATGAAATGGTTATTACTAGCATTTCTGGGGGGAAAACGTTGATAATCAAAGCGCGTAGGTGTGTTAAGCTTTCGGAACTCACTTATCAAGGATTTTACTTCGACTGAAGAGTTCAGTGTCGCCAACTCACTAGATTTCGTCCTCTAAGCATGATATTTTCCTTAAATTGGCCTTTTCAAAATGGTGGGAAATTCTAGTCATCTTAATATTTCTTTAATTGAGTACTGAAAAGTTCAAGATCAATATTTTGAACTAGAATAGTCAAAACAATTTCCAATTATAACATTGAACATCATTTTGATACACACAAATATGCTGATTATACAACGCACCCGTAATGCCCCTCTATATCATTGATTCAGAATGGCTTTAACCAGTGATAAGACAACAAGATATTCGTGGAAATCAATTAACAGGTATGGCGAGGAAGTCGTGAACGTGTGAGGTATAGGGAGTGATCACCACGATGTTCTCACGGTGAATATTAACATTCGTTAGTATATCAACTTGATTTCGTTAATCATAGCACCAAATCAGGTGTAATAGATATCTAGGTTCAGAGCGTACAATGTAGGTTTAAACTGTCTGTGAACCATCTATCTTTCTATGAAGGATTTGTGAAACTCAATTTTGACCGGAAGTAGTACATAGTTTAATACTAAAAAGCTACAACGTAATATCGTAAATCTTTGTATATACTTTGTATTCTCTAGTCGTACATAAAGCTAAACGTGGAACTCTGACGTCGTGTTTCGGATTTTTGTGTTATCAATTTCAGACTTTCCGTTGCTAGGGTAATTGTTTAAAGTATATCTCTGGGCAATGTATATCAGTCCTAAAGACTTACTTTCAGCGCTCAGGGTACCAGAATATTTGCATACTTACAGTATTTATTCAAAGAAGTATCTTGCAACATAGATGAAATGAATGTCAATAGTCATCTTTTTTAATTAATATTGATGTTGATTCTGATCAACTCAGCTCACCTTCAGTAACTCTGTAGTATTCAAATCAATGAAACTTTTATACAACGTTTCTTATAGGGGATAAATCAAGACACCATCGAATGGAATTCAAACCGCTATATTTCGCCAAGAAAGCCTAGTACAATGTCCCCGTGTCTCTAGGACCGTGATTTAAAAGCCACTTTCCATTTTGGGACTAAGTTGTCCTATGAAATCTGCGTTGAATTCATCTCGATTTTTATAGGCTGGTTTTCACGATAAAAGCGTTGTCCGTCGAAGCCTTTGGATGGTGTGAGCATATACATGGTGGGGATAATGTGTAGTTACAATAACTATTACGTTGATTTGAGCTCCTGATGCACAGCAAAGTCATTAACTTCAGGGTTCAAACTCCTTGAAGGACACATTTTTGATTAAGCGGAATGCTAGTCACGTGCACAATTATCTATACTCTCCCAGATATAAACGTAAGCGTTTTATAACTCTGTGTTGTTACTTTAATGCAATGCTTTGTTGTGTTGGGTCTGGTCTGGCACGAAAATCTGTGGAGTTTAATTATTTTTTTTTCGAAAATCCAGTATCATATAGGAGTGAAATCCTGATCTGATAATACTAAGTATGGTCGTTGGCAGATTTGACCAGTTTAAGATGGACGATTGGTCCCTATATATTCCGTTGATACCAACAACAATTATTGACTGATGTCTTGTTTCGTTGACTGTCGTATGTAAACAAACATAGCGAGTGGTGTCAATCAAAATTTATATTTGAAGGGGAAAATACGACGTCCTTAAGCAAGGCTATATAACGAAATAACTGTATTCTGCAGTTCAATTTTATTTTTTTTATCCATTGGAAATCAACTTAATCTAGCTTACATTAGTCCTTCTAGTTGGATGGAATTATAGGGCACAAGGAACCTTATAATCTGAAAAAACTGAGTACCCATGGAAATATCACGAGGTCGAGTAGGTAACCTCACACCTTTTCACGTCCGTGCCGACAATCGTACCCAGCCTACGCCTAGGTGAAAGGCGAGTGCATTTCCACAGCGCGCCAGCTAACAACAATGAATTTTACTTTCGTATTTGGTAGTGATGTATCAAACAGTGAAATATGACGTTTACTTTCTGTACAATGCTGATAAAAATCGTCAGTTTAAACAGACACATATTTACAGTAAAAAAAAAAACATCTACCATAGAATAAAAAGAAGTTAAAATCAATCTCGTTACAGAAACGACACAGACGTCCATAAAAGGCGTTAGTGATCCAAATTGCTATTTTTCTAGCAGCCGTCATAAAAGTATGTTTGTACTGGACGTACGGTTATTTGAATAAACCATGCCTTACGACAGAGTTGTATTTCGTTCATGAAAAGGATTCATAGCTATTTACTAGACATGCCGATTAACCTTTCATGACCGAAAAGCCATGTCTTATACATAAATTATCGTCCATCTGTTGGATTTGTCCTCGGTCAGAACGGGTTCATGCAGAGCCTTACGTTACAAAATCCAAATCGACCGATTTATTGCAAATACAGACGTCCTTTGTATTCGAAAACCCGCTGTATCGTTGCTGATAGATTCAATACATTTGTGTTACTGGCTGACTTAGGATAAGGCGTGAATCGTGGTTTTAGTTAAAACAAATACCCTTATCTTTATCAACGATTCTATGGTAACAGCACGAATGGTACACACTGGCACCGACTTTAAGTTCAAAAAGCACTTTAACAAGATAAAAAAGTAAAACCACAAACTATTATTGATGTCGACGTCGACAAGAGATAATAAATCAAATAATTAATCAGGCATGTTTTTTTAAATACAGAAAGGTCACCTTTTTCTTCAATACAGTGTGCATTGTTAGGAATTGGGGACATAACATCAAAACCAAAAGACACTCTGTTCAGTATGAAAACAAAAATAGAAACAGTGACCATAAAGCTTGTCTGCATCAACAAGTGTCCTCAAAACCCTGTGTTGTAAGTATGTCCTTATTTGATCAATGAAATCGTCTATTTCGAAGTAAGCCCGTGACAGTCACGCCGATATGTCGCGAGTGTGTGAATGTCACGTCGACCCGAAGAGATTCCGTGAAAACCACGTCGTTTATCTAGCGAATCAGTGACTGCCACTTCAAGACGCGAGTTCGTAACAATCACGTCGACAGGTAGAGAGTGCATGGCCATCACATGGACACGTAGCGAAACCAGGACAGCCACGTCTACATGTAGCGAGTCATCACCCATCGTATCGACACGTAGCGAAACCAGGACAGCCACGTCTACACGTAGCGACTCATCACCCATCGTATCGACACGTAGCGAAACTGTAACAATCACGTTGACACTAAGCGACTCCGTGACAATGATTATAGTAATGATAATAGTAATAATAATAATGATAAATTCTTTATTCATCGAGGATAAATGACTTAGTACATGTTATAGACTAATATCCAGGCTTGTCCTCATTCATTCATTAATTCATTTATTCATTCATCCATTCATTTATTCATTCATCGATCCATCCATTCATTCATTCATCCATTCTATTAATCAATCAATGCTTTCCTAGATAAATATGAAGAAAGTATTCGTTACATTAAATAAGTCATTGTGTATATCAATATCAAATACATTTTGAGAACTACATTTGCATTGCCATGAATTTAGAAAGTGAATGAATAGTGTCCTGTATTTTTTTTATAAACTGTTTGGATTAATATTGTATCATAAAATCTTGTTTGCTTTTAAAAAGAATCCAGGGATGTACATTGTGTTTTATTTTAGCTGGAATTTGATTCCAAATTTAAACAGCAGACTAGCTAAAAGACATTTTAAATTGCCCAGTCTTGTGAGCTGAAACCACAAAATTTCCATTGTCGACATACCTTTTATGGTAGTTTGACTGACTGGAAGATTGCATCCATAAATATGACAGGTCTTAAGGAGCTAGATTGTTTGTTATTTTTGTCCAATCAGACCACTGTCATATATTTTACTCTGTAATAGATAGAGAATTCAATTCACGATTCATATCTTTGGATGGAGTAAACATCGGTTTATGCAAAATTGTTCTCACAACTCTTTTCATTACTTTATTAATTCTGCCAAAATATGTTTTGCTTCAGAATATTATAACACATTTTATCTACATGTACTTTTTCAAAATAAATTTTGTATCAACATTAAATTCTAGTATTCTTTGGAATGTTACATGAGTAATTGTGTAACACCTATATGTTAATATCAATTCATTTTCTTTGGCTAATCGTTGCTTTATTTCAGATTTCAACTCTGAGTTAGAAGAGTTTATGTGATCAATAAATGTGGCTGATATGAAATCATTTGTGTTAAGCAATAGCTATTTATAAACTCCTCTCAATACTTCATTATATAGCCACTTGATAAATGTATATTAAAAACACACGAGGGAATTATATCTGTAGACTTATCTAATGTCTGTGTCATCTCTACGTCTAAGTTATCACTCCAATCATTTATTTTATCAGGTGGTCTGTAGATAAAACACACTAGAAATGACTTTGTTTCTACATCATAATTTCTAGCCATATTGCTCCCATACCCATGATAATTTCAAAATCATTCCTCCTTTTGAAGCAAAAATAAATCATTTATATATAATAGGAGACCATCTCCACATTTATCTGTTTGTCTACCTTTACGGATAATTGTAAAACCGTCTAAGTTTAGTTCACAGTTTTTAGCATTTCTATTTAGGAATATTTCACTAAAACATAACATATCAATTTAATTTTCATTTGTGAATGTTAGTTTCACTACATCAAGTTTTAACTGAAGATGACAAATGTTTGAAAAAAGTTCCATGCACAGATTTATCAAGCTTAGAGACAAAAAAAATCCTGTGGACAGGCATTTATCAGAACATTGCTTTGAGGTAAATCATTTGAATTCAAAATAGTTAATACGCATGCGTAAAATATAGCAGTGACAATAAGAGAGTGCATAAATTTTAAATCTTATTTTAGGTGCACAGGCACTGTTTAATAAATTGTATTTCTGTGGACAATTTCAAAAACCATTTCGGGTTTAGCCGCAATCTCGGTAGGTCAATCGGTTCCTTCACTTATGCGTAAAATTCTTCTGTCGGTTGGGACCATCCTGCCTGTCATCGTTATTTCTGGTTTTTTTTTCGACGATGATTACCTTGATAGTTTAAGCATTCCCGTCAGGGAGCACCATAAAGAAAATAATAATTGTGTGGTTGAGTTATCTTGGATGTCCTGAATCAACTTCCCAAGGTTACTCATCTACTGTCAACCCATCCGCTGCTTCATTACCATCAATGAAAACTGCAATCGAATTCATGGCTTCGTCCTTCACGGATCATTTATGTTTGTCTTCGATGATATAGTCAAGAATAACCCTTCACAGATCATTTATGTTTGTCTTCGATGATATAGTCATTTGTTTGCGCCTTTGTTAGTAGAAATAACTAGTTCATGTTTAAGTCTTCTGGCATAGATTTCTTTGAAGAGAAAACTTCCTAGCAGAAGGACGTTTTCACCAGATTGTAACTTTCCAGATTTTACTTCCCATGAAGAACTTTAGACATCGCGCAGCAAGCTGCCCTACCCATACATTATCCAATCTTTCAAAAGAGGAAGAACTAGCTTATCATTTAGATTGCCTATTAATCATAAGGCCTTAGACATCCCCTGAGCCAGGTAATACTGGATCCCTAAACACAAGAATCCATGTAAACAACGTTTTATAGCTGGATCGTCAACTCTTCAACCAAACCTTTGTCTAAACTGCTAATCACCATTCCAAGTACTATTAAATCCGGGTACTGCTTTCTCAAGAAGTGGAATTAACAATATATGGATTTCGAAAAACTTTTGACCAGTCTTCAACACCTTCTTCTAAAAAATGTTTCTTCTCTAAGAACATTTTATTTTTCAACCCTGTAAACCACCATACTAAACTGAAGGAACCTTATCGTTCTCTTGTTATGAGGGATTTCTTCTCTAAGAAATGTGAACGACAGTATGAATATATGGTTGTGAACTATGCTGAAGCCTTTCCTCCAAATCAAAGAAGAAATACCAGGAGGACGAAATCATAAAAATGATCGAGATTTTGCTTGACAACATCTTCTTCGAATTTGGTGGTAAGATCTTCGAACAGACTGTTGGCATCCCCATGGGAACGAACTTCGCCAATCTGTTGGCTGACTTGTTTTCATTTTCATACGAGGCTGGATGTATAGAAAAGCTTATCAAAACAGGTCACAAAGACTTTGCAAAGTCATTCAATTTCACCTTCAGATATATTGATGACGTCTTTTCTTTAAATAGCAAGTAATTTATTGACTACGTCAATCGTATATATTCACCAGAACTGGAAATCAAACAGACGACAGACTCTTCTACATCAGCTACTTATCTCGATCTTTTCATACAACGAAACCAACAAAGAGAGCTTTCCACTAAGCTGTATGATAAAAGGAGATGATTTCAATTTTCCTATTGTTAATTTTCCATTTCTGGATATCCCTGCATCTTCAACTTCAATATTCATGGGCCTGTTCCCATTATCATGATTTTCGTGCAAGAACTCGTCAAATTGCTTTAATTAAACAAGGTATACATGGCGGGCATTGTCGATGTAGCAGAAGACGCTTACTCTTCCGGAACACTTGGTCTTATTATCTTTCTACTTTTTCAGTAGTTTCCGTGTGTAAATCTTTCTTTTGTTCATTTTGGTATTCTCTTTATGTTGTTTGTTTTATGTGAGAAGTATCGGTTTGGTGAAATATGGTCATGTTGTGGAGTTTCCATAACCATGGTTTTTGAGATGTTGTTTGTCTGTGGAATATCATTCGTCATTTATTTCTTTTGCAATGAAGACACTTTGTCAATTTTTAATGTCTGGTTCAAAAACATCCAGAAGTATTTGGTTTTGTTTTCAAGTGATTGATAAGTCCATTAACTTGTTCGTGATGTTTTTTATGTTCTCCTTAATAAGTTTTTTTCAGTGAGCAGACAGGAATCAATTTTTTCAATGGAGCCGTTTATGCCTCTAAATGTGCTTTCATAATATTCTTTCATGATGTAATCCTGCCATTGACATTTCTCAAATGCCATGGTGTTTTAGGCGATATGGTTCTGTATCTGGTCGTTCAGATTTCAAATGTATTTTGCATCTGAAATGTAGCTTTGTCCATTCTATACAACATACAATGTACTTAACAGTGCAAAATTGCCAGCAGGTGTTTTTATCCGGGGAGGGGTTACACAACGTACTGGCGTTACATTTGGCCGGATGTATAGGAAACAATGCTATTTTAGATAAACATTTGGGATTGGTTTGTGACGTCGAAACAGAAGTGAGCACATTGGGATAGTTTATGACAATGTACAGGAGGATTTTTTCGTCGACTTTTTAATGCCTATTTTCTGCTTTACAAACAAACCAGAGTAAACTTGACCTGCTCCTATGTCCCGTGTTATGTGATTCCGTTGTATGTCTAAATCATCCATATCAGAAATTTTTCAAAAATTCTGAATTTGATGATTTCAGTTTTCCAGTTATTGTTTTGCCAGCGTTAACATTTTTTGTTGTAAAACCACAAATCAGATTTCCACTGACAAATTGAACATTAATACCATGTGTGATGTTCAAATCCTTCAAAGTTTCAAGACATTTCACTGTGCCATACAATTCTTCAGTGTTAATTGTTAGTTTTTCATTGCTAAGAAGCGAATCAACCGTCTTTTTGCAACAAGTGGATCGTTAGAAAATATGGCGTAAATAGCCCTTGCCCTTGGTTTATCGTTGTTATTTACATGCTATATCTATATATATTTCCTTTTTAATGTGTACTGGTATGACCTATAAAACACATATAATAAGAAAAATGATAATAAATCTTCCCTTGAACAGAACCAGAAAAATGAAACGGGAGCAAATTTTTCAGCTGATTTCCGGTTTTCAGCTAGTATCGACACTTAGCGAGTCCGGTACAATCACATGGAGACATAGCGAGTACGTGACAATCACATGGAGACATAGCGAGTACGTGACAATCACGTGAACAGATAGCGAGTCCGTGACAAACACGTCCATACGTATCGAAACCGTATCAATCCCGTTGACACGCAACGATTTCGTCACGTGGCAAAACCAGAACAGTCACGTCTAAAACTGTAAAATAACTTCGACATGAAGCGATTCCGTGAAAATCACGTCGACCCGTAGCGAAACTGTAAAATCACGTCGACATGAAGCGATTCCGTGAAATTCACGTCGACCCGTAGCGAAACTGTAAAATTACGTCTACACGTAGCGATTCCGTGACATCACGTCGACCCGTAGCGAAACTGTAAAGTCACGTCTACACGTAGCGATTCCGTGACATCACGTCAGGACAAAAAAAAGATATCTATTATCGTCTAACCTAACACCTTAAATATAATGGATTCGACCAGGAATATTTCGTAAAACACAAACAGTCCTGGTGATACTTTTATATGTTATCGGTACAATTCATCACTTTTGTCACAGACGAAGTAATCAATCTCTTATTATCAAGGTCAAAACCTTAATTGTGGGAACACAAACAAACTCTATTGGTGGTAACAGCTTTCGTTTATAAAATACGACGAAGAGATTAGATACAAAGCATATTTCCCATTATCTACATCTGTTTACCTGTAGGAGATAAAACATATCCTCGATCTACACCCTAGGCAGACTGGAATTCTTAATTATTAACACAAACAATTTCAATGATGTGGTATGAAATCCTTATAAAATGTATGGATCTTATCAGTCCTTTTGTTTCAAAGTGTTTTGCATTCTGTCATTAGCTGTAGTTGTCCCAACCCGGTAATTCTATCAGAATGAGTTTATCTTGATTATCTTCACCTCAACTATAGAACCATTAAGTAAATAAACGTTACCATTTTAAAGAAAGCTTAAACATACAAAAGTTGAGGTATTTCTCTTCGTATTCATTGCAAGACATTTATTGAGAATTGAATACTGTAGAGTGTCTACGTGTACATATGAAAGAGCGATATATAACCTTGTATACAAAATGTGAGAACATCATAATCAGATTTATGCAGGGATATTTGTACACTAACCTATTTCGCTATCCAGGGGACCTTATGTGATAATACACTCAGATTTATACAGGGATATTTGAACACTAACCTATTTCGCTATCCTGAGGACCTTGAGGGATATGAGTCCTTGATATGATTGTTATAAATCCAGGAGACCTTGTTGGATACGAGTCCTTGATATCATTGTTATAAATGAATATGCTATAGATAACCTAAAACAGACTATAATGGTCTACAAGCACGACAGTTAGCAGAGCTGTAACATCCCATGTGTTCACTAAAATGGATCTCGCGCAAATGTCAAACAGTAGCCGACCTGCCCTTGATGGGCATCTCGATATTTACAAGACGAGACGCTCAAACGGAACTTTAACTTACTGCAGGGGTACACGGCAAGAAAGATCTGTCTAACCACATACTCAGTAAATAAAATTTGAGAAAGTTTATTATCATATTTACTTTTAAGCTCTTTGTTATCAATTAGTTACGAACAGTAATTCTTTATATAACAATAACAAATTCATCGTTGAGTATTTCATTTTCATCGACTTTTTTCCATTACGCTCTGACAATCGCGAACTTTCGATAACCCTTTGACGAAATTTTTATTTCTTGTTGGTAACCTACCTGCTTTCCCAAATACCCTGTTTACATGTCACAGCATGCTTGATGATAACGGATTTGTGCCTAATATAACGATTTCTTTTATGCCATCAGCTGACTGATAAACTTGAAACACACTGTCCCTAGAGATACATGTTGGAAAAGTTTGATGGTCGTCACTAGGATTACATTGGGGTATATTTATTTATGAGATATGATATTGAATGTGTTTGATGCTTGATAATAATATTTTAGGGTTTCTTTCATTATAAAATAATTTTCTCATCAGAGTTCATGACATTACATATGATTTATGTTGGACGAAAGATCACTATGACAATCGTAAAACATTCCTACAGATTTTATCAATCTGCATCTTTTCAACCCCTGTCTTCTCGGTTTGTCTGTCAATTACCAGACATCTAGTACAAAAATAATGAATATCGAATATTGATACTAGGAACATACAAGCTTGAGATGCTGGGATGTTCCTGACCAGAAATGGAAAATTCACAATGGGAAATTCACGCTTATCATTCAACTTGGTGGACAGCTGTCCATAATGGTTTCGTTGTTGGAAAATATTTAGATAAGCGGCTGATGTTGAAGAGTCTGTCGTGTCTTTGATTGCCAATTCTGGTTGATACATACGATGGACGTAGTCAATAAATTTCTTGTTATTTAAATACGTCATCAATAAATCTGAAGGTGAAATCAAACAACTTCGCAAGGTCTTTGTTGGACCTGTTTTGATAAGCTCTTCGATAAATTCAGCCTCGTATGAAAACAAAAACAAGTCAGCCAACAGAGGGGCACAGTTAGTTTTCAAAGGTATGTCAAAAGTCTGTTGAAAGATCTTACAATGTACCACCAAACTCAACGAAGATATTTTCAACAAGATTCTCGATCTATTTTTATGATTTCGTCTTCCGTATATTTAATCTTTGATTTGGGCGTATTTTGTGTGACATAAGTTTCTAAATAATTCACTTTCATATATTTGTACCGCCGTTCACCTTTCATGGAAAGGAAAGCTCTCGTAACAAAGGGACGAATGCATTCTTACAGTTTAGAAGACTAACATTATTTCATAGACATGTCTTTCAAATATCGAAAAAGTTAAAACATATGTAACCATAATGTAACCAAGGTGATGACCTTAATAGAGTACAAAAATATTTTATGCAGTTTAAATGATACATGACATCGCATCTGCAAACAATAATTAAGACAACAACTTACAGAACGAACAGCATCCGCTCATTTTTTCTTCTTTTTTCTTTTCGTAACGTTAATCACTTGCGTATGTTTAAATGTAGACCGATACATTTACATATAAAAGCGATTAGGATTCGTCTACGTTGATTCTAATCAAATACAAAAAAAATACAGAAATCAACGTGAATTTTGACTTTAAAAAACATTGAAATAAACAATGTACATGTATTTTTCAAAAGTTCTAAAAGGTTATAACCTTTTTTTCTAACATCTGAAAAATAACTATCTATAGTGGAAAAAATACCGTTTACAACGTTAACTTGTAATGTAACCTCTACATGTCGGTTTGTATATCATACATCCAGCAAAATTATATAATATCTGGCCTATTTTTGCGTTATGCTATAGTAAGTTGTTGTTACACACTAACACAAAATATTATTACTTCATATCGATTCAAAATACCAAATTTATATAACATAAAGAATTCCACGTCGAAACATTTAAGTATACTTCTAAAAGGAATAAATTCAGGAAAATGTTACAAAATCACCGTAATTTGTTTGGTACAACTCTTCAGCGTTCATTCCTGCCACGCATTTTACCTGACAATGATGGATCTCCATCATGAAATACGCCGTTGTTGACTCCGTCCAAACACATGGAACGATACAAATACGTGTTTGTATTCATGTGTGTACACAAGAGACGTTAGCTGTCAGTGTGGAGTGAACGCAGATGCACCAATAACATCACTGACGTTTTTCAATACATATTAAAATGATTGTTCAAAGACACACGCGTCAATAGCAAATTTCAGGACAAAATAATAGTAAGAAAATACAAACATGTCAACATAATCAGAATTCAAACTGAAATTCAATCAAACTAGAGTAAACTATGAATAAAGGAAAGGTCTACATGAAGAAGACTCCTTACAAAGTACAACGAGAATAAGATCAGGTGCTTCGGAAGAGTCAGCGTATTCTGCTTCATCGACGACACTCGCCATGTATGTTAAGTTCTGAAATTCAGAAGTAGATAAAGGATTGCCAAATTGTTTCATTCATTTGGACTCCTCGGCGTGAAAACAAGAAACTGGAAATAGGTCGAACCGAAAAAAGACGACGGGAAAGTATTTTAACCACATAATTCAATGAGTTTCGTTACAAGTGTCAACGTTGGAAGATCTTCAAGTGCATACTCATAATTCATTGGGAACCATACTAATATCTGTAGGTATTTAAAAGCTACATTCTACAGTAATGAATTTCTTCTTTCAAGATCGCATTTCCATAGCAACAAGAATGGAATTTAAAAATTGTCATAAAGGAAAAACACCTTTATGCGAGGTGGCCATCGATGATAGATTTGTTTACCTACAATGTCAATTAAGGACAAACAAACATCTGAGCAATTTTCAGACGACATAACATGTCACTATCATACGTCATCAATGTATATTCCCACCTATTTGTAACAGGTTTGAGGGGTGTTCATTCATATAGATGCTACTTGCGTCATGATACAACTTAATAAATGCAATGACGGCCTAACAGGGTCTAAATTGATATTCCAGTCCTGATTGGCTTGTGTGATAATGAGGCTGCATGATACACAGTAGAGCTTTGTCTTTCATTGTTATTAATAGACAATAAATGAGCGGATGTTTGCGGAATTGCTATTCGATAATTGTCGTGTCCTAAATCTGTCTCGCACGGACATGTGTTTACCAATACGTCACTGCTGCTGTCTGCGTACAACTATTTGTGAATCCCATCCCTGATGTGTTTTTGTGAATTGAACGTAGTAATGGTGGTGAAGATCCTAATTGAAGACTTTTCAAACATATTTTTGAATGTTGCCTGAAGCTTACCTCAATACAGTGCAGATAGTTTGTGGTGATTTTGAAGACAACAGGAAATTAAAGAAAATCAAGTTTCGGATAGTAATGACAATGATGTGTTATCAGGTTGAGAGAGCGAATTATCAGTATCTTGTGTCGGTAGGGTTGTACTAGTTTTTCGGGTTTCAAATCTGTATCTTTTTTAGAGGTCTTGTGTTAATATATAGGCAATTTTAAGTCCCTGGTAGTGTTTGATCTATATAGATCGTCATAGTCTGTCATTCTGAATAATTACCTGAATTACTAATAGATGCATTTTCGTGTTATCCTCATCTACAGATTTCAACTTGAAAATGTCAGCATCCTCTCTCGTTAGAATATTTCATGTCAAATGTATATATATTCACTAGAATTAGTATCGCCATAGCGACAGTTCCTCACAACTGAGTCAGATGTCGGTGTGTCGAAGAACGTTGGAACTTTTGGCGCTAACGGAGCCCCGTGGGTTAATAAGTCAATAAAAGTCACAGACCTGACTGAGGATGACAAGAATGATACTTCGGCGAATATAAAAATTACACAAACTTCAATTTATTCTTCCAATAATATTTTGTCTGTGAGTTACCGATGATATCAAAAATGTAAAATACTCTGTTCCAATTAACGTCAGAACACGTGATTGTTTCGCTTCATCTCTCCATTGATGTATGCTACATGCTACTTGCAAATTCAGAATCGATATTCTGTCATACTCGTCAAATATGTAATTATAGTATTCAACAGGAACTGGTAAATTCGCATTTTAACAATCGATAACAATCGATTAGTTCATTGATACATCACCACGCTTAGAATGTACTAAAACGTGTATACAGTTTAGACATGCAGCTTAATAGAAGAAGAAATGACACGTCTCGATCTAAAGTCGTAGGTTGGTTAGCCCGCTAGGCGTTGTCTCGCCAACGAACGTCATGTTCAGTTTTCTGATGACGTGAAATGGTCACCTACATGTCTGGCGAGGTGAGGGGTACACCTGCATCCCCCTCGTGGGGTGGAGACGTCTGTACTGATATTTAGATAATAAATAATTTAAGGAGATGGCGTCTTAACCCAATTATGGTGTATATATACTCAAGGGATAAAGGAACGCATGGTGACATTATTTAAAATATCAAAGTTCAAATACAATGAAAATTAGTCAAGCAACTATCTAGGTTACAGTGCACGTGGTCCTGTATCGAATGTTGCATTCCTGTATTGCGTGACGATGTCTTCCGGGGAAAGCACGAAATTAATATAGTGAGATGTTTTATGAAGTTCCAGACTCTCCCTAAATAATCTATACTTTCGTAATACCCTGTCAATAATATTAACAATGAGGATGTTTTATGGTTCTCATAGTGATCTCATTGTTAAATCGTCGACATGTAAATGCAATAGTATTCTCTGGCGGTTCCTGTGTTCTACACATTGTTCTCAAATAGGGAACGTGACATTACTTACTTGGATTAATTCATCAAGATTTACATGGCGGTTGCCGTCGATGAAGCAGAAGACGCTGACTCTTCCAGAACACCTGGTCTTATTCTCATTGTACCTTTACAGAAGTCGCCATGTAATTGTCTCTTTTGTCTTTATTTTCCCATAGTTTTATCGAATTTGTGTTTGAATTAAATTTTGTTGACATGTCTGTATTTTCTTTGCTGTTTACGTATTTGTCACTCATTAATATCATTAGTTTCAGTAGCACGTTAATATTACCTGGTACAACATCGAACTTTTTTTCTATAATAAATTGAAGACTTTCTGAGTCATGTTTTTCGAGAATATGCGGTCAGTGGTTTCTGTGGCACCACAGTGCTGGCAATTAGGTTTTGGTTACTTAAACTGCCAGTAAATTGTATATAACTTGAATCTCGTCATAACCGTATTTTTTATTTTGCTGTGACTATAAAGATTTGCGATTATTTGACAACGCCCCCTTGCGTCGTTTTGTTTATGATCAGATACTTTGCAATCAGTGTTTCAGTGTGACGTAATTTAGATCTGTTTAGATAAATCGTTCGCCTTATTATTCCTTGGTTTGTCTTCATGAGCTGGTACATTTCGAAAAAAAAATTGTATGCAATGTTTCCGGTCGACAGAGTATAGTACGGAATTATTTACAGTGGGCCTTGTGTTGTTCTTAGTTTGTATAGAATGAATGGAAGACAGACTATCCGTTAGAATGACAGCACCGCCTCGTAGGTTTTTAGTATTTATCAACATTACGTCTATCCTTATTTCTATCAATTCACTGGTTCCTATTACTTGTTATTAATGATAGAAAGCACTTGTCTGATGCCGGCTTTTTCCTTCTTATTTGTTTTATTCAGCATTTCTGTACGTATATTAGGCTTTTTCACAGTCCATGGGAGTGTAGGGTTCGGAAAAATTTGCTAATTTTATTTTTTATTCCATTTGAGTTTCTTTTAGTAACTGGAAAACTAGATGGCACTTGGTTATAAATTGAATCTATGTTTTTTACGCTTGTTCCAATATTTAAGGTTGATCTGTTCTACTTTGATGTTGGACCAACTTTGGTCACCTTGGGTTGAGTTCTGTTTAAACATTTGCCCCTTGATAAGTCTCTTTCAAAAGTTGTAATCTTAATCATGACAAGAGAACTGGTAGAGCCGATGGATGATGCCGTAATGAACGCCAGAAGTTTCATGTCGATATATCTTATAGTTTTTGTGTTATGCTGCGGGCAAACTGTAGGTATGGAAAAAATAACAAAGGGCAATAACTCCTACATTATGCAAAAGAGAGTTATGGTTCTTGTACGCTGCACTTCTGCTTATCAAGATTTTTCTACCGGGAAGTTTCATGTTGATACCTCTTATAGTTTTGTGATATGACGGACGGAAAAAGTGACGACTATATGCTCGCTCTTCGGGGAGCATGAATGTACCTTAGGATCTCTAGAAATACAACTTACTGCAAGGAAAGAAGATCTGAGTATCGCTGGAAATTCAATTCATAATAAGGATATATGGTTTCAAGGCCCTTAGAGATGAAATATGCTCAAAGCAAGGATGAATGAGAACCTACTGAAAACTAAATGGAAGACAACAACAACAACAACAACGAGAACGCAAGAGACATTAGATCTATACAACAAACGAAAGCAAATAACGGTAGGAATTTAGTAATAAAGACATTTCGGTAATTGTTTCCTACACTCACTTCCTTTGTCGAGTTCGAATTATAGAACTGTATCCATCCTTGAACACGTGTGAAACGTTCTTACGGCTCTTCCGTCTTCAACAATGCATGCATCACCTAGCGACACCGCACCATCACGACAGCGTCACCATCATCGTCATCATCACCACCACCACCACCACCATCATTATCATCATCACCATCATCATAATCATCATCATCATCATCGTCATCATCATCATTGTCCATCATCATCATCATCATCACCATCATCACATATTGTAACGACCTTACGCTGGTACCATAAAATTTCAACCAACATGTGTTGTGGAGGTTTTATATAACAGGCAATCCTTTCATCCCTTTAAGAGTGTGTCATTAAAACAATTAGCAAAGGCATTAAGGTCTGAATGTTAGCTAAATAACCCTTTGTGTCAGGTCATTATATATGGTATAAAGACGGATGTCGTCCATCTGTACGTTCATCCGTAACGTGATAGGGGAATAGACTAGACGGTTTTTTTACTAAGATTCACAATATATACCCTTAGCAAGCAGCGCCAGCTGATCATTGTATCGGTGGCTGAAAGAAAGAACGATAAATGTAAGAAAAATGCTGGGCGATTAATTTAAGTGTAGATCCGGATGTTCTGGGTGGTAATTGAGAACTGACACGCACACGTGATCAGGTACAATATAGATCTAACAAAACCAAACATCCAGTACTGTCACATTTCTACATCAAGTCGCCCGTCAGATGTCAGCCCTACCGCCGGAACTTAACACCATTAATCAAAATCGAGACAGCGTATGCGACAGTGTCTCGTGATCTCGTGCTATGTTAAGTATTAGAATTCTTGCGTCTTAGCAACATGCTCCAAGCAAATATTGTCTTTTCATTGATTACATGAAAGCTAAGAGATTAATGATAATCGAGAAACTGTGTTTTCGGAGTGATGCGTGATGTGTCTGTTACAACCTCTATATATGTGTAACGTAACTTCTTGGAAATTAATGGACAGAAGAAGTCAAGATTTGAAATCGAACAGCCTCACATTTAAGTCTGTAGATTTTCCTAGTTTGCTCTGTAACACCGTCTTTGATGATTGGTATGTTTTTTTGAAGAAAATTGAAATAGCTTGAAAAAAGGAAGATCGCTTTGAGAATATGACAGTCTTCTGTTTTGGCTGGTGTAATTTAGATATAGTCTGTCGAACAAGTTAATTTAAGGAAAGTCATAAAAATAAACATTGATACGTCATGTGATCTAAATCAGTGTAAAGTCATGGTTATGTCAGCAGTTTAAAACACAAGTTTCGTCAGTCTGAATGTTCAACAGATGTTAACGTTATGTCAGCAGTTTAAAACACAAGTTTCGTCAGTCTGAATATTCAATAGATGTTAACGTTATGTCAGCAGTTTAAAACACAAGTTTCGTCAGTCTGAATATTCAATAGATGTTAAAGTTATGTCAGCAGTTTAAAACACAAGTTTCGTCAGTCTGAATATTCAATAGATGTTAACGTTATTTAAGCAGTTTAAAACACAAGTTCCGTCAGTCTGAATATTCAATAGATGTTGCAGGATAAATGGAATGTGTTTTCCGCGGCTTCAATTGGCTCTTCAGTTTTGTCCTTCTTCGCCCATGCCAAATTACAACTCATATTTCCAGACACTTACCATGTTTATGACACAAGTCTGTATTTGGCATGTGTCCTCCTTGTGACCAGACCTTTCTGGTGGTACCAAAATTTGTGATCGTGTGAATTCAATTTTGTTGCAACCGGGGGCAAAGAGTTTCATAAACACATCTTGTTTTCTATATTTTTTACCATCTCGTCACTCTATTTTCTACGTTAATGTACCGGTACATGGTATTATAATACAGCCGAAAAAGTCTCGGTTCCATGACACTTCCTGAACTCCAAATGTCAGTGGTAATTCACGACACATTGGTCGTTTGTCTGATGAATGTACAGTGTCACACTTCTACTGGTTGTGATATTAGTACTTCTATTCCATTTACATATCCAAGCGAAGACAGTATTCCTCGAAATACCATGAGAATATTTTCGTGGTCGTCATGCACAATGATCTCACTTAAAAATTAAAAAAATTGTAATGCCCTTCTGCAGGGACGTATACCTATAACATATTATACGTCTCTGTCTTCTATAAGCGTTGACATTTTCTAGGCACGAGAAATTTTAATGGATTTGATTTATTCACCACAATTAAAAAATGGGACTATATTATGTACGCAATGTAAAATTTACAATTATATAAATAAAATGCTAATCGATTGTCATATATATGCATTTTGGTGTATACTTTTAAGATTGAAGGATATTTTTGTTTGTTTGTTTGTTTATTTTTTCTTTTTCTTTGGGGTGTACTTATATATTTATCCGCAACAATGTGTTGTTTTTTATATTGATAATGGGTAGCTACAAATTGTACAGAAAACATGAAAAAAAAATATTTTAAGTGACTAAATGGTTAGATATTCCTTTCATAACTGATATAAAAAACCTTATACCATTTTAATTTCTGTTGAAAAATTGCGAGCTTTCTGTTAATTATATTTTGAAGTTTGCATAACAATTTTATTTATGTCAAAAAATCTTAAGAAAATAGGAGTGGCCCAATACTTATTCGTATCATTATCGTTCTGAGACTGTAAACAATGTCTTTGCGCCTGCAATTTTAGATTCAAATTAACTCGAATTCATTTATTTCGCTCTGTCACCCGTGAATTAAGAGGTCATTTTACAAAGTAAGACACATGGCTCGCAAATTCCTTTTTGTTTTGGTTAATTACATAATTATGCAAAGTAATTATGCACGAAGCTCCGAAAGGTTATGTGATGCACTGGGCTATCTCCGATTAAAGCTGTCGACTAGCATTAGTTTGCAGCTGTTAAATTTCTCTTAGAGGGTGTTATAATTTCGTGAAGAGTCGTGGGGAAAATAACGAAATATAACCATTTAGTCCCTTTAATTGTTCAATGGTTAATAATTAATACAGCAAGTATTTATATATCATGGAATGAGATTCTCCGATATGTTAATGAAAATGCAATATTAGCAAGGGGTTGGCGAGACTTTGAGATGAAGCCTATCTGTGCCCACTGTAGTTATTTAACATATGAAAAACAACATTTACTTTTTTCAAAGAGCTATCACATTTATCAAATCTTTCTGCTTCTGTGAATTTGTTTATGTATTTCATTTATAACAGTTATCATGTGACAAACGGGGAAATTATATTCGATACAATTATGAGCACAATCAATTTCATCCGGATCTTTTAAACGAGTTTGGTTATTTTTGTATGCAATCAGAATGATGTTCACGCTTAACATACAGCTAGAAACGCATTCTAACTAAGCTTTCCTGTGATTCTGATCAATACACGTGCATGGAGAGAAAATGACAACAAGTCGTGAGGTAAGACTACAGATGACTATTTACTGTATTATAATGTCTTTGTCGCCTTGTATTGATCGGTAAAGATCATCTTTAAGTGTAGTGTTACATGTTACTTAGTAGCAGTTCATGAGTCGACGTTAGTAAAGTATTCCTGTAGGTTATTGACAACTTCAATACACATGTATCAGGGTTTTCCATAAGAGCCGGTCGCCGGCCAATTTGACCGGCTTCTTTGATCATTTGGCCGCCTACACCCATCCAGTTCCGTAATAATGTTCCGTACACGACTACACGTACACGGCAGGCCACTCCCACCTCGCCGCGTTGCGACTCGGGTCGGCTTGCTTTGCCAGCCTCCTACTTTCACTACAACTACTAACAAAATTATGGAAAACCCTGTGTATGTAGCCCGACGGCGATATACCCTTGGCGCATTAGTTTCGGACCCCATAAGAACCATTTTTCGCTAGTTTTGTTGATAAACTGCCACCAAACAAATACATATCTGGAATCGAAACAGAAAGGTGGCACATTGTTCCAAGGCAAGGCAGAAAATGTTCACTTTGTTTAACTCTGTAGGAGATGAATTTCACTATTTATTCCAGTCTTAAGATGTGAGAATGATAGAATTGAAGCAGAAATTTCTACAATCTTATTATCGTATTAATCTAAATTTAGTTAAAATGTACAGGATATTATCAGGCTGTCACAAAAACTATTAAATTGTCTTTGTCTTATTAAGCAATTTAAAGAAGACATTGTAAGACTTCATGTAAACATTATATAGTATAACTGTATGCTAACCATCCATTTTGTCATTTGTCTGTGTTGATGTAATATCTTACCTCAAGTAATGCATTCTAATGTATCCTAGGAAATCAAATAAACATGAAACTTGATCATTTTCTACATTCATTACAACATAATACAGAAGTACATGTTTGCGTTATACAAACGTAATACATACTTGCCTACTTATCAAAATTCTTATGAATTGACAGGATTCCTTGCACATTGCAACATTTGTCAAGAGAGAAAGATTAAGAAGACATTAATTAATATATGTTTAATTTATATCAATGCAATAATTTGGAAACTACCATTCATTCTTATATGGATTACAGACTTGTGTTAGCCCAAGTTTCCTTGACCTGGCCCCTTCAACATACATTAGACAACATACATATTGATATACTTTGTAACCACAATATGACTCTCTGTAATCACTTTATGGGTGTAAAATATTATTTCACATCAGATGTTTTGTTTCATTTAATTTATTTTATTACACTGAATTATCATTCATGTGTTAGAACAGATTGATTTGACGTATGTTATAATTATAAGCATGTAAAAGGATGAGGTTGGTGTGGCTTGTAAATTATGTTAAATACAGTCTCTGTCACTAACATCACAAAATTTGCTTCTTTAGCTCAGCTGGTAGAGCTCGTTGATTGTCACACATATTTTCTCTTGTTCTTTCACAAACAGTAGCATGATAAACTCTATTCTTATAGGCCATTGTTCTCACTTAGTCAACTACATGATAAAAAAGATTATATTTTCATATATGCTGTCTTGAAATAGACCTAAACTGCTCATTAATTGTGTAAAGCAAAATGCAAGGAATCAATTTAGTGACAGAGAATTACAGAAATGTACCCAGACCCATGTGAAAACTGAATCTGTGATAGAATTGATTCAGTGACAGAGAATTACAGAAATGTACCCAGACCCATGTGAAAACTAAATCTGTGATAGAATTGATTCAGTGACTAAGAGAGGATTTTAGAAATGTTGCCCTGACCCATGTGAAAACTAAATCTGTGATAGAACCCATTCAGTGACATAGAATTACAGAGATGTACCCGGACCCATATGAAAACTAAATCTGTGATAGAACCCATTCAGTGACATAGAATTACAGAGATGTACCCGGACCCATATGAAAACTAAATCTGTGATAGAACCCATTCAGTGACATAGAATTACAGAGATGTACCCAGACCCATGTGAAAATTAAATCTGTGATAGAATCCATTTAGTGACAGTGAATTACAGAGATGTACCTGGACCCATGTGAAAACTAAATCTGTGATAGAATCCATTTAGTGACAGTGAATTACAGAGATGTACCTGGACCCATGTGAAAACTAAATCTGTGATAGAATCCATTCAGTGGCATAGAATTACAGAGATGTACCTGGAATCTGTGATAGAAGTGGCATAGAATTACAGAGATGTACCCAGACCCATGTGAAAACTAAATCTGTGATAGAATCCATTCAGTGACAGAGAGGATTTTAAAGATGTTGTCCAGACCTACCTTGCACCCACTTGAATTTTGTTGTAAAATATTATCATGCAATAATATAGGTGGGCCACTTTCAGTGATGTTAGTAACCATAGTCAGGATTTTGCAGGTTTTTTTCTTTACTTCACTGCTAGAAAGTGTAACACACACAACCTCTCTATATATTGTTCTGAAGAAATCACAAAAGTTCATTAATAATAATAAATTATGATTAGAAGTGTTTAAAAAAAAAATGTGAGTATAAATGTTTCTTTTTTCCCAGGTGCTACTTACAAGCGAGGCCTCAGGCCAGATGTGGAATGTATGTGTATGGGACTTTCATTCTTCAACCAGTCTCCTGACGTATAAAGGGGGAACTTCCGTACCTCATGGTCTAGCTGTTCTCAACAATGATTTCATCATCTCAGCCCTCAACACAAAACCAATCCTCAACATCTGGTCTCTTCATAAAAGGGTATACTTATACTTCTAAACCTTTTCCAGGAACTTATAAAAAAAGTTTTCCCGGCGATGAAATCTAAGTAAATGATAACAAAATATTTAGTTGTATTAAAATTTTAAATCATCCTGTTTTTGTTTTTTTTTTCTGAGATAATTCTTTGATATCTCTTATTGAAACTAGAAAATGTCTATAAGGCATGAATGTGCCAAATCTCTTTAATGTGAAAAAAAAATGTTTTTGTTTGATATGCTCAGAAGCTATCAGATATGATATTAACCTTTAACCCATGATCAATAATACTTTAATATGATATCAAGAACAAGTAAGATGTAGCTCTGGGATAAATATGAACCAAATATGTTGTGAAGTTCTCGAGATATGACATTGATTTGTAACATGATTAGACAGGACATGACAGACATGGTTAAAAACTGTAACAATACATGTAAATTCCCCTCCCCTATCAAATGTTGAGGGTATAAGAATTTATATTAAATCTTTGCAAGATGTATACATAGCATAATGTTAAATTTTTGATGTGTACATGAACCAACAGTACATGATATTGAGATCAATGTGACATGAGAAATAACACTACAGATTTTAGATTACCGATACTTTCTTAAGGTATATCAAGTGAAAAAGGAGCCTTCATTATTAACACCTCTCCTTATGTAATAAATAACCATTGTTTATAGCATCAGTGATTATAAATTGCAATATTTACATTCTGTTGGTCTATCATCAATCATGTCTTTTCAACAGGACAATCAGCAAATGAAAATGGTTTGTCCTGGAAGAGTTACTGCCCTTGATGTAACAACCAATGGAGAGTACTGCATCGCAGCTGTGTCAGAAAAAATCCACATCTGGCAGGTAATTTGATTCTGATATTGATCATTGGGTAGATTTTCTGATATGATTTGTATACTTCCTCACGTAATTATAGACAGGAGGTCAAATATTTTTTATGCGTTGTGTATAAATTGATTTTCACATAAAAATATGGCATCCAAATGTCCAATTCGGAGTCAAGAGGTGAACAAAACATCCCCGGTTTTCCTTAAATCTTGAAATTGTCAGATCAAGACAATGCTCCATTTCATATTTAGAATATCTATTATTCCCAGTCATGCTAAGATATTTTGCAACAATGCCTATAATTCTAACTATTGATCAAAAGACATATTGATATGGACTAGTATATCCTTTACATTTGTCTTGCTAGGTATGTACAGGTCATCTGCTGGCTGTTCTCGGTAGACACTACCAGTGCATTACCTGTTTACGATGCTGTGATGATGGGTCTTACTTTGTATCGGGCGGTGATGACAACATGGTCATGGCCTGGTCATTGGGCAGGTATGTACGTCAATTTGGATGACAACAAATTTGAATTGAATGTCTTCATTACACTCAATAGAACATAATTATGCTTATATTACACCAGTAAGTATGTGTGTTTATTGTAGTGAATTACTTAATTCATTAGTGTTATTGATATGACACAAACTTTCTATGTCAGTGTTCTGAGAATGACCTATGTTTTTTTCTGTTTTTTTTTTTTTCCAAAGAAATATTTGATATAGATATTAGCAGTCCTGATGCTTGAGATATGTTTCTTGTGTTCCCAAATCACCAGATACTAGAGATAAGTTTCCAATGTTCTACAATCACCTGATACTAGATATATATATTTCCAATGTTCTCTCATCACTTATGAGTCATTTAAATTTACCTACCTGTGAAATTTGTATTAATAGACCAGGTGTTGGTCAGTTGAGTGTTGTGCATTTGCTACAGATATTAAAAAGGTTTTGAAAATAATAGAGATGAAATTTTCTGTACTTTTTAGGGTGTTGTCTGAGGCTGGTGAACACAGTAACAGGCAAGCCCCAGTCCATGTATGGTCCCAGCACTCTCTCCCCATCACAGACATACATGTAGGATTTGGTGGCAGTCGAGCGAGAGTTGTCTCCTCTTCCCTTGATCAGTCTTGTCGGGTGAGAAACTTCTTACATAATAACTGGAGTTAAACATTTTTTTATTGTATAGATATGGGACCTATTATCAGGACAGATGATGGACCTAGTTTCAGGAGAGATAATTTTCTGTATCATGTTTGATGTCAGTGGACCCTATTAATGATATCAACACTGTGTTGTACTGTTAGCCAGTTTTTTTGTTTTATTGATATGTGACCTAGTATCAGGAGAGATGATGGACCTGTGTTGTATAATTGACTGTGTTTCTGTTTTAAAGATATGAGACCTAGTATCAGGAGAGATGATGGACCTGTGTTGTATAATTGACTGTGTTTCTGTTTTACAGATATAGGACCTAGTGTCAGGAGAGATGATGGACCTGTGTTGTATAGTCTGTGTTTCTGTTTTACTGTGTTTCTGTTTTATGAGACTGTGTTTCTGTTTTACAGATATGTGACCTAGTATCAGGAGAGATGATGGACCTGTGTTGTATAATTGACTGTGTTTCTGTTTTACAGATATGGGACCTAGTATCAGGAGAGATGATGGACCTGTGTTGTATAATTGACTGTGTTTCTGTTTTACAGATATGTGACCTAGTATCAGGAGAGATGATGGATCTGTGTTGTATAATTGACTGTGTTTCTGTTTTACAGATATAGGACCTAGTATCAGGAGAGATGATGGACCTGTGTTGTAATATTGACTGTCTGTTTTATAGATACTATCAGGAGAGATGATGGACCTGTGTTGTAGTGTGTTTCTGTTTTATCAGGAGAGATGATGGACCTGTGTTGTATAATTGACTGTGTTTCTGTTTTACAGATATAGGACCTAGTATCAGGAGAGATGATGGACCTGTGTTGTATAATTGACTGTGTTTCTGTTTTACAGATATAGGACCTAGTATCAGGAGAGATGATGGACCTGTGTTGTATAATTGACTGTGTTTCTGTTTTAAAGATATGAGACCTAGTATCAGGAGAGATGATGGACCTGTGTTGTATAATTGACTGTGTTTCTGTTTTACAGATATGGGACCTAGTATCAGGAGAGATGATTCTCTGTATTGTGTTTGATGTCAGTATAACTTCCACTGTAATGAACATGACGGAGAGTTTGTTGTGTTGTATAATTGACTGTGTTTCTGTTTTACAGATATGGGACCTAGTATCAGGAGAGATGCCTGTGTTGTATAATTGACTGTGTTTCTGTTTTACTGCTGTAACCTAGTATGGAGAGAGAGATGATGGACCTGTGTTGTATTTCTGTTTTAAAGATATGAGTAGGTTGATTGTGTTGTTTTATAATTGACTGTGTTTCTGTTTTCTGTTTTAAGATACATAGTACATATGCTGAAAGTATTGTGTTTCTGTTTTACAGATATGGGACCTAGTATCAGGAGAGATAATGGACCTGTGTTGTATAATTGACTGTGTTTCTGTTTTACAGATATGGGACCTAGTATCAGGAGAGATGATGGACCTGTGTTGTATAATTGACTGTGTTTTTGTTTAGATACGGGACCTAGTATCAGGAGAGATGATTCCATCTCTAAGATTGAAATAACTCCACTGAGCTAAGGTTTAATTGCTGGTATTTTATAATATTGGATAGGTAGTCAGAAACCCTTCAAACTCAGTATTTCTAATTTCTCAGTTATATGTAAAGCCAATTGGTGATATATATGACATGCAAGTAGATATAAAGTGATATAATATATTGACAGATAAATTACCGTGAGGAACAATTTCATTTATAGATATAGCGATCCTCAAAGATCGTGATCATTACTGAAAAAAATAATCAGTAATGCTAAAACCTATAACAGAAAAAATATTAAGTAATATTTGATAGGTGAGTTTGGTAAGTGATAAAGCTAATTAACCGATACCACATACACTCCTTGTCTACAGCCCATCAGAACTGAGAGACACATACAAAGTGATACAGACAGCCCAAATACAACTATCTACAGTGGTCACAGGTGAGCACATACAACTAAATAACTGATGTATCTAGATTTTTGTACAATGTACAACACACTAGCAGTTATAGAAAATTTCAAAAACTGCATTTAAAATCAAAATAAGTTTTTGAACATTTAATTTTAAGGATTATAATACAATATATATGTGTAGTAATGTATATGTATAGATTGTAGATTTTGTCAGGTTAAGTGTTTTTGCCCCAGTCCCTAAATCCAGTTGAAGTGCAACAATTTGTATTAACACATGATTTCTTACCATTTTACTGTTAATGGTGTGATGTCAGTGTTGTAAAGCTTCTTTAACATATCTTTCATTCCATATTTCATAGTAAGCAAGTGACTTGTCTGTCACTTTCATTGGATGGCAGTCAACTGGTGTCGGGATCACATGACTCTGATGTGAGAGTTTGGGATGTACACAGTGGCCAGTGTGTCAAGACAATTCCACATAAAGGTTAGTTAGATAAGACACATTGATAAGACATGACAGACATCATCATGGGTCTCAAGCTGGACACTCTACTGCTCTACTAAAGGGAAGTTCCCACAAGAGAAGGCTCGAAAAGTGTAAACTCAGCTTCTACAAGTGTGTACTGAGGGATATCAAAGGAACTGTGTTATGCATGATATACTAATTGTTTGACATCGAGAAGCTTAGATGAGTCATATTTTAATAATATTGAACTAAGGAGGGTTTAACAATTTGATACAGGTTAATAAGGAGCCTGTAGGAAGGAGACATATTGAATAATTCAATGAGTTTAATACATTCTGTTGGAGTCTCATGTAAGATGGTAGTTTTCCACTGCTGAGATGAAACATGTGAGGACATTTAAGGATTTATATCATGTCATAGTTGATATGTTATGTGACAAAAGAATATGTAGACAGTGTTGTTTTGTTTTGTCTTTGTACTGCCTATGTACACCATGTTTTGCTCATGGTTTTTTGTAAGTATCACACTTTCACTTATAACCAAGGTAATATTTTATTAACACACTCTTTTGCTCATCACAGGAGTGATAACCAATGCCAGGTTGATACCAACGCCCCCTGGTGTGATATCAGAGATTAAACGGCCAATCCTCCCCATGCAACCCTTCCAACGTTATCTGTACTGCCCACAGAAGAGTGGAGAATCAGGAGAAGATAACTCATCAGACACTCTCAATCTTTACATAAACCAATTTGAGCAGGTAGGATTAGGTTTTGTCTACAGTCCCCTTGGTAAATGCTCTGTGATTATAATTAAGTTATTGATAAAACTTTATGTTTGTTTCACACTTAAAAGTGCTCATTTCTGTTGTCCTCAGTAGACTTATTAGTTGCTTAGTAATAATTTGTCTTACTTGTTAGATATTCATCATACTTTAAAGAAAGACTGCCTGTGCTGAAAATAAACTCTTTTTGATGTAAAATTGTAAGGTTTATTTGAGGTGAAAGGCTAAGTCTATAACTGATCTATATTCAGGAATTTAAACAGCATGAAGACAAAAGACTTTTATCAAGTTTGTGGTAAAAAAGGCTATGGTCGGTGTTGAAAATCCTATGAAAAGTTGGATTCAAATTATGATCAGTATGAATTTCTCCCCTGTTTCAAGGGAATGAGACTCACTGGTTTAAACAATATAATCAAAAACTTATCTTCACAATTACACTGTGTATGAAGTTAAGATCTGTATTCTTATCAGATTGTGGTTTAAGGTGAACTCTTGTCAATTTGAAAATAGGTCATACACAAATGTTACATACATGCTGGCTATATTGTGTGGAGATTTTGGTGTAACAATGTTTGTGAATTCTATTTCATGGATGTATGAGATCAATGGATATTACTTCTGTTTTAGGTTCTGTAACTGTTTTACCATCTAATTCTCGGTTAACTATTCTTTATCTTGATATTACAGATGACAAAGAGGCCAGACGAGGCTAGATTATACACAGAATCATTACTACAGTCCCGGGTATGTATAATTTGTCAGATGGAACAATGATTAAGTTACTGACTGTGCTCTGACTGGATTGTAGTTTATTTATTACGAAAATGTCATGAGAATCAATAAGGTTAATCAGGAAACAAACATTGTGTGATGTAAAAGACATCAATTGTTCCACCCTTGGCCATGTTAACACCTTCCTTACAAAATAAACTGTATGAGTTATCCCCTCTAGATTATGTGAACACCTTCCTTACAAAACAGGCTGTATGAGTTATCCCCCCTTGATTATGTGAACACCTTCCTTACAAAACAGGCTGTATGAGTTATCCCCCCTTGATTATGTGAACACCTTCCTTACAAAACAGGCTGTATGAGTTATCCCCCCTTGATTATGTGAACACCTTCCTTACAAAACAGGCTGTATGAGTTACCCTGTGTTGACAGGGTTAATTATGAGTTATTCCCCCTTGATCAGGTTAACACCTTTCTGTGTTGACAGAGTTAATTATGAGTTATTCCCCCTTGATCAGGTTAACACCTTTCTGTGTTGACAGGGTTAATTATGAGTTATTCCCCCTTGATCAGGTTAACACCTTTCTGTGTTGACAGGGTTAATTATGAGTTATTCCCCCTTGATCAGGTTAACACCTTTCTGTGTTGACAGGGTTAATTATGAGTTATTTCCCCTTGATCAGGTTAACACCTTTCTGTGTTGACAGGGTTAATTATGAGTTATTTCCCCTTGATCAGGTTAACACCTTTCTGTGTTGACAGGGTTAATTATGAGTTATTTCCCCTTGATCAGGTTAACACCTTTCTGTGTTGACAGGGTTAATTATGAGTTATTCCCCCTTGATCAGGTTAACACCTTTCTGTGTTGACAGGGTTAATTATGTTATTCTCCCTTGACGATGTTAACACATTTTTGAATGGACAAGTTGAGTTATGGGGGTTTTGCCTTTGATCATGTCCTTTTATTTCTCCAACTATTTGATTTGCAGGTTAACACCTTTCTGTGTTGACAGAAATAGGTTAATTACAGTCAGTTTACAATTTTGCTTTGATATTACAGGAAAAATAACACCTTTCTGTGTTGACAGGGTTGATTATGTTATTCTCCCTTGACGATGTTAACAGATTTTTGAATGGACAAGTTGAGTTATGGGGGTTTTGCCTTTGATCATGTCAATTCTTTTATTTCTCCAACTATTTGATTTGCAGGGCACTTTTGATGAAGACACATCCTACACACAGGAAACTTCTATAGCAGAGCTGAAACAAGAAATAGGCCAATTACAGTCAGCCAACAAAAACCTTTACAATTTTGCTTTGGAAGAAATATTACAAGAGAAAAATAAACCATTCTGATATAAATATACTGATGTTACTCTTTTAGTCCATCATCATCAAAATTTGAACCATTTAAATCGTCCTTCATCAGTGGTCTGCCATTTGTCTATCCATCCGTTGTTTGTCTGTAAACAATTTTTGTTATTACTATTTCTTGAGAAGTACTGGATGAATCTTTCTCAAATTTCATATAATTAAAATAAAAACAGAGGAGAAGAAATGAAGGGAAAAGATCCAATTTAAAAACAAAACTATCCAAAGACCAAACAATGGTGGTTGCAACAGATCTTTCCTAGAAGTGTGTGTATGTTGCATGATATTGTGGCTTAAAATGCTTTCTGACAAAACATGGTACATTGTTTAGAATAGAATCGTGAGATAATATCCATGTGTACTATGTATTGTAGTACAAAAACTTCATATAAATAAGCAAGTCTACATTGATGGATGGGATTTGTGTAAAATATCAAAAGAAACGGGACTGGTACGGAGAAATATATACATATTTATTAATCAGATTGTTTGTTTTTGTTTAAAACCAAAAATTTAACAGATATTGTGACATGTAACTTTTACCGAAACTTGTGAACTTTATAATCAATTCCCAAGAAACTGAAAGAAATATTAACAAATCTTTTTGGGTGTACATCACAATAATGACTTAAGATACAGATACTGCTCCCTCTGTGGTGCTCACGGACTCCTTCATAACAACCTTATATTGTAAAGTTGTTTGCTGCCTCTGTGGTGTTCACGGACTCCTTCATAACAACCTTATATTGTAAAGTTGTTTGCTGCCTCTGTGGTGCTCACGGACTCTACCATAACAACCTTATATTGTAAAGTTGTTTGCTGCCTCTGTGGTGCTCATGAACTCTCCTTCAGTGATCCTCCTAAATATCCAAGGTATTGCGTTCTTCTGTGGTGGAACTACCCACATAGTCTATATATCGTGATGAACCAGTATTGAGATAGTGTATTAACCTGTTTATAATTTGTCAGCATGTGACTGGGTGCCTAGAAATATACCTCATTCTGACAGGACTGTAGTCACACCAGTTAGTTCTTCAGTGTCACAAGGTGTGTCACAGCCCACCACTATAATACATGCACTAAATACATGCCCTCATCTCACATATATCAATAATATAGCTGTCGGAAGGACATTAAACTATGAAAATAAACTAAATTGATACAATTGTTTCTTGTAGCTTTGCAATGTGAAGTAACTTTTTAAATTTTAAACCATATTTTATACAAGTATAACATGTATTTGGAATAAAAATTGAATAATAGGGTTATCGGGTGGCACAGTGGTAACGCACTCGCCTTTCACCTAGCCGTCCGGGATTCGATTCCCGGAATGGATGTGAAAAGGTATGGGGTCAACTGCCCGACAACGTGGGTTTTCCCTGGGTACTCCGGTTTCCTCCCGCATTAGGACCCCTCGCGCACTTCCATCCGAGCCAACAAAAATGATTTATATAAGTAGGAAAAACCTGCTTCGCAATTGTTATAAAATAAATAAAGTTTATCATTATATTGAATATCAACTAAGAAATACAAACCCATTGAACATCTTATTTCGCTTTCACAAGTTAATGAATACTACCATATCTGGTGCCATCAGTTTTGCTTACAAAAAGATCTCAGCCATGTTATGGAACACTTCTTGGTTTGGTAAAAGCTTGTAATCTACGTATGATAACATGATAAAGAAATTTCGGGAGAGTCTGTCTGTGCCATCTTGTTCTGAATGGATACTTCTCAAATTTTATCCTTCAATTTCGCTTGGTCCCTAGTTTTGCCCTATTAGATTTGGGACTGAATAGAAAAACAAAATGGCTGACATGCGGCCATTTTGGATTTTGACAATGAAAGTTTGTTATTATTATATCTTTTAGAGGTACTGGATTTCCATTTAGCAGTTTTTCCCGTCCTTTCAGTGGCCGAGTGATGGGATAATCTTTCTCAACTTTCATATGAATTAAGTTCCCCTTAGTCTCTAAGTTTGCTATGTTAATATTACGTTTATAAGAAAGACAAAATGTCAGAGAGGCACCATCTGTGATTTTGACAGTTTCAGATCAATCAGCTTTTGTAGACCCAAGAGCAAAAGATAGACAAAAGGAGAGATAAGAACTGATAAAGATTAAACAGTGGTGGGTAGAAAGATTCCTCAGGGATCTCTTGTTTACTTTACAACAATCGTAATCGCTATGGTTGGTCTGGACGTAAATACTCGAGGGTATTGCCATGTGTGGTAATCAGAGAACACTTGGAAAAATCCATGGGGTCGCATAGGTAACCATTACCCTGTCTCGTTTCTCGTCCGATCGCGGAATCGAACCTCGATCATCGATGTGAAATGCGTTAGAAAGTATGCAATTTGAACACCGTCTGATATTCTAAATATATCCATGTACCTATAGGTTTAACAGATCGTATCTGTTTGTGTTAGAAAAAATAATAACAAGACGAGAAAATGGGAGAAAACAGTTGTCATACAGGATGCATAATATTCCAATATATTACAGTTTGGTAATTTTTTTATCTTTACAAAGTTGGTAAGTTACGGTGAGTAACATAATGGATGATTCGGAATCAAGTTTCGTTTGCAGACAGATATGAAAGAGTTACACACTTCACAAATATTATACTTCAGATTAATAGAACTGATTGAATCACATTCTTTCGTGAAATGGTTTGCTAAAGAAATTTTCTCAATATTGTGTATAAAAGTTATCAATTGCCCAAAGCAATTTAATCCTATGATACATGCACGACCCCGGTTTTTATCAAAGTTAAGTGTTTTCTTTTCTGTTGAACAGATTTAATCAAATCCAACAAACAGTGGCAGTATAATCTAAATATTGACAGAGTGGTTTACCTCGTGGTCTGTCCTTAAAGTGTCTACAGAACCTCGATACTCGATCACCCAGAAACACCTTATAGGAGTATATGTATAGGCTAGACACGGGTATGTAGCGTCTGTATAAACGTTGGATAGCGACACCGCTGGAATTAGGTCAAGATATGTTTTGCTAAGACAGTACGATTATGTCAACGATAAAAGCACACTTTTAATCCCTCGCACGCCTCTACGCACGCCACATCCCCATCCGTCATTCTCGTCAAGCCTCAATACACATCACAACTTTCCCTATCCCTCATAAACGTCACGCCTCAATACACGTCACAACTTTCCCCATCCCTCATCCACGTCACGCCTCAATACACGTCACAACTTTCCCCATCCCTCATCCACGTCACGCCTCAATACACGTCACAACTTTCCCTATCCCTCACCCACGTCATGCCTCAATACATTTCTTAACTCTCCCCTTCCCCTCGTTCACATCACGCCTCAACACATTTCAACAACCCTACACCATCCCATACCACGTCTGAACCCTTCCCATCCTTCATCAACGTAATCGTCAATATGTGATGGAGTAGGTAAAATGAAAGTAGATCGCGGCAACATCAACGGTAACCTTGACAACAACTCTTACCATGGTCGTAATGACAACTTTCCATGTCATGGAAAAGTATTAAAACGTCATAACAACATTCCAGGTCATTCCGACGTCTAAAGTACATGTAATATTAAATGACAACAGTTTATGTCATGCATTAACTAAAGTCATAGGTCATAATGACACCAGTCGAGGTCATTCCAACGTCTCTAAGGTCATATTGACAACAATTAAGGTCATGCCAATATATATGCACTTTTCTAACATTTACAGAGTGAAATGCAAATAATTTCATTTTACCGAGAGAAGATGTGATTGCCTATCTGTACGGGTCACACGACAAAAGCTGAGCCACGGTCGATGGGAAGATTGAAATAATAAGTTCCAACACTTAAACACTTAAACACTTAAACACTGTAATATATATCTATGTCTATTTTTAGTAAAACGTGGTTTGTTTGGATGATACTAATTGTGAGAATGGGTTATCTAAAATAAATACACGCGGAAAAGACCTGGTACGGAAGATACGATGTGGTACCAGATGACAGCTAGTTACCACTGTCATTTGCTATTATTTCAAAATGTTGATGATTGCAGTTAATTTTTAAAAAATTGAATATATTTGTGCTCTGTACCTAACCGTGAGACGACTCCTACTCACGTACTATTTACCAGCTTCTATCGCCGTTATCGGTTGACGGTGGAACACTCAAGTGGACTTCAATGACTACAAAAATAACTCTTAAATCAAGTTCAAATATATTTTGATCATCCAAGGTTGAATACATGAATTTTAAAACAACTTGTTTCGAAATTTTTATTTGCAGTCATGTGTGTTTCTATCCATTGTGTTAATGGTTCGATTCAGAGTCGAGAGCGGTTACCTTACCACGGTACTATCACCACGTTACATATGATAAAGTGAAAATTTTGAAATATTATTTCTTCCCTTCAAATATAGTACACATTCTTGTTTTTGTATCTATGTACATCGGAAAAATCTAGTATTTCAATATCATAAAACCTTATTAGGGAAACGGAAGATGTGTTCTTTCTGTTTTTTTTAAGATAACCCTGTATTACAGTATAAAATGACGATTTCAGTATGTGTTTACATTTTACATAAATTATGTATAATGTTTACAAAAGCTTACCCTGGGTCTAATTATGGCTAGTCAAAGACTGTTGAATGAAGTATAAAGTTCATTTTATCATTTTACTGAGTTTAAATAATAATAAAACGGTTAAATGAAATGAAAAGTTAATAAGTATATCTACCATTCTTTATGTTCCAATCGCTGGCGAATTAAAAACTAACGTTTCTAGTCCTGGTCAATTACTTTTTCATAATACATAATTTCTGATCAAGCGTAGACCAGAAACATTGGGTAAAATCCAATTTGCATATTCAAATAACTCATTTAAATATGTTGTCAAATTTGGACATAGTGATGTTTAGGATTGTCCTTTGCAGACAAAGACACGCCCAACATCCTCTCTTTGGTGTATTTCTCATATTGGCTTCCTGAAATCGTATATGTGGGTGTAGAGTTATTAGCATACATGGTGCTGTTCCACTTGAAATTCAATGCAAGGAATAAAAGCAACATATCGAGAGGTATCATGTTTTAAATAACCAACTACGTAACAATATTTTCGCAGAAAAGGAAAAGAAAAATAAACCATGAAATGTGGTGAGGTTTTGAAGCTAAAGGGGCCTGGTGTAGCAGATCTGTTTTACATACGTTCAATATACGTTACATTTCTTATGATACACAATGATGTCATCTAAAAATAATTAAAATCAATTAGTTAAACGGGTGTGGAAGCCGAATTTGATTATCATAATTTACAAAATGTAATACCAAACACCACTTTGCTATCTGATTTCGTTGGTGTTCTAAAAGTAGTGTATTTTGAAATGAATGGTTTGAAACACCGCGTCTTAACTTTTTTCCTGTTGTATATAATACAAAAGTAGAATTGCGACATGTCTTCAAAACGAAGCCAAGTGTGATTTTCCTGGCAAGCCTGGGTTGCCACATGAACAAGGCTCCCGAAAATAGTGCTCTATTTCTCCTTTTATCCATGATCGTTTTTAGACGTGCTGAATCCGTTACGGTCTGCTGAGTTTCGAAAGGCTCTTGAGGTTTCTTATTGAATCATATTAACCGTTAGTGATATTTATCAGTTTATTTCCAATATTTTCTGTGCATGTTGTTAATTTATATGCATGGTTCCAACAAGTTCTTTTAATCCGTTTATTGAATCCTGTCGATATGTGGTTTTATCAAGGGACATTAAGTATGAATGTCAGGATTAAAGTCATTCATTGGTTTATATAGACATATTTAATATAACCTCGAGAAATTGCTAATCATTACAGTATTTGTTTTCGACTAACAACGTAGATTTCTCAAACTGTGGAAGAAAGCCAGTATAGATCCAGTTCCGAATAAACGTAAAACGGTTTTAAAAATTCGTTTGATTTCAACATTTTTGTTGCAAATAGATATTTTCAAAATAATGAAGTGCAACTAAATACTTCTCTCAAATAAAACTCGATATAGACGTGAAGTCTTCTATTAAATATAACTAAATAATTTACTGTAATAAAACTCGACATAGACGTGAAGTCTTCGATTAAATATAACTAAATACTTTACTGTAATAAAACTCGACATAGACGTGAAGTCTTCTATTAAATATAACTAAATACTTTACTGTAATAAAACTCGACATAGACGTGAAGTCTTCTATTAAATATAACTAAATACTTTACTGTAATAAAACTCGACATAGACGTGAAGTCTTCTGTTAGATATAACTAAATACTTTACAGTAATAAAACTCGACATAGACGTGAAGTCTTCTATTAGATATAACTAAATACTTTACTGTAATAAAACTCGACATAGACGTGAAATCTTCTATTAAATATAACTAAATACTTTACTGTAATAAAACTCGACATAGACTTCGCTTGATTGGTCTTTATTAGCATTGCCGAGTACATAAAGACTTGTGATGCATCACATTGCTGACTACCTTTAACAAATTTCATGTTACACTGACACGTAATATTCTGTATATGGCTCTCTTTGATGTACATATTTATTGTTCTAAAACCAGTCAAACCTCAAAAATTTAAACAACCAGTAATACAACAGATGTTACTGAGATTGGCCGTTCATCACAAAAAGGACGTAAATACAAACATGCATTTATTGGTGGCTGTCCATGAGATAGTATTGATTTTTACGTGGTAGGAACTGTGATGATATGGATTTTTACGTGGTAGGAACTGTGATAGTATTGATTTTTACGTGGTTACGTGGTAGGAACTGTGATGGTATTGATTTTTACGTGGTAGGAACTGTGTTGGTATTGATTTTTACGTGGTAGGAACTGTGATGGTATTGATTTTTACGTGGTAGGAACTGTGATGGTATTGATTTTTATGTGGTAGGAACTGTGATGGTATTGATTTTTACGTGGTAGGAACTGTGATGGTATTGATTTTTACGTGGTAGGAACTGTGATGGTATTGATTTTTACGTGGTAGGAACTGTGACAGTGTTGATTTTTACGTGGTAGGAACTGTGATGGTATTGATTTCTACGTGGTAGGAACTGTGATACTATTGATTTTTACGTGGTAGGAACTGTGATACTATTGATTTTTACGTGGTAGGAACTGTGATGGTATTGATTTTTACGTGGTAGGAACTGTGTTGGTATTGATTTTTACGTGGTAGGAACTGTGATGGTATTGATTTTTACGTGGTAGGGACTGTGATAGTATTGATTTTTACGTGGTAGGAACTGTGATGGTATTGATTTTTACGTGGTAGGAACTGTGTTGGTATTGATTTTAACGTGGTAGGACATGTGATATTTTTATTTAGGATTGGTCGAGTAGTGTTTTGATAAATAATGATTCCGGAAGAATTCCAACAGTTGTTTTCTAACTTTATCATAATAAGCTTGCGTTATCAGATGTTTGTCATGCCCTATTGTTCTATGGAGACTTTGACAAACTAGCTGTATCTATATCGCTATATATTATGTCAGATAATTTCGTTAAGTTGAGACGGGTAGTAGAATGCAACAGACATGTAAATTTCCTTAATTATTCATTCATTTAACATGTTTTACATCCACTATTACGAAATTTCGGCTTTTCAGCGGACGAGAAAAAAATAGGAAAATAAGTAAGAGTAGAATACAGACATTCAGACCTGTTAGTAAGCTTTCATAATGAAGACGACTCCTTCCTGTACGTGGTCAGTTTTCATTTCTAAAACAAAGTAAAACTGGACATATGATATATAGACTCTCGTTTGATATGTTGTCTGTTGAAGATGAATGGTCAAACCTATCACAACATGATGCATTTTAATATTAATGTGCGTGTGTCAGTTGGACCAATACAGGCAATAAGCAAATGTCATTTTAAACACAGGTCGATCCATCTAAGCTAATTCGCCCCTCCGGACACATCTGACCTGTGTCCACTACAACGTATAGAACAAATATACAACGGCTTTAAAATTAGCGTTTCATGTTTCCGCGTGTGATAAAATGTACACGATTCTATACAATATAATGTAATAATACAATCGATATTCTAAGTTTATAAATGTGACTTATCCTAGTGCTTTGCTTCATGTACAATCATCGGAATTCTAGATTATTAGATTCTAAACAGGATGTGTCATTGTAATCAATTTCTCTGCATACAATTGAACAGGATTTTCCATGACGTACCGACTTAACATAACCTTTTAATTCAGCTTGTGATTGCACCTGTATTTTTTTATATTTTTTTTTATTATAAAAAAAACACATATCGAAATCCTTTTAATTCACATTTGATTATACGAGAAGATTGTCAAAAGCATTATTTATTTAAATCTGGGTGTAACCAGGCACGTGTTTTAAGTATCATTCACTATTCACACTGTATTCAATTACGATAACAACAGCGGTAGTTTTATTGAATTATTACAAACACAATGGTGAAGTGAAGAAAATTTTCGAGTTTATATGACTGTATTGTATACATGTACTGTTAACCGGCAAATTACCATGTCACGTGACCTTGAACTGTTACAGAATTTCTATCACTGTTCATGCGTCGATTATAACGCTGTAAAGAATTAATTATTGTAAATATGAATGTAGATTATCACAATTAACTATACACAAGGTAAACTTATGAAGTTGTTCACAGTATACCTGTCCGTTACAGTCGGTGTAACAAACCCAGTCTAGCCCCAAGCCAGGCGAGGTTACAACGTCAAGACAGCAGTAGGGTTTGCACATGTAATAATGTATCTGTACATACTCGTTCTCCTGATATGTCTGTTTCTATCGCGAGACTTGTATCCAACCTGAAAACAAATAAACAAATGCGTTAATAATCATTTTGTTACAAAGGTAAAGTCTGTTCCATGTGTACCAGCTTTAAAATCTTTTTTCGGGTATTCACAATATTGTAAAATTGTAATTGTACCGATGTGACGACAACCCGGTTATTACAGATGTGACGGTAACCAACTGGTACCTCTGTATGGTACAGATGTGACGGTAACCCACTGGTACCTCTGTATGGTACAGATGTGACGGTAACCCACTGGTACCTCTGTATGGTACAGATGTGACGGTAACCCACTGGTACCTCTATATGGTACAGATGTGACGGTAACCCACTGGTACCTCTATATGGTACAGATGTGACGGTAACCCACTGGTACTTCTGTATGGTACAGATGTGACGATAACCCACTGGTACTTTTGTATGGTACAGATGTCACGGTAACCCACCACGAACTCTGTATGGTACAGATGTGACGGTAACCCACTGTTACCTCTGTATGGTACATAAGTGACGGTAACCCATCAGTGAATTGATTTGGTATAAATATGACGGTAGCTTACATCATCAGTAAAAGTACCCACCAGGTTCAGATGTGACGGTGACCAACCACTAACTTTGTCGGGTCAAAATGTGACGGTAACACACCACTGACTGTGTCTGGTACAGATGTGACGGTAACTTACCTTGTACAGATGTGACGGTAACTTACCTGGTACATATGTGACGGTGACCAACCACATAAGTAACTTTACCTGGTACAGATGTGACGGTAACTTACCTGGTACAGATGTGACGGTAACTTACCTGGTACAGATGTGACGGTAACTTACCTGGTACAGATGTGACGGTAACTTACCTGGTACAAATGTGACGGTAACCCGCCTTGTACAGACGTGACGGTAACCCACCCGTGCCTTTGTTTGGTATAGATGTGACGGTAACTTACCTGGTACAAATGTGACGGTAACCCGCCTTGTACAGACGTGACGGTAACCCACCCGTGACTTTGTTTGGTACAGACGTGACGGTATCCCACCCGTGACTTTGTTTGTTACAGATGTGACGTAACCTAAGGATACAGTAAATAGCTTGTTACATCAGTAGTCAGTATTAATTAGTACTTAATGGGGCACGTTTATGTCACATATATTCGTTACAATCAATGGCATATTTACGCTTGATAGAAAAGTAAACATCACTTCTATATTACCCTGTCTGAGTACACTCTACAGTGCGGATAGAAATCGTCGCGCTATTATTTTAAACGCTTAAAGGAGATCAATTACTCTCTGTCGTGTTTATGTGTGTGTTAAAATATTTGAGCTGCGGTCATGGTCCCAGATGTTTCATATGTAGTGAGACATGTTAACCTTCCAAGGTAAGGTTCCCTAGTCAGCCGAAAGCTGACATCGTTATTCTAAGTACATCGCCTTTTACATGGTAAAGGATTCGTCAAACACCTGTCATTGAACAAACACAGACTAATTGAACACAAGTGGATTAAAACGTCCCACGTCATTGGCATCGGCAGTATAAACTCGTGTGGCTTCGTGATCTACATATCATTAATAGGAGTAAATTGCTTCAGGAAGGATCATTCGCGGTGCTTTGACAGCGTTACCAGCATACAGGTATTAGAGTGTTTGACAATTTCGGGAATTTTCGAGATAATATCAGCGACAGTCAAAACAAGACAGATTAGAGCTGATAATGTCGACAGTCACGCACTTTTTGTGAAGTGACACAAACGCAGTTTATCTAAGATTTCGCAAATTTTCTTAATTGGAATTGTACGTATGTGAGTAACACGCTACACCAGGTCCTGACACGGATAGAAATTGTCAATCATTGTGATTTTCTAAATTTGGAAGTAGATATTTTATACAACTAGAGTATCAGTGTTTTAATTAACATCGCATGACAGAGGGTATGGAGAGAACATCGATTATTGGTAGTGTGACTCTCTACCGGCGGTTGTAAGCTGATTACTGAAAAAAAATTTGGGACATTGATACTTGAATAATTTGATAATTTATTTGTGGACGTTTCTCCCCGGTAACCGCGATCATATCGATTGATTTTGAAAAGACACATTGAGCTGTGTGGACCATTTTCTATCTACGATACAACATACAAATTCCGAAGTTAGTTCGGTAGAACGATCGTATGAAACAGAAGGTAAGCATAAAGACTTATTAAGATATTGGATTTTTGCAGCGACCTGTCTGTGCTGGCATTATAACTTGGTGACAGACAAGGTAAATGTCTGCACACAAGTGGATCTGGCAATAAAAAACGACAGGATGTCAAGGATACTCTTTTCATAACGATCTTCATATTCTTGTCGGATATCTACTTTACACCAAACTTGTTTTAAATTAAAGACACCAACAAGGAACAAAACCCGAATTCAAAATGTCTAAATTCATGTTTCATATCCAGTTTTCGGACCAGGGTCGTTTTTTGCACGAACACGAAGTTTATGAAATGATGCGGTCTCGAAGTCTGTATCAGATTCAGTTTGATTTAAAACATAAACTGCACAAACGAATAAGGTCTTTGGAACAAGCTGAGAAGATGCAGATTTCATCTTTTCAAAAACAAAGAAATGTTTTCTTAACAAAAATGCTGGAAAAAGTGGCTCAGCGAAACAAACTTGCTGAGGAAAAGTCGTCCCCGCTGATGATTGGTGGAATTAAAAGTCAGGCGAAGGAGAAACATGTATCTATGGTAACGGAAGGAACAGTTTTAACGCCTAAACACACAAAGAGTGCGCCGTCTCGTGTAGTGTCAAAGGAAATGCCAAGGAATAAACCAGTTGCCAAGGAGACCTCGAATACTCGTCTGGTTTCCAAGGAAACAACGTTATCGTCTGTCAAAGAAGTACTTCAAGAGAGCGATGATGCCAAGCCGTTAAGCGCGAAAATCGAATTGTCTTACAAAGGAAGATCACTGCAAGGGTGTAAGAGTGGATATCGAAGGTCAAGGACGACATTTAGTGATGACGTCACGTACATTGATACGTCATCATTTATGTCTAGGGAACAGGTTGAAGACGTAAGCAAAGAAGAAAATTCCTCACCCAAAGCATCGTTGTTTAGGGAACACACTACTCCAAAATTGGTAAGAAAGTCTTCCGAGGCAACATTCCCGCAGATAAAACCTGGACAGTCAGCTCGAGGTTATTCATTTTCCGAAGAAGAGGACACTATTTCCGAAATTTCGGATATTGCGTTCCAAAGATTGGCTGGAAAGTATAATACATCAAAATCGCTTACTTCACTCTCCATATCAGTTCCTACTCCGGACATCAAGTCATTGTCAACTTATGAGATGGGAATGACCACTCCGGAAGGTCAGTTAATTCTGTCTAAAGACGAGTATGAAGATTATTTAGACAAGTTTAGGGAAGCCAAGTCCAAGCGCCTTCAACTAGTACGGAGGCAAAGTGAAAACCTGAATAAAAAAGTTAAACATTTTCGTGCTTATAAGAAAACCTGACATCGTTATGAGTTTCGGATCTACCATTTCCAACAGAAACAGTAAAAATCCATTAAAAACTGTATTGTAGTTATATGTACATGTATGGCATTTAAATGTGTTTTAAATTGTGTTAATTAAATATTACTGTAACGTTCCAATGCTCCTACTTTTTCACGTATTAAGTTAATGGTTTAGTAATTAATTACCTGTTAACTGATTGTTTACCTTTATGTTAATTTACATTATTTTCCTATGAGCCGTCCACGTAAACAACTCAATGGAGCGTGTCATCCGGTATATTGATGATCTAACACGTCCGAGTGCATACTATTTAAAAAACCGTTCACTTTAATGAAAATGATTCACACACCGAGATTTTTGATAAACTTTAAAAAAATAAATCCGTTATTAATTTTATCTATTTATTCATTAATTTATTTATCTATCTTTTTTAAAGAAATTTAAAGACAATATTATGCATAATGAGTGTATGTAACTGGTCTCCTTAGGGGAACGTCTGAAGTATTTCTGTTAAAAATAATACCAAGTCGCCCTGGTTACAATGTACATGTGTTGTAGGATAGGTGTTACTACTTCATTTATCTTAAATATTATTAGGTTTTTTTAAGTCAGCATAATTCTCCGAAACAATCCTTTTTTTCTTTCTTTTTTTTTTTTTTTTTATTTTTTTTTTGCAAAATCATTCAAATGTAAATTAATTGGTCTTAAAAGTTTTAAAACAACTTGTTAAATCGTATTGATTGTATCTTGTTTTGGATTTTGGCTACAATTTTGTAGTTTTAAGTCCGAAAATAAATCTTTGATCTTGGGAATTGTCAATCGTGTATTTTTTTGTAATATCTGTGAGAACGTTGTTGAGTAAGCGAGTGTGGTGCCATGATAACATGATACAATTTCCTAGCTGATTTTCTTGTTTCCGTGTTACATTTATCATAATGACAATTATACCTCAACTCAAAAAAAAATTGAATTTACATCCTATTATACAGCGAACATAGAAATATTGACTTTAAAATGAAACTGAGCGGCAACGGAGGGGGCATTTCAATGGAAATTAAAACATTGACGGACTGTTAATGTCCCCTCCGTTCATACATAGTAACACAACCAATTGTAAAGTTATTGGAATGAAATGCGTTGATTTATTACTACAGTATCCAACAGGGCTAAGTAATTAACCTGACATTGTATTATGTATAGTTTCGAGAAAGCCGCCACTTTGATATCAGAATTCCGATGAAGTTCAATTACAAATACACAATGATTCAATAAAAAGGTGACAGACAGGTAATTAGTAAACATATATATAACATGCAGGTGACAGATCCCTGATCATGATATAACCTACAGGTGACAGAGCAATGATCATTATATAACTTACAGGTGACAGACAGGTGATTATTATATAACCTACAGGTGACAGAACGATGATCATTACATAACCTACAGGTGATAGACAGGTGATCATTATATAACCTACAGGTGACAGAACCCTGACCATTATATAACTTACAAGGTGATCATTATATAACCTACAGGTGACAGACAGGTGATCATTATATAACCTACAGGTGACAGACAGGTGATCATTATATAACCTACAGGTGACAGACAGGTGATCATTATATAACCTACAGGTGACAGAACGATGATCATTATATAACCTACAGGTGACAGAACGATGATCATTATATAATATACAGGTGACAGAACGATGATCATTGTATAACCTACATGTGACAGACAGGTGATCATCACATAACCTACAGGTGACAGATCCCTGATCATTATATAACCTACAGGTGACAGAACCCTGACCATTATATAATCTACAGGTGACAGACAGGTGATCATTATATAACCTACAGGTGACAGACAGGTGATCATTATATAACCTACAGGTGACAGAACCCTGATCATTATATAATCTACAGGTGACAGAACCCTGACCATTATATAATCTACAGGTGACAGACAGGTGATCATTATATAACCTACAGGTGACAGAACCCTGACCATTATATAATCTACAGGTGACAGAACCCTGACCATTATATAATCTACAGGTGACAGAGCGATGATCATTATATAACCTACAGGTGACAGAACGATGATCATTGTATAACCTACATCTGACAGAACGATGATCATTATATAACCTACAGGTGACACACAGGTGATCATTATACATGTGTAATAACAGGTAATGAAAATTTGATCCCTTTTTGCCAGACTTTGTCATTATACGGGAAACTCTCTATTGGCCAGGAATTTAGACGATAACCTCGGTTGTTTCTGCATGATAAACTTTCAGAAGAGCAATATCAAAGTCCATTTTATCAGCCAGCTTCCGGCTTTAATCGATTATCTAATCCATATCCGTTCTTCCTACTATTTTGAAATAAAGCTTTGTGTTCAAACACAAAAAAAAACACATTAAAGCTACGTCATAAAAATGGAGGCACTGCCATTATTGCAATACTGATCATGAGGCGCTGGTGAACTGTGATACTTTATTGAACACACGGAAAGGTAAGGTCCATTGTCGAAGTTGCAATGTGTGCTTTAAGTACACACCTGAAAACCGTCCAGTAGATCGATATGTTTATAAGTGCTAATTTAACTACATATCAATAACTGTCAACGAAAAAGCATTGATATGGAATCTTTTGTTAAGTCGGCGTATCGTCCTCGGTATTATATTATATTTGCCAGCTACATCATAGACGATATTAAATATGGTCCTTTGTATGGATCCGTGGTCTTGGATACCATTAGTTTGTCAGAAGATATTAAATAACATTAGACAAGCTATTTCACACGCTTGCCAGACAGCTCCCCGTTGTCAGTATAGATAAATTACATATATGTATGTTTGCCTTCTTAGAAATATGATAGAATGTGTTAGGATTTTATATATAATTGATTGGTCACTGTCAGTGCGGAGATTCACTGTCCATTCCGTGCATGTAATTACCCTCTTACGTTTTTTTTTTATATAGTTCAACTTTTTACGTCATTAATGGGTTCCCCTCCTACGCTAACAGCGAGGCTCGCCTACTCGTGATCAATGTGTTCCCCTGTTAAGCCTCATCTCATGGGTCTCATCTTACACGTCATCGATGTGTTCTCCTCCCGCATTATCAATAGAGCTCACATTACGTATCAATGTGTTTCCATCTCACGCTAATAATGGGGCTCAATTCAAACATCACCAATGACTTCCCTCTCTCGCTTTTAATGGAGCTCTTCTTGCACATCGTCAATGACCTTCCCTCTAACGCCTATAGTTGGGCTCGCCTCACACTTCATCAATGGGTTCCCTGTTACTCTAAAGAAAGGGCTCATTTCATACGTCTTCAATGCGTTCCCTGTTACTCTAATGAAAGGGCTCGTTTCACACGTCTTCAATGGGCTCTCTGTTACTCTAATGAAAGGGCTCATTTCACACGTCATCAATGGGTTCCCTGTTACTCTAAAGAAAGGGCTCATTTCACACGTCTTCAATGGGTTCTCTGTTACTCTAAAGAAAGGGCTCATTTCATACGTCTTCAATGGGTTCTCTGTTACTCTAATGAAAGGGCTTATTTCACATGTCATCAACGGATTTCCCTCTCACGATTTTAACGGGGCTCACCTTACACATCGTCAATGACCTTCCCTCTAACGCCTATAAAGAAAGGGCTTTTCATCATCAATGGGCTCTCTGTTACCTGTTACACGTCATCAATGGGTTCCTGTTGGGCTCGCCTCACACTTCACACACATCGCAATGGGTTCCCTGTTACTCTAAAGAAAGGGCTCATTTCATACGTCTTCAATGCGTTCCCTGTTACTCTAATGAAAGGGCTCGTTTCACACGTCTTCAATGGGCTCTCTGTTACTCTAATGAAAGGGCTCATTTCACACGTCATCAATGGGTTCCCTGTTACTCTAATGAAAGGGCTCATTTCATACGTCACCAATGGGTTCCCTGTTACTCTAACGAAAGGGCTCATTTCACATGTCATCAATGGGTTCCCTGTTACTCTCATGAAAGGGCCAATTCCACACGTCATCAAATGATTCACCTCTCACGCTATTAATTGGGCTCATTTCATACGTCATCAAACGTTCGTTCAGGCTAGGAATAAATATTCCGGTTTGTCTTAACTTTGGTTAATGAGTGATCTCATCTGTCGCGTTTTTATATACCTATGTTTCTTTACCTTGATCTTAATGCTTACTTAAATCGCAGCTGGCTAATTTCACCTCAACGTAACGAAGTATGGATTTTTTAAAAAAAAGTCACTTGATATATTAGTTTAAAAAACAGTACATGATATTCACATATTAATTTCGTGTTGGTTTTTTTTCAGAAGAAAATAAATACAGTTACATTATTTCTTTTGATTTGTTCCAAGTCAATAAAGTCCATAACTCATCGCTTTTTTAGAAAATGATTTGTCGAAAGGATATGTACATTTATGTGCAAAATTATCAATTATATAATTCAGCAGGATCCGGTCCGTCACAATAATTATTGGTTCGTAACTTAGTTATGACTATTCACTGCAGGACTGTTTTGTTGACATTATGGCGGAGAGGCAGGCAGGCCTCGACGCGTTCGACTCGGTAGATATCATCGCTTTCAAAAATGCCTTGACAGATCTTCGTTCTGCACATGAAACCATGGACGACACCTTTAGTCGTCCTGGGGCACAGCTTGCAGACAAGCAGACATTTACCAACAAGGCAGGAAACCTGATTACAGCCTATCCAGTGTTGGTGGATTTGAGGAGGCTGGTTCAGTTGTGTCCCAGCAACACATCTGCTGCCCTGACAGGCGATCAAGGCATCATTCCTGGGGTAAGTTGAGTACAACGATCTACTGTTAGACGATGTAAATTAATCATAAAGCCCTAAACCATTCATTAACTGCATGTAATGTGCATATCTTGGAGTATCGTTCGACTGCCGTTACTTAGCTGTATGTCCTGTATAGCAGGTTTTTTGACGCTAGTATTGTGCAGAGAATCACTGTGAAGTAAATACTTAAGAAATGAGAATATAAAGGCTTGATTTCTTCTTCCAATAATGTCTCCGTTCCTGTTTAAGAATAATATCTCACATGGACAAAGTTTCGATCTAATTTACATGCTATCAGATCTAGATGTACCAAAAAATATATATTTATCATTGGTCCCCCCTGAAAGATTTTCAGAACTTCAGAAACCACATGTACTTTTTCCACAGTCTCCCTCCCCACTATTCCCACCGCTATACAATGTAAAGACAGTATTTCCAGACCTGCAAATACTCGATTTTCTCTCCTTCTATTTTGTTTCTTTTTTTATATATATACTTTATTCTAGGTTTCTCCAGTCTGAATTGTTCATGTTCTTTTAACTTTTTACATCAGTCTGTAGTCGTTACAAAAAGTTTATAGAATGTCAATTTTGTTTTATCTTGGTTGCTGTTGATGTGAATCATTTCAGATTCTTTTTCTTCTCCAGTTTTACAACATCAACTCTGATAAAACACAAACAATAGGGCTATGTAAGGTGATATTGAGAAATGATCTCTTATTTATCAGATCTCCAACACTGACCTGCTACATGCTGTCGTAGGGCTATATGATGTGTCCCTGTCAGAGATGACTCCCGATGTCCTGTATTCCACTGTATGTGAGAAATGGGCCAGAACTATAGTTCTAGTGCGAGATCTCAAAGGTTAGTATTATCTTTTTTTCATAGTAGTAAAATATGGTATGAATGTGTGTGAATTCTTTCAATGACTTGTCGAAACACCAGCTGATAGACAACTGTACAATGATGTCACATACACTCCACAGGAATTATTGGGTTTGGTGTCTATTAACCATGGAAACATTATTAGTGCATTTATATATGTATATATGTAAAGTCAACACACTCCTTCACCTATACCTAGATATATCACCAGCATGCACAAAGAAATACATATCAAATCTATTACCATATCTGCCTATCCCCGCTTGAAAATGCATCAACACCAATTACTGTCTAATGGTGGTGGAAAAGTCACGCTGCCATCATGGAGACAGCAAATCTGGCAAATATCGCTTCAAGTAGAAATCAAAACCTGTACTAAAGTGTGAGATCTACAGCCCAGGTTTGACTGCATTTTGCTATTCCTGCCAAAAAATTAACAATCATGGCTACCAAGGCAATCCATGCTCTTTCAATTCACTTCAAAATTAACACAGGGATATCAAAATATTCATGCAGTGGGCATCAAAATTGATGACAAATTGTTTACAACCACACACAATTGTTTACAACTTGTGTAAAATTGAAAAGGTTATAATAAGATTGTGTTTTTATTTTCAAAGAAACTGTGACGTCATTGAAAGAGAAGAAAAGTCAAAAGAATCCTGAAAAGGATAATGAAAATGACGATGAATCCAAGGAATGTAAATCAAAAGAAGAAAAGGAGGAGGGAGAGAAAGATGACAAATACGAGGAGGAAGAACAGCTCCCCAGCAAATTTGCTGATGTGTACAGCGACACAGAGTCTGAGGAGGAGGACCTAGAGGAGGAGGAGTAAGTACTTAGGAGGTCACAATGGTGTCAAGGTCAAACTACAGCTAACGATCATTTTCCGGTTAGAAATATTATGATCTCAATTACTATAGTTATTCTGTGATAAGCCCATACCTGGAAATAAACCCACAAAGATATTAATGTTTAACTGTTCAGCAACAATACGAACCAACGTTACTTAATTTCCATTGTACCACCTCTGACTTAACAGTGACATATTTATAGATATGCCTGAGCTCATAGCCATGTGTTATATACATTAAGCACAGAATTATAAAAAATAAAGGCTGCTCTTTCAGGAAAAAAATATGACTTCTAATTCAACTTTGATAATCAAATCTGACGAGGCTGTTTGGTTTCAAGGCTTCTGATTGAATGGCATTGATAACATTAACACTTAATTAGAGTAAGTACTATGTGATATTGGAATTGACCAGGGTTGTACTTGTGGGAATTATGGCTGGAAGGGAACTTTCTTAGTCGATATGGATTGTGTCAAGATAAGTAGACAAAAAAATTAAGATTTTTATTGACATCTGTTTTTAGTGATGAAGAAGATTTCTCAAAGGGAATAAACACATTCATTAAAAAGACAGTTGAAAGGAGGAAAGGGAGACAATCTGAGGCCAAAGAAATACAAGAGGATCAGGTTGGGATAGAGAATCGCATCATTGGCTGTGTCACATTTGAAAAGAAATATGTGTAAGTATACAGCCTTCACTGATGGCTGCTCAATAATCTGCAGTATAGTAAATAAGTTCAACTTAATGTGATTTGTAAAACACTTCCAAATGAATATTATTTCAATGTTGATAATAAGTGAATCTGTAGCAACTAGATAGTGTTGAAATGATAAAAAAAACATTGTTCAGTACTTGTGAAGTGTTGTGGGCTGGTAGATTATTTGTGATGTGGGCGGTGGATTATTGTTGATGTGGGCTGTGGATTATTGTTGATGTGGGCTGTGGATTATTGTTGATGTGGGCTGTGGATTAATGGTGATGTGAGTCGGTGGATTAATGGTGATGTGAGTCGGTGGATTAATGGTGATGTGGGATGTGGATTATTGTTGATGTGGGCTGTGGATTAATGGTGATGTGAGTCGGTGGATTAATGGTGATGTGAGTCGGTGGATTAATGGTGATGTGGGATGTGGATTATGGTGATGTGGGATGTGGATTATTGGTGATGTGGGATGTGGACTATTGGTGATGTGGGATGTGGATTATTGGTGATTTGTGCTGTGGATTATTGGTGATTTGTGCTGTGGACTATTGGTGATGTGAGTCGGTGGATTAATGGTGATGTGGGATGTGGATTATGGTGATGTGGGATGTGGATTATTGGTGATGTGGGATGTGGACTATTGGTGATGCGTGCTGATGGATTATTGGTGATTTGTGCTGTGGATTATTGGTGATGTGAGTCGGTGGATTAATGGTGATGTGGGATGTGGATTATGGTGATGTGGGATGTGGATTATGGTGATTTGTGCTGTGGATTATTGGTGATGTGAGTCGGTGGGTTAATGGTGATGTGTGCTGGTGGATTATTTGTGATGAGGGCTAGTGGATTATTGGTAGTATGTGCTGTGGATTATGGTGGTATGTGCTGTGGATTATTGGAAATGTGGATTGGTAGATTATTGGTGGTGTGTGCTGATGGATCATTTGTGATTTGTGCTGGTGGATTATTGGTGATTTGTACTAGTGGATTATTGGTGATTTGTGCTAGTGGATCATTGGTGGTGTTTGCTGGTGGAATATTTATGATGTGGGCTGGTGGATTATTTATGATTGGTAATGTGTGCTGGTGGATTTTTCATAGTTGGTGGTGTGGGCTGGTGATTTTTTCATAATTGGTGGTGTGGGCTGGTGGGTTATTGGTGATGTGTGATGGTGGGCTATTGGTGATGTGTGCTGTGGATTATTTGTGATGTGTGCTGGTGGATCATTTGTGATTGGTGATGTGTGATGGTGGATTATTGGTGATGTGTGATGGTGGGTTATTGGTGATGTGTGATGGTGGGTTGTTGGTGATGTGTGATGGTGGGTTATTGGTGATGTGTGATGGTGGGTTATTGGTGATGTGTGATGGTGGGTTATTGGTGATGTGTGATGGTGGGTTATTGGTGATGTGTGGGTTATTGGTGATAACTATGATTGATGCTTTTCAAAATTTATGTCATTTATATATGTTTTCAGGCGACTGTTTCTCTCTGTAACTAACAGACACAGAAAGTATGGCATTGGTAAATACCTGCTACAGGTAAACAACTACTTAATTAACAATATTTATTCTTATATACCCTATACAGGTAACTATTACTAACAAAATTAATACTTATATACCTGTTACAGGTAAATATTACTAACTAACAAAATGAATACTTATATACCTGTTACAGGTAAATATTACTAACTCACAAAATTAATACTTATATACCTGTTACAGGTAACTAACACTAACAAAATTAATACTTATATACCTGTTACAGGTAAATATTACTAACTAACAAAATTAATACTTATATACCTGTTACAGGTAAATATTACACTAACAAAATTAATACTTATATACCTGTTACAGGTAAATATTAATAACTAACAAAATTAAAAAATATATACCTGTTACAGGTAAATAACACTAAAAATATTAATACTTATATACCTGTTACAGGTAACTAACACTAACAAAATTAATACTTATATACCTGTTACAGGTAACTATTACTAACAAAATTAATACTTATATACCTGTTACAGGTAAATATTACTAACAAAATTAATACTTATATACCTGTTACAGGTAAATATTACTAACTAACAAAATTAATACTTATATACCTGTTACAGGTAACTAACACTAACAAAATTAATACTTATATACCTGTTACAGGTACCTAACACTAACAAAATTAATACTTATATACCTGTTACAGGTAAATATTACTAACAAAATTAATACTTATATACCTGTTACAGGTAACTAACACTAACAAATTTAATACTTATATACCTGTTACAGGTAACTAACACTAACAAAATGAATACTTATATACCTGTTACAGGTAAATATTACTAACTAACAAAATTAATACTTATATACCTGTTACAGGTAACTAACACTAACAAAATTAATACTTATATACCTGTTACAGGTAACTAACACTAACAAAATTAATACTTATATACCTGTTACAGGTACCTAACACTAACAAAATTAATACTTATATACCTGTTACAGGTAAATATTACTAACAAAATTAATACTTATATACCTGTTACAGGTAACTAACACTAACAACAATAAAACTTATATACCTGTTACAGTTAAACCTTTATTTAAGTGACAAAATTAACACTTATATACCTGTTACAGGTAACTATTACTAACTAACAAAATTAACACTTATATACCTGTTACAGGTAACTATTACTAACTAACAAAATGAATACTTATATACCTGTTACAGGTAACTATTATATACTGTTACTAACAAAATTAATACTTATATACCTGTTACAGGTAACTATTACTAACAAAATTAATACTTATATACCCTGTTACAGGTAACTATTACTTACAAAATTAATACTTATATACCTGTTACAGGTAACTATTACTAACAAAATTAACACTTATATACCTGTTACAGGTAACTATAACTGATTTGGTAGTAAAATTGATTTAGTCTACATATACTTGTTACACAAAAGTCAGTTTTACTAACAAAATCCATTCTTTCACAGTTGCCTGTGTCATTTATACCTTGTATAATGATGTGTATAATGGCACATGATATTTACTGATAATTTATAAATGTGACCTAGTGACCTTTTTTATACATTGTAAATATCATTTCTATTCTCCATTCAGTTTTTTTATCTTTTATAGCAAATTATAAAAAAAAATCATGTTTCCCCACAAATTGATATTTTGATATTTCCTGTATCATTCCCAATTTCATTGTAATGTGGGGCTATGTTTGTGTTGAAATTACATGATCTAAGCTCACAGGTTGTAGATATGTTAGGTATGCCAGGAACTTGAGGTGATCATCACACAATTGTTGTTTTTACAGCAAGTTATAGACCCAGGTGTGGTGGGCCATTATGATGCTATTGTGGTACACGCTGACAATGCTGCCGTGGAGTTCTTCCAGCACTTCGGTTTCTCTGATGATGTAGTTCTCAACAGCAGATGGAGGTCAGTTTTTATGGCATTTGAAATTTGTGTGACAGAATGAATAGTCACTTGTTGCAAATGTTATCAAAAATACAATATACATATGAATGTACATGAGATACGACTGGTATTTTCATAAATATTTTGTCATCTTGTCAGTCGTCATAAATAAAACATGCTGATGCTGTTGACTTGTCGGTAAGAGAGTTTTTTATTTGTTTGCAGCGAGCTTGCAGAACAGTTTACCAACTGTACTCTGATGTGTTACCTGCCAGGTTTTTCAGGTAAATAGAATTTCCTTAACAAATAATTATTTGATATTTAACATGCAAATTATGTATAGTTGTTAGGGATATACAAGTTTTGCAACTTTTTGCTGAAATATAATATAAACACTAATAATTGCAAGTCTGTCTGTACAAACACCTGTTAGATGTGGTTACAGCCAGAACATAGTATAAAAGTAGCTTTCCTGATGATGTCTGTTGAGAAATATCAAACTTAAGAGTCTTTCATAATGTTACCTGCGGTTGCAGGCTCAAGAAATTTACGTTATAACATTAACTATTACCAGGTGAGCGATTAGGCCCGTAGTGGGAATAGCCATGGCGCAACGTCCGTCGTCTATGGTTGTTCAGCTGTACATCCTGGGTATAAAATAGAAGTAAACGATCTTACTTACTTCAAGAACATTTCTTAATATCATTAAGTCTTACATTTATTAAATGTTTTGATTATTTTCCAAAATTATATTTCAAATGATAAAGTACGAATTTGAAAATTATTTTAATTGTTAAATACGGACCATAAACTGAAATAAAGAAAAAAATAATAAATTTAAGTGATACGGCAATCAGGGGAGATAACTCATACCAACGCTTCCAAAGTTTTCTGTAACGTATTGGCATATATACTTAATAGATATCACCAGATTTATATGTTAATGGATATTTTATCTAAAGACGAAAAAATCTTAAACTTTTATAAAGAATCCACCAAAAATCTTTGAAGGTCCCTTAAAACTCCGACATAACTACAAGATTAGGCCCACTAACACGGACACATGCCGATGTTGCCGGATTTTACTTTTTACTCAAATATACTCAAATACACTTAAATACACAAAAAAAACCCACTCCAATATACCTAAAGTTCACTCAAATAAGCTCAATTCGGGATTAATGCAGCCATCAGGTTTAAGTATTACAGTATCAGACTACCAGGAGGTTACCTATATGTGGAAAAGATTTTTTTTCAAACAAGAGACCTAAGGGGAACAACTCTTGTGCCATTATTGATTACTAATAGAGACTGTAATGACCATCCATGATATTATCAGTTGAACATTTATATGAAGTCATTGAAACTTTGTTTAAAAGCAAGAATTATACGATTTTTTTTAGTCATCTATCCCACTCTGTCATTATAATGAAAATGCAAAATACACTCATCCATGTCTATTTAATCTCAAACAGCACCCCACCATAACCATTAAAAAACTTATTTCAATTAACAGCATGCAGACACCATGGATATTTTCATGTCATGTTTAAATATTAAACTACTGTAAAATAATAAATGCAATTTTTTAAAAGCAGTTAATTTTCAAAAGTTGATTCAAATGAAAATTGCCAAGTTATGAAAAGATTTTTTTCTGATATTTTACTGTGCTTACTTGTTTCAATGTGACTGCAAACTACTATTTCTCGGAAATGAATTGACCATGCCAGTAGTGTTTTCTTTTCACCTGTAGTCCATTTTGTTTCACTGATCACATTAAAAACTGAAAAGACATAACTAGGGACAGAGGGGAACCTACATACATTACTGTATATTCCATGGGGGTGAAAATCTCTCATGTTGAGAAATTGAAATTGGTTTTTCGTTTTCCTTCCTCTCATTGTTCTTTGTAAACCTTACTAGGAAGAAACATTAATGGAGTTTGCTAGCTCGGCTCTTAATGAAAAATGCATAATATAACAAACTACACATCTATTTGTTTATGACAATTTCTTAAAATGTATGATAGATTGTTTCAAGGGATATAACTTCCTAGTTATATGTACATACTGGTTAGGTTTGAATGTTACAGCCTCTAAAACTGACATTTTCATCCATTTCAATTTTGTTGTAGATTTGATCTTGAACACTTGACATTTTGAAATTTCATACTTGAGAAGTGTGTAGATATTTTTATATATATATTTTTTTTAATCAATCTCTGGATTAAGCATATTAACATCACCACAAATTATTTATCCAATATATATAAGGTATGATGTATGTTATGCACAAAATTATTGGTTAAACCTTTTAATTTTTGGTCATAAACATATCATTTTAATATATGATATGAAAACACCAAAAATATGTACAACACTGAAAGATTCTGTGTTAAATTTTTTTTTTCACATTTTTCACTATATTTTGTTCAATAAATTTTGAGAGTCAAATTTTTTTTCTTAGTTGTGTTTTAATTACTTCATACAGTTCAGGGGCACATACATATATATATATAATTATAATTATGTTATAGTTGTATGTTGTGAATCAATGGTGTGATCCTTCTAGACCCCTTGTTAAAAACACATTTTCACAAACCGTTGCGAATCTATTACAGCAACGATCAGGCCTGTAATGGGCACATAAGGCACAAAATGAGGGTAATTGTGTGAATTCTAGGTGTATTTAAGTACATGTTTGTACATTTGACTAAATGAGTATATTTGAATGTATTTTGAGTCAAAAAGTCCTACCCTATGTAGCCTTGCATCTTGAATAACAATATCTTGTAAGTTTAAAACACTTAACTTAATAACTAATTATCAATATTTCCAATGTCATTGAAATGTATATCTAGATCTCACTAGAAATGTGGTGGTCGGATGGCGCAGTGGTAACGCACTCGCCTTTCACCTAGCCGACCAGGGTTCGATTCCCGGAACAGACGTGAAAAGGTAAAGGGTCACCTGCCTGATCACGTGGGTTTTCCCCGGGTACTCCGGTTTCCTCCCACAAGAAGACCCCTCGGGCGCTTACATCCAGGCCAACAAGAGTGATTAGTATAAGTTGACATAACTTGTTTCGCAATTGTTGTGAAATAAATAAAGTTTATTATATATACTAGAAATGTTGTCACATAAATTTTACAGCTGTGTAAAATTTGCTTATAGTTAGCAGGTGGAGGCTAATTTGATATCAGATCCGAGTCCCTACAGCCAGCAGAGGTTTTTGATGGTAATGTTCAAAATTGCTCACCTTTCTCTCTTTCCTTCCAGGACATAGTCTTCTGAGCACAGTAAAGATACCAGGTTTTGAAGTGTTTGAATTAGAACAGGAATTTAACAAATGGTAAGTTTCAGTTAAAAAAACAAAAATTGATGTTAATTTTTTAAAGGGAAATAACTCTTACTTAAAAGGACAGTTCAGATCATGTTTAGTAGAATATTTTGATATCTTGGAAAGTGCATATTACACACACTACTGTAGATGTTTATTGTTTCACTTGCATGTACATGGCAGATGTGACCTCTGCACAAATTTTCTACATATGTATTGAGATCTATTTGAATTGTTGCATTTTATCTAAACACGTTCAACTTGATTGAAAGTGATCAAGAGGACAATGCCACTTTTGTCCTTATCTTAGTATCTTATTAAGTGCAACAATGGACATATTGCTGCTGAGAAACTCTGTAAGCAGTTTGCAGGGGCAGATCTAGGATTTTCCCCCCATTCCTTCCCCCTCTCCTCCCCGTCCCAATTGCTTTTCCTCAGTTCCTAGTATTTGATACTCAGTTTTGGATACAATCGGAAAAAACGTCAACAAAAGAATGCATATGTATATTGGATTTGGACAAATTATCTTATAAAATTTTCATGTGCTAGGTTTTTGTTGATGCTTTCTCATCCATGTTTAGTTTCGAGATCACTATTTCAAATTCTCAATTGAAAGAAATGAAAGTATCAAAGACCGTATTTATTTATCATCTTAGGAAAGAAAAAACTGTGGAGGTTTATCAGAACCAAGTATCTGTGGTGATGAGGATGAAACATGAAATCCTTCAACTAAAAGCAATGGTAAGTTTAATCAGAATAACATGTGGTATCTAATCAAAATGCATTGATTTTTTAAGTGTCATCAGAATGACATTTATGCTACCTCTGTAGAAAATGTTTCAAAAAAATGTAATGATTATCATAACTTTAAACCATTTCAAAACATGATATTTCTATAAATTATTATGTCTATAGTCATTATATAGTTTACATAATCTTGATATCAGATTTTTTTTAATCTTTGGAATATGAAATTTAGAATAAAAACTATATATTTACTAGTAACAGGAGAAGACTTATAAAATAAAGATAATTATTCTTTTTTTCATTTTATTTAAAATTCTGTTGAAATTAAATTATTGTAAGATTTTAATTTTATTTCTGTGAAAAATTTCAGACACAAAAACAAAACACTTTGATTGAAACACTACTGAAGGAGAATGAGAAGTTAAGGAAGGAAAAGTATGCTGTTGGTAAGTGATTAAAGCTGATATCTCCTACCTAGTACTGATATCTCCTACCTAGTGCTGATATCTCCTACTTAGTGCTGATATCTCCTACCTAGTGCTGATATCTCCTACATCGTACTGATATCTCCTACTTAGTGCTGATATCTCCTACATAGTACTGATATCTCCTACCTAGTGCTGATCGTGCTGATATCTCCTACCTAGTGCTGATATCTCCTATATAGTGCTGATATCTACTACATAGTACTGATATCTCCTATATAGCACTGATATCTCCTACCTAGTGCTGATATCTCCTACATAGTGCTGCTATCTCCTACGCTGATATCTCCTACATAGTACTGATATCTCCTATATAGTGCTGATATCTCCTACATAGTGTTGATATCTCCTACCTAGTGCTGATACACCCTACCTAGTGCTGATGTCTCCTATATAGTGCTGATATCTCCTACCTAGTGCTGATATCTCATATATAGAGCTGATATCTCCTACATCGTACTGATATCTCCTACCTAGTGATGATATCTCCTACCTAGTGCTGATATATCCTTCCTAGTACTGATATCTCCTACATAGTGCTGATATCTCCTACCTAGTGCTGATATCTCCTACACAGTACTGATATCTCCTACCTAGTACTGATATCTCCTACATAGTACTGATATCTCCTACCTAGTGCTGATATCTCCTACATAGTGCTGATATCTCCTACCTAGTGCTGATTTCTCCTACACTGATATCTCCTACATAGAGCTGATATCTCCTACCTAGTACTGATATCTACTACTTAGTGCCGTTATCTCCTACCTAGTGCTGATATCTTTTACCTCCTACCTAGTGCTGATATCTCCTACATAGTGCTGATATCTCCTACATAGTGCTGATACAGTACGTACACCAGTACAATTCCCTTTCATACACCTGGTACACCAACAAGGTCAATCCTTTCATTAAGAAGGTCATTTCTTTCATCAGCAAGGTCAATCCTTTTGTCAGCATGGTCATTTCTTTAATTGGCAAGGTCAAACCTTTCATCAGCATTGTTGTATTAGACACCATACTAGTGTCAGGTCTCAAACCTGTATAACACATGTATGTTGTATTAGAAACCATACTAGTGTCAGGTCTCAAACCTGTATTACACATGTATGTTGTATTAGACACCATACTAGTGTCTTGTCTCAATTTTGTATAACACATGTATGTTGTATTAGACACCATACTAGTGTCAGGCCCCTAACCTGTATAACACATGTATGTTGTATTAGAAACCATACCAGTGTCAGGCCCCTAACCTGTATAACACATGTATGTTGTATTAGACACCATACCAGTGTCAGGCCCCTAACCTGTATAACACATGTATGTGGTATTAGACACCATACCAGTGTCAGGCCCCTAACCTGTATAACACATGTATGTTGTATTAGACACCATACCAGTGTCAAGCCCCTAACCTGTATAACAACAAAACACAGGCTAAGATCTTGATTAACACTAAGAAATATACAAGTTCGGATACCCATTGACAAGTGGTAATAACAGGATAAGAATGTACATGATTGGTTAGGAGAGATTTAACCTCTGGTGATAGCAGTTAGGGAAAATGTGGATTCTAGTGATTACTATAACGGCAGGTTAGGTTTCAAGTGATAATGGTAAGGATAGGTTATATAGGTTATATAACAGCAAGGACTGATAAGGAGTTAAATTATAGCAATAAGGATAGGATAGGATTCTAGTGCTAACAGTAACGACAAGTTAGAATTCTAGTTATAACAGTAAGGACAGGTAAACACTCTGGTGATAACAGTAAGGACAGGTAAAATACTCTAGAGATAACAGTAAGGACAGGTTAATACTCTGGTGATAACAGTAAGGACAGGTTAATACTGTAATGATAACAGTAAGGACAGGTTAATATTCTCGTGATAACAGTAAGGACAGGTTAATACTCTAGTGATAACAGTAAGGACAGGTTAATATTCTAGTGCTAACAGTAAGGACAGGTTAATATTCTTGTGATAACAGTAAGGACAGGTCAATACTCTTGTGATAACAGTAAGGAAAGGTTAATATTCTAGTGATAACAGTAAGGACAGGTTAATACTCTAGTGATAACAGAAAGGACAGGTTAATACTCTGGTGATAACAGTAAGGACAGGTTAATATTCTAGTGGTAACAGTAAGGACAGGTTAATATTCTAGTGATAACAGTAAGGACAGGTTAATATTCTAGTGATAACAGTAAGGAAAGGTTAATATTCTAGTGATAACAGTAAGGACAGTTAATATTCTAGTGCTAACAGTGAGGACAGGTTAATATTCTAGTGATAACAGTAAGGACAGATTAATACTCTGGTGATAATAGTAAGGACAGGTTAATACTCTGGTGATAACAGTAAGGACAGGTTGATACTCTGGTGATAACAGTAAGGACAGGTTGATACTCTAGTGATAACAGTAAGGAAAGGTTAATATTCTAGTTATAACAGTAAGGACAGTTAATATTCTAGTGATAATAGTAAGGACAGGTTAATATTCTAGTGATAACAGTAAGGACAGATTAACATTCTAGTGATAACAGTAAGGACATATTAATACTCTGGTGATAATAGTAAGGACAGGTTAATACTCTGGTGATAACAGTAAGGACAGGTTAATACTCTGGTGATAACAGTAAGGACAGGTTAATATTCTAGTGATAACAGTAAGGACAGGTTAATACTTTAGTGATAACAGTAAGGACAGGTTAATACTCTGGTGATAACAGTAAGGACAGGTTGATACTCTAGTGATAACAGTAAGGACAGGTTAATACTGTAATGATAACAGTAAGGACAGGTTAATACTCTGGTGATAACAGTAAGGACAGGTTAATATTCTAGGTAACAGTAAGGAAAGGTTAATATTCTAGTGATAACAGTAAGGACAGTTAATATTCTAGTGCTAACAGTAGGATTAATATTCTAGTGATAACAGTAAGGACAGGTTAATACTCTGTGATAATAGTAAGGACAGGTTATATAGGTGATATAAGGACAGGTTAATACTAGTGATAACAGGAGTTAAATTATGATAACAGTAAGGACAGGTTAATACTCTGGATAGTTCTAGGTGATAACAGTAAGGACAGGTTAATATTCTTGTGATAACAGTAAGGACAGGTTAATATTCTAGTGATAACAGTAAGGACAGGTTAATATTCTAGTGATAACAGTAAGGACAGGTTAATATTCTAGTGATAACAGTAAGGACAGGTTAATATTCTAGTGATAACAGTAAGGACAGGTTAATACTCTGGTGATAACAGTAGGACAGGTTAATATTCTAGTGATAACAGTAAGGACAGGTTAATACTCTGGTGATAACAGTAAGGACAGGTTAATACTCTAGTGATAACAGTAAGGACAGGTTAATACTCTGGTGATAACAGTAAGGACAGGTTAATACTCTAGTGATAACAGTAATGACAGGTTAATACTCTAGTGATAACAGTAAGGACAGGTTAATATTCTAGTGATAACAGTAAGGACAGGTTAATACTCTGGTGATAACAGTAAGGACAGGTTAATATTCTAGTGATAACAGTAAGGACAGGTTAATATTCTAGTGATAACAGTAAGGACAGGTTAATATTCTAGTGATAACAGTAAGGACAGGTTAATATTCTAGTGATAACAGTAAGGACAGGTTAATACTCTAGTTATAACAGTAAGGACAGGTTAATACTCTAGTGATAACAGTAAGGACAGATTAATACTCTGGTGATAATAGTAAGGACAGGTTAATACTCTGGTGATAACAGTAAGGACAGGTTAATATTCTAGTGATAACAGTAAGGACAGGTTAATACTTTAGTGATAACAGTAAGGACAGGTTAATACTCTGGTGATAACAGTAAGGACAGGTTAATACTCTAGTGATAACAGTAAGGACAGGTTAATACTCTAGTGATAACAGTAAGGACAGGTTAATACTCTAGTGATAACAGTAAGGACAGGTTAATATTCTAGTGATAACAGTAAGGACAGGTTAATACTCTGGTGATAACAGTAAGGACAGGTTAATACTCTGGTGATAACAGTAAGGACAGGTTAATACTTTAGTGATAACAGTAAGGACAGGTTAATACTCTGGTGATAATAGTAAGGACAGGTTAATACTCTGGTGATAACAGTAAGGACAGGTTAATACTTTAGTGATAATAGTAAGGACAGGTTAATACTTTAGTGATAACAGTAAGGACAGGTTAATACTCTGGTGATAACAGTAAGGACAGGTTAATACTGTAATGATAACAGTAAGGTCGGTTTAATTATCTAGCTAGTACATGATAATGGTAAGGATAAGTTTGTTTTAGAATTGACATTTTGGTGTGAATTTAATGCTCATGGGGTTTTTAATGAGTCAGTGGTTTGGACTGGTAAATGTTTTTTTTGTTTTAAATTTGATATTGTTCAGAATTGGTGAGGAGATATATCAGAAATGATATAATTATACAATGTTTGTATAGGCATGTAGTGTAATGTAAGCACCACACAGAACATGTCCTAATTATCAGGACTAAAATGGCAGGTAAACAAAATAGTCTGTCCTTGTCTCTATGTAGATTTACCAAACACACCTTTTTTCCTTTCATGAAACCTTCTCAATTACATCAGTATTGACAAAGTCCTCATTATCGCCAGTAATTGGAAGGTAGTGATATCCCTTAGATCACCTACACCACCACAGCTGTGTGTCTCTGCGAGAGTGTAACACCAGCCTATTTATAAAACAAGACTTATTTTGACAACTTTATCTAAATATTTTATTTACCTTGGTGGATGTGTGTTAAAATATGAATGGATGGATAATAGACCTCTGATACTCTGTCTGTGTTATGTTGAGAGAAAGCTTTACACTTACATGTCAGCAATGTATACTTGGCGGCTTACTGAAAATGATAATAAACTGTATTTACCTGCTGTACTGTGAGAAAAGAAAAGTTTGGTATAGTAAATTTGTGTCACAAGCTGTAAATAAGGATAGTAAATCTGCAGTAAAGTGAGGGTTGAAAACTTGACGGATGGTTGTTAGGATACTAAATTTGTAATAATTTTGTGTGGAAAATAAACTTGTAATAAAATTAGTGTCGAAAGTAAGTTTGTATGGATAATTGTGAGGAAAAAAATTGTACGAATGACTGTGAGGATAGTAAATTTGTATGAATGAAAGTGAGGATAGTAAATTTGTATGAATGAATGTGAGGATAGAAAATTTGTATGAATGAATGTGAGGATAGAAAATTTGTATGAATGAATGTGAGGATAGTAAATTTGTATGAATGAATGTGAGGATAGTAAATTTTCAGTGAATTATGAGGATAGTAACCCTGGAGTTCTCATTGTTATGCTTGTGTTAAGATGATAAGATGATAATCTTGCAGCACATATACGTTTTGAGGGTGTGAGGGTGGACTTGGTTCCAGTAATTAAAAGGAGGGTAATGTTGTTTTTATATATGTATATATAGGGCACCACTGAAATTAGAATTCCTTTAAACATGAGCAGTGTTTGCTTGGAATATGTATAAAATAGGACGTATCTGTTGGAGTGTTGAAAACAAATTCAGGTCAAGGATATAATTGCGATTTCACCCTGTTTTCATATGAAATCATGTTTTCATGTGTGGCCATGTAAGAATAAAACGATTTATTTTGATGGAATGTGACCATGTCAAGTGTGAAAACAGCGGTCATTGAGGTGTTGGGAGATGTTTGGATGTAGATTTAAATCTCTACAGACATTTTCAGTAATGTGAAATTTGACATGTTCTCCGTGTGTTTCCAGCTGTGATACAGTTTGGTCACAATCCTGCTATTCAGGTATATTAAATATAGGGAGTGTATTGAGTGTGAGGTGATTGGATTAAAAGTTATGATTGGTACAGGTAAATACAGTGTTGTGTTTGGGGACTGTACAGACACTTAGGTAAGTCAGTTTCTGAATTAATTTATTTATTTTCAAAATAAGTTAAGAAAAACCACTTTTTTACATGAAAACTTGAAATCAAGTGAAAAATGATTTATGTAGAGTCGTTGGGGACCAAGACACTGGTAAAAGAGTCTGGGGACCAAGACTCTGGTACAGGAGTTTGGGGACCAAGACTCTGGTACAGGAGTATGGGGACCAAGGCTCTGGAACAGGAGTGGATTGACCAACAACAACAAAAAAATGTTTAGATATTGCATGCATTTGAGGCATTTATTAATACATATAGGAGCTAAAACGAAAACGAAATGCAATGAATTTCATAAATCATACACCAAATGGAGGCCATTTGGCTTGATATCTATGGTGTGTCATCATTTCATTACCTAAATATTATATCACACCAGTGTATTACACAATGATAACAAGGCAGTCCTTATTATTAATTTTATTCTTTTTTGCTTTATTGATGACAAACATAACACCCAGACATTCTGATGTAAACACCCACACATTCTGATGTAAACACCCACACATTCTGATGTAAATACCCACACATTCGGATGTAAACACCCAGACATTCTGATGTAAACACCTACACATTCTGATGTAAATACCCACACATTCTGATGTAAATACCCACACATTCTGATGTAAACACCCAGACATTCTGATGTAAACACCTACACATTCTGATGTAAATACCCACACATTCTGATGTAAATACCCACACATTCCGATGTAAACACCCACACATGCTGATGTAAACACCCACACTTTCTGATGTAAACACCCACACATTCGGATGTAAACACACACACATTCGGATGTAAATACCCACACATTCGGATGTAAACACCTACACATTCTGATGTAAACACACACACATTCGGATGTAAACACCCAGACATTCTGATGTAAACACCTACACATTCTGATGTAAATATCCACACATTCTGATGTAAATACCCACACATTCCGATGTAAACACCCACACATTCTGATGTAAACACCCAGACATTCTGATGTAAACACCCAGACATTCTGATGTAAACACATACACATTCTGATGTAAATACCCACACATTCTGATGTAAATACCCACACATTCCGATGTAAACACCCACACATGCTGATGTAAATACCCACACATTCTGATGTAAATACCCACACATTCCGATGTAAACACCCACACATGCTGATGTAAACACCCACACTTTCTGATGTAAACACCCACACATTCGGATGTAAACACACACACATTCGGATGTAAATACCCACACATTCGGATGTAAACACCTACACATTCTGATGTAAACACCCACACATTCTGATATAAACAACCACACATTCTGATGTAAACACCCACACATTCGGATGTAAACACCCACACATTCGGATGTAAACACCCACACATTCTGATGTAAACACCCACACATTCTGATGTAAACACCCACACATTCTAATGTAAACACCCACACATTCTGATGTAAACACCCACACATTCTGATGTAAACACCCACACATTATGTTGTAAACATCTACACGTTCTGATGTAAACACCCACACATTTTGATTTAGAAGTAATCCACTACATATTTGAAGGTCCTAATGTACATGAAAACTTTTCCTCCTGAAGTTTATACAGAACACTATAAACACCAACACAGATAGGATTACTATCCAGATCCCTAGAAATAATACCGCTACTTGTACCAGTATGTTTAAAGAATAATTTACTTGTAGGAAATCATGTATTACTCTAATCATGTTCAGTACAGTGTTAAAGTCCTGGACTGAATTATTATACAGAATCTAGTACAGAAGGGCGTTGATAATTTGATTTAAATGTAAAAAAAAGTAATGCATATAAATACAAACACACATATACAAACACAGGGTTATGTAATCTGAGATGTTTTGTGGTTGAATTAATACTTGGAATATCTCTTTACATCCGGTATTGCTAAACCTTGTACAGCACCTCAGCTGAGAACATCTATTCCTGACATACAATAAGAGCTATATTAATTTCTTGACTGAAAAGAATCTTGACTTTTTCTAAAATTTTGTACATCAAACCCTGGGTACATTTTGTAGTTGTGGGTGCACATTTTAGGATATCGTTTTATTATAATAACAACAAAGATAATAACGACAGAAATCATCTTCTGCTTTATCGATAACACCAGCCATAGAAATCTTTTTCAATCCAAATAAGTAATGTCTCATTCCCAAATGAGAACAAGTAAAAAAACCAACGAAACCACCATGCAAACCAACAATCATCAAACACCTCCAACTTATTATTGAAAGGAGAGGGGAGGGTAAACCTTTCCCAAAAGCAAGTTAGGTTTAATCTGGGTTGTTGGTATAATTACACCAGGGATTAAAGGTTCTAAGGTCTTTTTTTTTGGAGTGAATGTAGTTCCTCTCTAGTCTTTAGCTTCGATTCTGTTTCCTTTATTTTAATACTAGTGTATCATCACAAGGTATTATGTAGCTGTTTTCCATGATGATATTTATTATGACAACCGTGGAGTCCCAAAATGCATTGTTAACTAAAATTGTCATATTCAACACATAGACTAATGCTTTCAACACAATACGTACAAAGACTGACATTTTTAACCTGCGACAACATTTTATTTTTGTTTCAGAAATTTACAGTATTTATATACAATCTCCAGTTTAGAATTATCTTTGGTACGATGTAACACTCTTTATTGGACACCAAAATTGTTTCCCTTCAATATATTTACAGAGAAAGAATATCTTGGGTACAAGTTCTCAACAGCCAAAGCGTCTTCACTCTTACACGAGAGAACTTTATCAGGTAAATACAAAATCATATTCATCGCTTTGATATGAAATAATGTGATGTTTTCGTATCTTTTATCAATCTAAAGGTCATTTTCAATGTGGTTTGGTGTCATTTAATCACTTGAAGTTGACTTGAATCCAAAGGTAATAGACTCTACTGGTAGACTTTAAGTCCCCAAGGTTTGTCGTAACCTGGATGCCACTCATTCGAATAGCGTCACGGTTCAGGATATATACATGAAATTGAAGTCGTTTTGAAGTTATCAGTTATGTTAACCTTTTTGTATGGGATTTATGATCCTTCCAATCTAGACCTTGACATTGCTTTCAATCAATTTTGGCTTTCTTCCGTTGCCTCCTAGGTTTCAATTAGGCTTTAAGCATCAATGGCTAGTCCTAGAGGGCCAAACCAGCTGTATGGTGCAGTTAGGTCATTATCTGTCTTTATTTGTCTTATTCTAAATCTCTATTGAAAGGTGATATTCATTTGTGTGTCTTTTGCACAATTATGTACAGTGGTTTGGTATCATTTGTCAATCTAATGTTCCATGATGTTGTTGTTTAATGTCAAATATCATTGTTCTTTAAAATATTTGTAGTAAAAGTAATTTGACTTGTTTGGACGGCACTACAGCTATGTAACAAACAAGACAGCCATTCTTGTCCATTGAACTAAATAATAGTTTGACTTATTTTATTGTGTACGTTTCAAGACTTGTGTCAAAATTCTGTATCAGATATTCCATGATAGCACCTAGTGACAAATGGTGTCAGTTTGTATTGTAAAATAATTGGTATACACATATTTGTTGTACAGGCGATATCTTGTGAACTATGAATAACACGCAGTGTGTGTAATCTCATTGGTGATAGTCATGACCATGGTGTAAGGCAAGTCTGCCTATGAAAGTACACACCGAAGATGAAACCTCATTTCTATATCAGTTTAGTTTTGTCTTTTAGCACTCTATGTATGTATGTATATATTTGTACACAAAAGTGTAACGCTGCAGGCATGTAGTCCACCGAATCAATAATGCCGGTAAAAGCTGCTGCTAATGGATGTTGTTAGAAGGCGATGGATAATAAGGTGACAGGGACACTAATGATATATCAGTACTACTGACCTGTTGCACTCCTCGGCGATGTCTGTGATGCGCAGGTGGATAATAGGATAAAAAATACATGCGATTTTCTAACTAGGTTTTATTGTAATTTGGATTTTCATCTGTAAGTATTCCTTCTGTTTGTCATGTTGTCCTGTTTCTACATTATGTGTTAATCATTAATGGTTTGTTTTGTCACTCTATACCCCGATTTCCTCTACAACAGGTGTGTAAAGGTACAAACGAACTGCTGTTTGAAGAGAGCTGTGTATAAGTGTTAAATGAATGTTGGAACTGTCATTTGATATATACATGGGTTATGCTCCTGACCTGAGGACTTGTTTGATTTAATTTTCGCCATAGAATACTGTTTATGGAAAATGTTATGAACACCACACATAACGTTACATGTGGATGTTTCAAACGGATCAGCATTTAATAGTATGTTGTATTGTACATAACTTATGATTTTCGTCTGGTCTAATCTTTAGACGATGGCTCTGAAATAAGCTCCGAAGATCTTATTAATGAGCTACAACAACAGGTTGACACCATGGATCTAACCATTAAAAAGAAACGTCTGGAGTCTTTACTGGAGACTAACCCGGAAAAGAACAGCAAACTTATGACATTTGGTAAGTAAGAAATACTGACATTTTTAGACCTTTAGTTCTTGCCTATATTTTCCCAATCAAACTTATAAGCCTATGTTATGATGAGTACAGATAAGATATTTTCCACCATAATGTATGATAACGTGATGATTTTAATTTCCCTATTGTGAATTTTCCATTTCTGGATAGCAACATTCCTGCATCCCCAATCTATGATGGGAAATTACTAGCCTGTGAAATTTGAACCTTAGTCAGTTTACTTGGTTTTTCCTATAAATAATTCTATAACTGTGTTGTAGTACTTGTTATGCTTCAAATCATATTGATTTACATATGTTTGTTGCATTTGTATGTTGAAAGAAAATTAATATCTGCTGTATGAGTGACCTTAGGTAAAGCTAATAGTTGTGTAATCGTGGAGTGAACAGAATACATCTACACAGTTTTAAGCTTAACCAAAAGTTTTCAAAATGTTGTATTGATGCAGATGACAGTAAATACGTGTCGTTCCCACCTTCCAACATCCGAAATACCCCGGAACCTTACGACCACATGAAAGATGCTGCTTTCTTCTACGATGTCACTGAACAGTTTAAGAAAGCCATGAAGCTTGACCCCGACGTAAAAAGCAATTACGAAGTCACAACAATTTCTAAGGTAAAATCTGCATTTTATTTCTCTATAGAAAAACTTGCAGTGTCACACGAAGTATAACTGCAGTGTTCATGACAGGGGGGATTCAAGTGATTTCTTAAACGTAACTGACAATAGATACAGGTCAAACAGAAAAGTTCTTTAATATCTCCTTTGATACAGGCCAAACAAAACCGTTCATTGATATTTCCTCTGATACAGGTAAAAACGATTCATTAAGATCTCCTTTGGAACAGGTCAAACAAAACAGTTCATTAATATCTCCTTTGATACAGAATAAAAAGGTTCATTAAAATTTTTGACGTCTCCTGATATCATTATAACCCATAATTTAGGTACAGTGTGCCATAAAAAATAGGTAAATTAAAAATAGGACTGACGTGAAAAATTCATACGTTTTACAGACGTGAAGATTTGAAATATCGAAACACAACCCTGGCATAAAAAAGCTGTACTGGTGTGATATATCCAGTGATATACATTGTTCTATGATACAGGCCACCCTGACAGAACAATACATGGAGGACTACAAAAACAAGCTGAGCACTCTGGTGGACCCTTCTATAGTTGTTGATCTGTACTACTGTGGCACACTGGAACACCCAGAACGGATCCCAGACATTCTCACACATGGGTTTACTGAATCTGGTGAGCTTACACAGCATGCTGGTTTAAAAACATGTTTTATATAGACAATCTCCTGTAAAATTAACCATGTCCATGTTATTGTCTAGGTTAAATAATTGACTCCAACTGTATCCATCTGATTGATTTTTTCTCGCACCTCAGACAGGGATATCCCACGTTATACCCCATTATAGATATTTCTCTCTCTCGATCGATCTGTCTAGTACCCTTTTGTGCGTTTTCGCGGATTTTTTTTTTTACACATCGGTGTATTCATCCGTGTGTAGGCGTAGGTGGCACTTATAATCATACATTTCAACAAAAACGTGGCCTATGTCGTTGTTAAAAATAAATTCACCGATATTCTATTTAACTAATCCTATTTAAAATGAAATAGAAAATGCGACCCCACACTCTTGAAATGTGTTGTATTTTTTGTAAGTGCGACCTACATTTTTTACGCTGCAACATCCAAACATTGTTTAAAAGTGAAGGAGGTCGTGTGGGTAGTTTGAGGCTCCCACGGGATACGAAATTGAATAATTTTCAGAGTAGTAGGTACGAGAAAAAATCTATTACCTGAACTGAGTGAGATTTTCACCTCTTAAGGTACAAACAGATTTTATTTTCACAAACTTCTAAAACAACAAACGGATGTTATTTTCTCAGATTTCTAAAGCAACTAACAGATGTTATTGTATATTGGGAAAATGTAAATTGGACTTAATTAACGAATAACAAAGTGACAACGAATCATTATCTCGACTCCTTCAAATTGGTAATTTTTGACACACGAATTCTCGAATCGACAATGACCATTCCCGAATCTATTTTTCTTGGGACTTTAAAGCATGGAGTATGACACTTCCTTATTTCGTACATGACACAGCTTTTCAGCGTCATTGTGCCTATTTGAATTTCATGGAAACACAGCTCACTTATTAGATACACAAGTCTTTATCATCTGTGAGTCTAAAACAGATTATCAATCAATTTCTAGTTAAGTTATTTTTTACATACACCAGGATCATTTCAACGAAACAGCATTTTTGACCGTGTACTTTACTTGTCCCTATGGCAGTAGTTGCGACATCATAATGATCACGATGTTATTTGAAATGCCTCTTTCTTTCCAAATAGTTTATATGATGGGATGGTGATGTAACTATTAACATTAAATTTCACAGATTTTCAACATGGAGAATATGGAAGAGGTCTTTACTTTTCAAAGTATCCTTCAAAGGCAGCACATTTTTCTGGGGTAAGTGTATATAATGTAAAAATTGTGTCTTTTCAGCTATGAAAACATACTTGTAAAGTGTAGTTCCAAAGTATTGTGTATAAACATTAGTATTTTTCTGATTATTCCTGGCAGGGTTCTTGATATGGATAACTACCTCACCAATAGTTTCTAAGACTGGGTTTATAGATGACACAATCAATCATATTACGATTCTTTCCGAATTATATTGATTTTCTTTGTTTATTATTTAAGCGCCATTGTTTTCAGTGTTGTTTATTGAGTCACTGATAATATAAATAAGATATGTCGTGTAGTCAGTTGTTGATTGAAGCACTCTCTCGCAGGTAAGGAAAATTCTACTGGTGGAGGTCGGACTCGGACACATAGAGACTGTCACCAGGCATTGCAGGACAAGGAAGTCACCAAGTCCTGGTCACGACTCCATTATTGTAAGTTATCCATGTGATTAATCGGTCACAAAAAATATATCATGTCCCATCTTACTAAACATTTTCACCGGAACACAAATTTTTGGCCAGGTGAAACAAAAAAAAAAGATATTTTGAAAAAAAATGGTTGTCTTAACATGCCGTAAAACTTCTTTTTGATATTCGTATTTTATCTATTTTTGCTTATGAACTGAAAAGAAGATAAATTTTGAAATGGATTAATGCCATGAAATAAATTATAACAATTAGAGATTTGCTGTGAACAGGGTCCACACTTTTTTTTCTTTCATGTTATGTGCTTTGTTATCCATTCATTGTATGTAAAACAATGAGCGTCGGTCACAATGAATAAATTCATGGTAAAAAAAATCTATACACACTGAATGTTTGCAGACACCTGGCCGTCTGAAACCTGCTAAAGACACTGGGGTAGAGGAAAGAACGATGACTGAGGAGTATGTGGTGTTTGATGTACGACAAGTCATGCCATTGGGGCTTATCACTTATGACCATCATGCTGTCAGTTGAGGAAACATACACGTTACTGTAGTAAACATGTTTTGACATTCCGCCTATATTGTTGATGGTAGAATTTCCCTGAGATCTCTGTTATGTAATGATATTATGAAATTTAAAACAAACTATCGGTATTTTATTCATATAATTTCAAAAATGGTCGATTTGCCTTTGTGGGGTTGTTTTCACCTAAAGCATAAACACTAAGTATTTATTCATTCTTGTTTTCATAACCCAAAAGATTCTGACTTATATACATCAACTCGGTAAACTTCGTGAACTTGATGTATAGCATAGGCGCCAAAATATTAAAAAAGATATATTTTTGTATGATTATATACATCCTATATTTCATGTTCTAGAAAATAGATGTTAAAACCTGGTTTTGATACCTGCATACCTAAATTATCACTTATATATATATACGTGAGAAATGTGTCAATCCTGCTTTGGTTTGTCAAAACATTTTATGTCAACGTTTCGTCACCATTGTTTTCCACAGTATATATTGTATGTATTGTAAGATGTTAATGAAGTCGTTAGTGAATGAGATAATTTGAAATTTATGTTTCAAAATAAGAAATATATTTTACGATGTTCCAAATGATAGTTTGCACAATAAATGACTTTTCATGAAATATTAACATGTTGAATTCCTGATCATAATTCACTTTGTTATTGTGAGTTCTTACACCTGTGATATTTTAATTTCAAGTATGTATTACAGAAACTTGATAATTGAAATATAAATTGTACAGGTATCCATATTATTCCATAATTTTTGAATTGATTGAAATTTGCTGAAATGCAAAATTTTTACTTAAATTGATTAGTTTGATGTAATCTTATTAAATAAAAGTGAAAAAAAATGAATTCTAGTCAGCAATGGTAAAATAAAAAAAATCTTTTACAAAGAATTCCCAACAATGTAATATTCTAACGCTGTACCATTTTACTCTTTGCGCATATGTACAAATTAACATTTATTTGATTAACCGGTTTTATAAATTCTTTTACTCTTTGATGTTTATTCACACTTACAATGGAAAACACAATAGTTATAAAACTTCATTTTCTGATGCCAAATCTTTTCTTATAATTGCGCTCATTAGTGTGTTTTCAGTGTAGCAAATTCAGGGTAAGGTGACGCTTTAATGACGCTCGTTATGGACAGTATCGTTTAGACAATATTTATTACTGTAGACAACATACATTTTCATACATTTAAAAAAGTGGATTTTTTCCTTTGATTATTTTAGTAGTTGTGCATTGTATTGTAATGCTACAAGTTTAATGCTTAAAATGTCACCATGGCGATGAAATCCGTTACAAAATATGAAGTTTTTAAAAATAAAATTATATTATAGTAAAAGATATTTCTACAGGTGCTTTTATTTGATAATATGTATCATTTATTCTGTAGTTTATTATTTTATAAATTTAAAATCATTTTGCTATACTGAAACATATTGTTCACTAACATTGTCTACTAGTCGTAACTGACATTTAATTATGACATGGTCACAATAAGTATATTCTCTATGTCGTGATCATTTTTTGTGGAAATATTTGCTTCATCTTATCATGCGGTTTTTTGTTTGTGCTAACTCCTTTGTATTTTGAAACCAGACGAATACTTATGAATTAAAATCAGATACTGTGGTATAGTTAACGGTTTATATAGGTAAGAAATTTCCTCTTTTAGAAAGATTTGTAATATGATGATATATAAAGTTGATTATTTTTTTTATTCTCCATATGACCTCTATATACTGTGTAACGATCTGTATGTCACCTTTGTGTTGTTTAAGTGTCCGTATGACCTCTATATACTGTGTAACGTTCTGTATGTCACCTTTGTGTTGTTTAAGTATCCATATGACCTCTATTTACTGTGTAACGTTCTGTATGTCACCTTTGTGTTGTTTAAGTGTCCATATGACCTCTGTATACTGTGTAACGTTTCTGTATGTCACCTTTGTGTTGTTTAAGTGTCCGTATGACCACTATATACTGTGTAACGTTCTGTATGTCACCTTTGTGTTGTTTAAGTGTCCGTATGACCTCTATATACTGTGTAACGTTCTGTATGTCATCTTTGTGTTGTTTAAGTGTCCGTATGACCTCTATATACTGTGTAACGTTCTGTATGTCACCTTTGTGTTGTTTAACTGTCCGTATGACCTCTATATACTGTGTAACGTTCTGTATGTCACCTTTGTGTTGTTTAAGTGTCCGTATGACCTCTATATACTGTGTGACTTATTGTATGTCACCTGTGTGTTGTTTAACTGTCCATATTAACCCTATGCGTTGTTTGTTCTCTGTTTGACCTTTATTGTGTATGGTGTTTGTTCTCTGTGATCTCTATTGTCTGTATGCTTTATTAAGACTGTATTAGTGTTTAGTCGTAATTGTATTTGAAGCATTAGGTAGAATTCCTATTAGTGACCCTGTGTGCGTTCAGAACATATCGTGCTAAATAGGGTTCTTTGTATTTCATTCTATTGAAAATTTCAGCTTGCTTGTCTGTTTCTGTTTTATTCCGTGACCTATATTGTATATGTACAACAACAACAAAATGTTCCTAACAGTGACTTGTCCCATTGAGAGGACATGGAATGTGTGGTGTTCTCAGAATTATATGTTTCACCCATTATGATGACGTCACTTGCCATTATCATTTCACATTAAAACGACAGATGCATGTAGATAAACCACAAGCTAGAAGAAAAGAATACATATCAGTGACGGAAGTTATTCATGATAGAGTATGACCACAGAAAAGTTATTGTGTCAGTCTTATTCAAATGTTTGTAAACTTTGTTATGTTAAATGTGTTGGTAGATATTAAGGGAAATTAAGGTCCAAAACATGTCGTTATATGTAGTGAACCTGTTGCAGACGTAATTATAATCAACAAATTGGTATCTACAACAACTGACTTGCCTACATATCGATGACCTAGTAATAGGTGTCACACTCTGGCCTTGGTTAGGTTGCCCTGTCATATATTTGTGATGAATTTGAAGTGACATTACAAGCAATAACTATCATAATGTACAACGCAAGTAGTATCTTTTCTGCATGGGACAATCTGATTAGTTTTCAATATGAAAGCAATCGAATGATTTACGTAAATTTCATTTTTAAATTATTCATTTTTATGGTCTTTATATTCTTATAATATTATTTTTATGATATTTCATTGATCTGATACGAAAACCAATATATTCCACGATTTGAACGAAAATTATTCATAAATTATAATGTGATATGTTACTAAATATCGCCTCTAATGTGTGTTTCTACAGCATCGTGTTATTTGTAATATTTAAGAGTGAATTTGTAATTTAGAGAAAATGTGTTATTAAAAAACATTTGAAATAATCATTAATTTATTGGGTTTTTTTTTTAAAAGTTCTTTAGTTTTACCTATATGTTCTGAGTGCCATTCTGCTGTTCAATAATTCATTCATTATTTCCATTTTCAAGCATCAGTTTACGGGACAGTAATTACTATGTTTATTACTATGATCCCTGCTTGAAATATTGGGGTTGACTGAAGGGAAATAACTTCGTCTAAGACACTAGTGTATTCCTTGACGTTTGGGCCAGTCTTTTCACGTCAAACTATCAGCTAACCCTACAACACAGGGTTTTGAGACGTGCAGGTGGATGAAGACTTGGTGTTCATTTTATCGTCGCTATCATGATCCAATTGAGATCTGTCACATTTTTTCGGTATTTGTTCGAATGCATGATTTGTTGTTATGAAAATGGTAATCAATTAAGCCTGATTTCACCAAGATTTACATCGAAGATGTAGTCGATGAAGCAGAAGACACACACCATTTCGAAAATCCACCACAACATAAAACAAAACGGTGTTTATGACTTTATTGCTGCAGTTTATTGAACAATCAATCAGCATTGAAGCAAACGGTATGATGTGTCAATGGCATAATGGTTATTTACAAACGCAATAACGAGTGTTAGATTTATAGGAGTTATAATGGAATAAAAACAACTTCAAACGTCGACTGAATCCTAACATATTGTACCCTTTATCGCTGTACGAGACATGTATTTTTTTTTTAAATGACAGGGTTTCATGGTGGTTTTGAATGATTTTTCACATTGGCTTGCTGGCAAACAGTGTTACGTCAAATTGAATCTTAAAATTAAGCAAGTTACTGAAACATAAATTAAGGAAACTGAAAGTAAGTGTATATCTACAGTATATGTAAACATGTTAACACTTCTGTTATAAGGTATGTCGACATATAAGCTGAATTATGTCTTAACATATTTCAGCGTATAGCATAGATATGTCAAAAAGGAATTAATATCGTCTGCAAAAAAGTTCTGTTAGCAATATTGGTCAACAAATTATACTGCAATAGAAACATCTTTGGGGATCAACATTTCGTTTCTACATTTGTCAGCATGTTACAGTTTTTTTCTGCTGTGTAAAATACTAACTTTCCGTTACAACTTATTTTTATCAGCTAAAACTGAAACGCAGTATAATAAAAAACAACCTGAAGATGTTGATTCTTTGATGGAGCCCAACAGGGAAATAACACGATAATATGGTCTCGGTAAATTAATACTTCCCCAAGTGTGTGTTCTTGTGAAAATAACGCTCCGTGTCAGTTCACAATCATGTATTTGGTTTTGTTATGTAATATGATTTTTTTTTTAAATATTTTTAAAATGACATTAAACCAAGCTTAACTTGTCGTTTACGACTGTCGTTTAATGTTGTCCGCTGTTTGGACGATCCTTTATAGTTATATAATAATACCAGTTGCCATTATTTGGCTCCAGTACAATATCATTTAACAAAATTCACAATGCATGTACATCTGTTTTTATGTTTCATCTTTTGATTCACCTATGCCGCTGATCACAATGACTAATCACCACACCAATCTCTGTTCGGTCATACTGACGGTTAGCCACATGGATCGATCTCCAACATATCAACAATCAGCCTGTTTTTCTTTGCTTCGGCAATGAATTCTGCATCGCTGATTTGGTCGTCCTTGTTCTTGTCGAAACATTCGAAGAAATAGTCGGTTAATTTTTCCGGTGTGGAGTGAGTCGATGGAGGCTTTGTCATACGATAAATTGCCTGCAAATGCAAAAGGTAGACAAAATGACATACCAATGTGAAAAAGGATTGGACAAAAAGAAACACTGATAAGAAACGCTTCGACACTTTTCAACACAAATTAATTGTTTACCAACTACGTGGTTCGGTCGTTTTAACCCACACGTATGATGGAACAATTATATCTCAAAAGTCCGTAATTAAACCCACGTAAAAGAATAGGATATGTTGGCGATCGTTTACAGCACGCCAGAGTGCACTCACCCTATGCAGTGTTGATTGATATATTTCGTGGTCATAGGAAGGAGGCCATTTAAAGAGTCAACAAATAAAAGCTTAAATTGTTAACAAATAAATTGTATGTATAATCCTATCAATATATAACGACACGGCTTACAGTCGGTAGTATGCCAGCTATAGTTTATTTTTGTGCATCGTTTCTGTCAATAAAAAAACAACAAGAACATACCAACATGTCAACACAATCATAAGCCGAATTCAAATTCAATTAAACTACGGTAATATATATATATGTGTGGATTTACACGGAGGTTTCAGAGAGAGTAACTGTCGACTCACTGTCATGTACCTGTTAAGGAATGGTCTTTAAGATGGCAGACCTAGAGGGCCACGAAAGGTAGGTGTTCTCTTTAAGCTACGAAGTCACTGGTTTATGAATACAGCCTGACCGTGACAAGTACCTCGTGAAACTCAGAAATACTCGGGATTTGTATAACAATATTTGTATGGTCTTGTCACGGTCATAAATACTTGTTAACCCATCGCAAAGTTGAACGAACTGTTGAATTCGGCATCGAAGCAGGGTTTGCTGTGATATTTTGCTCATATAGAAATATCTAAGCAGTTATATTTTTATTGTCAGTGAGATATGTCAATAACATCCGCTTTTAAGTGATATATCATTTAAGCTCACCGCCCTATAATATTCACAAAAACGAAGGAAAACAATCATCGTTTTCGTTACGGACTGGCCCTCAGAAATATATAGGAACTTTGACAGAAAATGTTACGTCTTCCTGAATTCATCTGTCAGTTAACACCTTCTTGCACGACAACTGTGATAATGGATGTTGGATGAAATACATTCTTTGATTCCAAAGAATGGAGGTTGTCTTTCCTTATGTGCTTTCACGATCGTACTCAGTGTATAACAAATAAGCCTTTTTTTTCATTTACCTTCGAACAGAAATTCTGCGATTTTTGATACAGCGAAAAGAGAGCTCTGTTCTGATTGCCCAAAACTGAAAACTACAATAAGATATCAACTTTCCATCAGGTCAATTTTACTGACAAGCATACAATGAACTATAAGCTGAGTTCTGTGTCTATATTTACCTTGAACATGTATGTCATCTCTTCTTTGCTGATGAAGCCATCTCCATTCCTGTCATACATCCTAAACGCCCAATCTAGCTTCATATCCTCGTTCATCGAGCAGCCAGAGACGTAGATACCGAACATAAATTCTTTAAAGTCTACAACTCCATTGCCGTCGGAGTCAAACACACGGAACACTTCGGCAGCGAAATTGGACGCCTCGCCTTCAAACAGGTTACTGTATACTTTGATGAATGCATCCCTGGTGAGACTTGATTCACCTTTTGTCAGGGACGATTTGTATTCTTCATACCAAGTCTTTATCACGTCATTCGTGTACTCTTCTGATAAGAATTCTCGCAACTCCTTCAACGTCTTTGGTCTCAGAGAACTCGGCTTGTTCCCCATATTTATCGCTGCATTAAGGGAGGAATGTCTTAAAGAAAATTAAAGAAAACAAAAAGATATTGACAAGTGATATATACATAGTCAACTACAGGTTATATAGTGTATTTTAACTATTTCCACTATTCACTGTATTATTGTAAAATTGTCTAACTGTCGTAGAACTATTGGTTGCTATTTCAGATTAGAATTTACTCTCATTTACAACCAGTGGTCGAAATCGAAGGCATAAGTTTCGGATATAGCAAATTCGAGTCAGTTACATAAACAGTTATTCATCAGAGTGGGTGTGTCACTTGTTTTTCTGATTTCTTAACCTGTTACATACATCACACATCACTTTCCATGCATTTTTCGGTAAATCACCAGAAGTTATGTCGATATATTTATTTACAGTTCTTAACTCCAATTCTGACTTCACACTGTGATGAACATTCGGAATGTCTCGGTGCGTGTAGTATAAATTAACCAGAGTTATTTCTGACTGTGTGGTAGTTACTTATTTTGATGAAAGCAACCACTTGCGATTTCGTCGTCATATCTCCCTGTAGTTTAGAGGATAGTTTAAGATCGCATACTTGTTCTATATCATTACATTGTTTGTGAAAAGCCGTATAACATTTAATACTACATCGCACTTTCAGTAATGGATTTTTCTTTTGAAGAAATACAAGAAATTGGAGTTCCATTTTATCTAAACTGGCAGAGAAGGAATCGTCGACTAAACACAAGTACATACGTACGTTGGATACACGAGAAACAATCCAAATATGACTGCAAAATATGTGGGAGTTGATTAACCCACTGGGCATATTTGATTTATTCGCGCGAAGCTCTACATACTGACAACAGTAAACTCAGTTCAAAATATTAATTTTAGTTTACAATTAAGCTTCTAATAAGTGTGCTTGATCGATTCTGAATGTCACTTCTACGGTATGACGACTTATGTAGACACATAGTATATCTAGTTATACCGTCTAGACACATGGTATAACTGAAAATATCTAGATACAAAATATGACAGGTGACATCATGTAGACACATAAATTGACGAGTAATACTATCTAGACACAAACTATGACAGGTGACATAATGTAGACACATAGAATGAAGACCGATATCATCTAAACACGTAGCACGACTAGAAATACCATGTAGTACCATGGCATGGTGAGTTTACTCATCTAGGCACATAGTTAAATAGTTCAATCATCTAGGCACATAGTTAAATAGTTCAATCATCTAGGCACATAGTTAAATAGTTCAATCATCTAGGCACATAGTAAAATAGTTCAATCATCTAGGCACACAGTTAAATAGTTCAATCATCTAGACACATCGTAAAATAGTTCAATCATCTAGGCACATAGTTAAATAGTTCAATCATCTAGACACATAGTTAAATAGTTCAATCATCTAGGTACATAGTTAAATAGTTCAATCATCTAGGCACACAGTTAAATAGTTCAATCATCTAGACACATAGTTAAATAGTTCAATCATCTAGACACATCGTAAAATAGTTCAATCATCTAGGCACACAGTTAAATAGTTCAATCATCTAGGCACATAGTTAAGTAGTTCAATCATCTTGGTACATAGTTAAATAGTTCAATCATCTAGGCACATAGTTAAATAGTTCAATCATCTAGGCACATCGTAAAATAGTTCAATCATCTAGGCACACAGTTAAATAGTTCAATCATCTAGGTACATAGTTAAATAGTTCAATCATCTAGGTACATAGTTAAATAGTTCAATCATCTATGCACATAGTTAAATAGTTCAATCATCTAGTTAAATAGTTCACATCTAGTAGTTAAATAGTTCAATCATCATAGTTAAATAGTTCAATCACATAGTTAAATAGTTCAATCATCTAGGCACACAGTTAAATAGTTCAATCATCTAGGCACATTGTAAAATAGTTCAATCATCTAGGCACATAGTTAAATAGTTCAATCATCTAGGCACACATAGTTAAATAGTTCAATCATCTAGGCACATAGTTAAATAGTTCAATCATCTAGGCACATAGTTAAATAGTTCAATCATCTAGACACATAGTTAAATAGTTCAATCATCTAGGCACATAGTTAAATAGTTCAATCATCTAGGCACATAGTTAAATAGTTCAATCATCTAGGCACATAGTTAAATAGTTCAATCATCATCTAGGCACATAGTTAAATAGTTCAATCACATCTCATCTAGGCACATAGTTAAATAGTTCAATCATCTAGGCACATAGTTAAATAGTTCAATCATCTAGGCACATAGTTAAATAGTTCAATCATCTAGGCACATAGGCACATAGTTAAATAGTTCAATCATCTAGGCACATAGTTAAATAGTTCAATCATCTAGGCACATAGTAAAATAGTTCAATCATCTAGACACATAGTTAAATAGTTCAATCATCTAGGCACATAGTTAAATAGTTCAATCATCTAGACACATAGTTAAATAGTTCAATCATCTAGGCACATAGTTAAATAGTTCAATCATCTAGGCACATAGTTAAATAGTTCAATCATCTAGACACATAGTTAAATAGTCTAGACTACATAGTTAAATAGTTCAATCATCTAGGCACATAGTTAAATAGTTCAATCATCTAGGCACATAGTTAAATAGTTCAATCATCTAGGCACATAGTTAAATAGTTCAATCATCTAGGCACATAGTTAAATAGTTCAATCATCTAGGCACACAGTTAAATAGTTCAATCATCTAGGCACATAGTTAAATAGTTCTACATAGTTAAATAGTTCAATCATCTAGGCACATAGTTAAATAGTTCAATCATCTAGGCACATAGTTAAATAGTTCAATCATCTAGGCACATAGTTAAATAGTTCTACATAGTTAAATAGTTCAATCATCTAGACATATAGTTAAATAGTTCAATCATCTAGGTACATAGTTAAATAGTTCAATCATCTAGACACATAGTTAAATAGTTCAATCATCTAGGTACATAGTTAAATAGTTCTACATAGTTAAATAGTTCAATCATCTAGACACATAGTTAAATAGTTCAATCATCTAGGTACATAGATAAATAGTTCAATCATCTGGGTACATAGTTAAATAGTTCAATCATCTAGACACATAGTTAAATAGTTCTACATAGTTAAATAGTTCAATCATCTAGACACATAGTTAAATAGTTCAATCATCTAGACACATAGTTAAATAGTTCAATCATCTAGGCACATAGTTAAATAGTTCAATCATCTAGGCACATAGTTAAATAGTTCAATCATCTAGGCACATAGTTAAATAGTTCAATCATCTAGACACATAGTTAAATAGTTCTACATAGTTAAATAGTTCAATCATCTAGACACATAGTTAAATAGTTCAATCATCTAGACACATAGTTAAATAGTTCTACATAGTTAAATAGTTCAATTATCTAGGCACATAGTAAAATAGTTCAATCATCTAGGCACATGGTTAAACGCGTTTAGTCATCCACACACATAATTAGATGCATTTAGTCATCTAGGCACCTAATTAAATGAGTTTGCTCATCTTGGCACCTTGTTAAACGAGTTCAGTTATTTAGACACAGAGTTTAGCGAGCTTACTCATGTGGTCACTTATTCAAAGGCGTTTGACCATTCAGGCACGTAGTTAAACGAGTTTAGCTATTAAGGCACTTAGTTTAACGAATTTATCTGGAAAATTGAAACGTGTCGTCTTTAATGGTGAACTATGCAGATCATTTATGCTTATTTATTGTGTGTGTGTATCTCTTGGTAGATGGGCGGCGATGTGGTGTTATCTGATAACAAATCTATGCTCCTTCATGTAACATCATTGAGGTATCTATACCACTATAGTGTGACTAGTGCGTTGTATGACTACTACAGCATAGCGTTACTGCTCCCGAGATTGTGTCTATTGTTAGAAGAACATGATCACAACCTTAGTGTATATCAATTACATCTCTTCAAAGACGATGTCGTCCTTGCGAGTCTTAAGCTTAACGAAGCGGTGAAATGTTTGCTATCAGTTCCGGTTACTATTTTTACCATGAAAAAATGCAATACTAACCGACATCTGTATACTGTACATATACAAACAACAATCTATTTTAAAGGTTACAAAAACATTTACATAAACGTGATTATACATTTATAAAAGAAAAGGGGACGAAAAACCCTGCCTTGAAAAAATTAATTATTTACTGTTGTTAAATAGTTAAAGTTCACTGTTCAGAATATTAACATTTAATGATTAAAACTACAACTGACCCAACATCATTGGTTTCTAGGCTGATCAATAAATTTCAAGGACCATCAATGCTTATTTCCTACACTGTCCTGTTCTCTATTAGCACGACGTATCCTTTTGTCTAGCTTTCCAACTTTCTCGGTGTTTACACTGATCTATAAATGATAATAATTGTGTGCTGTTGCTACCCTTGATTATTTTGCAGCAAATCTCGTGAACAAGATGAGCATTGAAATAAGTCTTGCCTTTATGGAGTTCTTTGGAAGAACAGAAAAAAATATCTACTAGGTTCTGATAAAATCTTATTCTATTTTTATAACAAAGCATCAGCGCATTCACTTCCACCTAAAGATTGGATTATCATTAACGTAGTGTACAAACTGCTTGGCAGGAAATTTTAGAAACGATAAGAGTGTTGCCATTTTACCTTACATCTCGATCTCGCTCTATACAGAGCTAAGCTTCTGTCATCTATAGTAACGGGTGACACACACATTAACATACCTGAATTACCCGCTACCTGTCGTCAGAGTAGTTCTCAAAAGACTAGTCAGATACACAACACAATCTGCCATATATATATCCCCACACAATAAGATTCCAGTGCTGATGACGAAATTTCCTCGAATGAATAAATATAACAAGTCAAAGTAATGTTTTTTCCAGACACAAGCGACCTCGTCATTGTTAAATTTTCGTATACAGAAGTCGTTTTTAAAATAATCCTTTTTGTCTTTTTTCATAAACCATGTGGTCTCTTGTAAACATCTGAATAATTAACACGTTTCAGGTAAAACTATCAGTAACAATATGACCGGATATATATCTTTATACAAATAGTATTTTGTTTGAAGTATAAGGAATTATTTGAGTTCAGTATCATGTGTTGCATACTTTTCAAAATCTTCATTTTTATTTACGCATAATAGCTTAAACGGTGGGAGGTTTTCCTTAGTGGTATGAATATGTAGAAAATGGAATATCATGTTAATTCTATTTAACGACATATGACACTTAATGCGGAGATCACATACATTTGTTTTTAATTTTTGGAGTTCGGTATTTACTAAAGAATGGTTTGGTGCCAGATTACGTTGATACAGATACGATTAAAATATTACTAAACTTTGTGTATTAAAGATATCATGTTGTGATGGTTCTGGTCGGTCGCAAGAGAGAGAACAGTTTATTTAAAGGAAAGATGTTTACTGTAGAAGTTAGAATAGAAAGTATGTCGTAATGTTTCTGGTTGCAAGAAAGAGAACCGCTCTTTTACAGGAAAGACATTTAACTGTAGAATTCTTTAAAATTCTGTAGGTGATGTTAGAAGCATATATTACACGCAACTGAACCCATGGAACATTATGACGTCTCTATCACCAGCATCAATCACTTTGTTGAAGTTCTTACTTTATCTACACTGAATATAAAGTAACCTCTTTTTCAGTTCAGGTCACTGACATATTTACATCGGAAACACCTGAAAGTACACAGATTCCGTAAATTATACTGCAACAAGTTTACACCTGAAAGTACAACAAATTATACCAACAAGTTTACACCTGAAAGTACACAGATTCCGTAAATTATACTGCAACAAGTTTACACCTGAAAGTACACAGATTCCGTAAATTATACTGCAACAAGTTTACACCTGAAAGTACACAGATTCCGTAAATTATACTGCAACAAGTTTACACCTGAAAGTACACAGATTCCGTAAATTATACCCCAATAAGTTTACACTTGAAAGTATACCGATTCCGTAAAACAAACTGCAGTATGTTGACATTTAAAAGCACCATAGGAGACATCTTTCAGCCTTTCCACAAGTATCAATGGAATTCCTAGACGAGGAAGTTCAGTAGGAGGTGCGGTCTAAGTGATTCTATTAGCCTGTGGAAATCAATCATCTTGTCGTGTGTTCTACAAAGCTACCTTGTTATTTTTGTAAATGTTTTGCTATGAGCAAATATTGAATATGACTTACAATAAAAACGTGACGGTCCTCCTAACCTGAACTCGTGATTCAAAACGGTTTTACATGTATAAACAGGATGTTTGAAATTCTTTATGTCAACATTTATATAAAGCCAGATCTGGCCCCACTTGTATAAAACATCTCAACTTGAGATTTTCTCAAGTCGAGATTTTCCTCAGCTAATATCTCCTTCAAAATATCTTGTATGAAAATTCCTCAAGGAACTTCAGGACATCCTAGCCGAGGACTTCCTCCTGTTCCTTGAGAAAATTTTATACAAGCCGTTTTTGAGGAGATATCAGCAGAGGAAAATCTCGACTTGAGGAAATCTCAAGTTGAGGTTTTATACAAGTGGGGCCAGATGTGCACGTTATATGTGTATAATTTTATGGTAATACATCCACTACACAAAGAGTGTTAAAAACGATATTATAAAATATGAGGACTTGTACAAAAGCGTATGAGTTATGAACATAGATATTACAAAATGGGGAAATCTAGACATGTTAAGACTATGATACAAAATGTGAAGTTTTGGTACAAAACCAGACAAGTTACTAAGATGTATATTATAAAATTTGGACAGGTTACGAACATCAATGTTTTACAATTATTGCATAATTATTGTATCATTGTATTATTGTATTGATGAACCGTGGAGTCATCTATAAACGGATTATTGATGGAGCGTGGATTCATCTATAAACGGCTTATTGATGGAGAGTGGAGTCATCTATAAACGGCTTATTGATGGACCGTCGAGTCATCTATAAACGACTTATTGATGAACCGTCGAGTCATCTATAAACGGCTTATTGATGAACCGTCGAGTCATCTATAAACGACTTATTAATGGAGAGTGGATTCATCTATAAACGACTTATTGATGGAGAGTGGATTCATCTATAAACGACTTATTGATGGGACCATTGCCACATTTAGAAACTGTCTAGCTGCAGCAGGTGGGAAACGGGACTTTAAAAACTTCTTTTTTGAGGCATTGAACTTGAAGACTTTTAAATTTATATATTTTGTATTGATATAAATTAGGGCGTGGATTATCATAATTTGGTATCACGTGATTCACAGTGTCTGTCAAGCAGGAAGTCATGTTTTATGCGAATCGGTGCGCCAGTCAAACTTATGAACAATTTACAAACGTCTGGGGTATTGGATTTCATAAATATTTACCGGTATGAGTCGACACGATCTCCTTCACTTCCTACTTCTCAACCAATCATCTCAAAAGGTTGACAGGCCGTTTAGAGATTTAATAGGTGGTCTCTGTTTTTGTATGAATTGCTCCACACCTGTTAATAGTCGAGGTATATAACTTTAAAATTATATTTCAACATTTACGTTATTTCTTCAGCTAGTTGCTGTATACTCTTATAATTAAAAATTGGGATAAAGTTTATTTATTAGTATGCCTACTTAAGTATTCACTTCACGTTTTCGTAAATGGTGTCTCTTACACCTCGTCGCAGTAAGTTTACGCATGAACTACCGTCAAAGGAGATTGCCTGCTGTGTTTAGTTTCCATTCTTTCCTGATACATTCACAACCAGATCTGTATTTTTCTGCGAGTTGCGTTAGACAATGATTTCGCCAGCGGGACAGTGACCGAATTAAACCAGACGGCATAGGGTACCTGGACAGTCTGCCGAAATTTACAGATGTCGTGTCACTCAATTTAGTAAATAAAGGCAACGCAGTTTCTGATTACTTTCCTGATAAAACATCCACACACACACCATCACACACACACACACACACACACACACACACACACACACACACACACACACACACACACACACACACACACACACACACACACACACACACACACACACACACACACACACACACACACACACACACCCACACACACACACACACACACACACACACACACACACACATATATATATAAAGTTTGAATATCATGAACCATGACAAATGCTTACAAGTCTTCATCAACAAAGCGCAAAACAATTTCTAATAGAATGATTTTTTTTTTTTTAAGTAAACTTTTGAAAAAAAAATCGACTGGGAAAGACTGTTACAAAATTGCGATGGATATCGGAAGGAAAAAAAAGGAAAAATACCACAGGAACATGACAAAACATTATAAGGGACATTAACACAAAACAAAAGGCAACACAAATGGCGCAAATTCAAAACAAAACAAAAACAAAATTAACATACGTAACATCTGACTATTTCGTTCTCCTAGGACTCGCCAGTGACGTTAACGTCCTAAATTTTGAAAATTGGCGAAAATTGAAACTGATCGAAAGAAATATCAAAATCGAAAAGGTGAGGTCGCTAGTCCCTTTATTCATAACTCTTGTAATTGTTGATAATTTCAAAAGAACGCCAAGTCTAACCTCGGGTACTAAAAAGTCCATCAGCAGCGTCTACCATCTGAAATTTCTAAGGCTAAACAAAAAGACACACAATTGAATGCATCTTTTAGCATTTGGTAACACATTCAGAATGAAATACTGTTCATCCAAAACATTTAGAAACAATACAAAATTTATCAATAGATCACAAGATCATTAGGGACAAACCAACGATAGAAAGACAATACTTGAAACATAGAGGACATCCAAACAGGAGGAAAGAAAAGAGATATCGTGAGGACATGAAAACTGGAAAGAAAACAGATATCGTGAGGACATGAAAACTGGAAAGAAAACAGATATCGTGAGGACATGAAAACAAGAGGAAAGAAAACAGATATCATGAGGACATGAAAACAAGAGGAAAGAAAACGGATATCGTGAGGACATGAAAACAAGAGGAAAGAAAACAGATATCGCGAGGACATGAAAACAGTAGGAAAGAAAACAGATATCGTGAGGACATGAAAACAAGAGGAAAGAAAACAGATATCGTGAGGACATAAAACAAGAGGAAAGAAAACGGATATCGTGAGGACATGAAAACAAGAGGAAAGAAAACAGATATCGTGAGGACATGAAGACAAGAGGAAAGAAAACGGATATCGTGAGGACATGAAACCTGGAAAGAAAAGAGATATCTCACGGACATAAGAGGAAAGTATGAGGGAAGTAATCATGGAATGGAAGAAAGAAGTAAAAAGATTAAGGAAGGTAACAAAGGAGTCACATAGTCTGGCTAAGGATGCCATGATTCCTGCTAAATACAACAAACAGTACACACAGGTGATGAGAGAAAGGAAACCTAGTAATGTTTTCTGGTGATGAGAGGATGTGACCAGACTGTACATGGGACTCATAAAGAGACTGAACGATGACCGAATCAGTATGGTATTACAACTCGAGTGTGTTTGCAAAGACTGTAACAGGTGAGTGGAAACAATTAGATGAAAAAAATGAATGATCTATAATGAAAATAGAGAACTGCAGAAACATTTGACACAGTGATAACCCCTAATCCATTGACTGAACAAGCTGTGAATGATTAAAATATAGTTATAAACTATAAGTATGTATACACATAATATAACATTGGCAAGATATGTTGGTAGTACTTGTAGATATCAGGCAAACTGAATCTGTCACCCAAAACAAATGTCATGTCCAAACACAATATGTACTTCCTTTATGTAACATGTTTTGACAAATATCTTTTTTGTCTTAAATCTGGACGAGCTGCTGTATGTTTTTAAAATATTTAATTAAGTAGCTATGTTTATTAAAATATATTATGACATATGCTAACGATCATTCCAATTACATTGAATTAAATGTTTTCTTATAAATTGTATTAGAATTAAGGTAGAAGAGTGCGTGAGCAAGATATATAATTACCAATTACCTTTGTAAGTAACAAACAGGTGTGTTATTTACCATACAAATGCTTGTTACTAAATAGGTAACGTTTATTACCCTATACTTAAATGTATTCAACGATTTTATGTAATGAACATGTATGTTATAAAAGACAGGTATTAGTATCAATGCAAAACTTACAAATATGTGTGTCAGTAACACCGCCCTATTTGTAAATGAAGTACTGTGTGATACAGGTAATTAGTTCATCAAAGAATGTACAACATAATCCACATACTCATAAGCAGACCAGTAAGAAAATCTTTTCCCCACCTCCTTCCCTCTCTCCTATGTCTACTAGTACTAACAAATATGCATGAACAATATGGAAATATCTAGTGAATATTAAGCTTAAAATACTTTAACCACCCGTGTACATCATTGTTACTGTTAATGGTTTGTCATGAGGCTTAGGTCTGTCGTTAGACCAAGGTCTGTTATAGGCCGTTATAAGGCTTAGGTCTGTCGTTAGACCAAGGTCTGTTATAGACCGGTATAAGGCTTAGGTCTGTCGTTAGACCAATATCTGTTATAGGCCTGTATAAGGCTTAGGTCTGTCGTTAGGCCAAGGTCTGTTATAGGCCGTTATAAGGCTTAGGTCTGTCGTTAGGCCAAGGTCTGTTATAGGCCGTTATAAGGCTTAGGTCTGTCGTTAGACCAAGGTCTGTTATAGGCCGTTATAAGGCTTAGGTCTGTCGTTAGGCCAAGGTCTGTTATAGGCCGTTATAAGGCTTAGGTCTGTCGTTAGACCAAGGTCTGTTATAGGCCGTTATAAGGCTTAGGTCTGTCGTTAGACCAAGGTCTGTTATAGGCCGTTATAAGGCTTAGGTCTGTCGTTAGACCAAGTTCTGTTATAGGCCGTTATAAGGCTTAGGTCTGTCGTTAGACCAAGATCTGTTATAGGCCGGTATAAGGCTTAGGTCTGTCGTTAGACCAAGGTCTGTTATAGGCCGTTATAAGGCTTAGGTCTGTCGTTAGACCAAGGTCTGTTATAGGCCGGTATAAGGCTTAGATCTGTCGTTAGACCAAGGTCTGTTATAGGCCGTTATAAGGCTTAGGTCTGTCGTTAGACCAAGGTCTGTTATAGGCCGGTATAAGGCTTAGATCTGTCGTTAGACCAAGGTCTGTTATAGGCCGTTATAAGGCTTAGGTCTGTCATTAGACCAAGGTCTGTTATAGGCCGTTATAAGGCTTAGGTCTGTCGTTAGACCAAGGTCTGTTATAGGCCGTTATAAGGCTTAGGTCTGTCATCAGACCAATGTCTACCATAGGCCATTTTGAGACTGTGCCTTTATAAGATTTATTTCTGTCTTTATTTGTCATTAGGCCCAAGTCTGTCTTAAGGCCGCTATTAGGTTGAGTTCATAAGGCTTAGGTCGTTCAGGTCTGTCATGCGACCGAGATCTGTCATTAGGCACAAGTCTGTTACAGGGCCTTGTCTGAGGAAATGTCACGATTGTTAAGTCTCTCATGTTTGCCCTAGAAGGTTGGGATTTGTCATGAGGCTGAATTCTATTGACATGTATATATGTCTATAATAAATATCCTATACTTGTCTGTTTTTTGGTTGGCAATATATATATCAATATTGTTTTTAATTATTGAGGACACATAAACGATTTTATGCACTGAAATGTGGGGAGGGGGAGATGAAAAGTGAACATATGTGATGAATATCATTCAGTTACACATTGTGTTTTCCTATGGAAGGGTTACTACATGTGTAATGTTTCCCGAATTATTTGTACTTATTTTGTCCATTGGTATTTATTCAAAGTGTAAAATTGAGTTTTTGTAATCTTAATGACATCGTGACTGTTTTGAGTACTAAATTGAGCTACAATAGAACTATATCTGGTATGCTTTTAAATGTGTATGTAAGTGTGTTGTGTCGCTGTGTGTGTGTGTGAACCGTTACGAGCTTCTTTACATTTTTCCCTGTCGCTTCTTCTCTATTCTTCATATCTGTTTTTTCTTATTTTTCATGAGGAGTGGAAGACCTTTTCAATATATTTTTGTTATAAATGGGTGATATTAGAATTATTTCTTTAAATTTTCAGGTCTTAGGTGATTTTATAAAAAGAAAAACAGTATTCTCATATCTAAGAGGTAAAGATTACAACATATATTGACCTCAAGACATACGTTTTTCTGCAGAACTGAAAGACCAAATAAGATTAGAATGGGGCTATGAATGGTTTTATTTCATTTCTATAAATCAAATGCAAGTGTGGTAATCTTTTTTTTTAATTTTTAATTCTAAGAATTTGACCTTTATAACAATATATAGCACAGCTGAAGATGATCATTCTTTCTAAGATATTGTAGCAGATACTATTGAGGATTTTTGTAATAACTGATTCATTATCTGTGGTAATTTTAATCATGTTCTTAGCCCAGAGATTGATATTGATTCTGTCAGATAACCACGCTATAAGGCAGAACATTCAGTCTCAAAAATAATTTTAAAATTTAATTTATTTAAAAGGGGAAAGGGTCTCTGGAAATTCAACAATTCTCTTCTTTTTTGAAACAGAATATATTAAATTAGTTAATGATACTATTACTGATACAAAAATACAATATTGTTTACTTGTTTATAATCACAAAATATAAACAAAAGAGAGATAGATTTACACAGAGACTCGTGAAAAAGGACAAGGAAAGTAAGACCAGGTGCTCAGGAAAAGTAAGCTTCATCGACGACACCTGCCACATAAACATTGATCAGTCCAAGTACATAATGTCACGTTCTCAAACGAGAACAATGTATACTACAACGGAAACAACAGTCAAACTAATGAGCATCAAACACGTCCAGCTTCATATTACACAAAAAAAAAAAAAATTTTAATGAGCTCAATATAGTGACCATAAAACTTCCCCATAATTTCCATCAACTTGCATCTTTTGAAACCTTGTGTTACGAGATTTTCCGTCAGTCAGTTGAGCATGTATCTGTATGGGTATTTATGTGTGCATGACAGTATTAAATGTGTGTGGTGTGTTTATATGTGAACCAATGTAAAGATGTTTAACCTTGTTTAAAAAACCAGAAAGGATAATATCTATATTTAGGACATCCATTTGTAGTATCTGAATACCCGAACAACAGACACAGGTTCTCTGTGGCACCTAAGCAATAGAGAAGACAACAGTTATTTGTATAAGGTATCTAGGCGAAAGAAAACACATCTAAACATCAGAGATATCTGCAAAATCTTTTGGCTTCAATCTCGACGTGAAACAGTGAACGATTTTCGTAAATTATCATGATGTAATCCACTGTTCAACAATTATTTGATTTGACTTATAAACGGTTAAACTCCGTTAGTGGCGAAATATGGTAATACTTTCTGTCAGTGTTCACCCTCAATAATCAACTTTCTAGCATAGTAATTACTTCTAATGGCTATTTCCGTCGCCAATGACATATTGTGATGATTCTGTCAATAGTTAATATCCTTAATCAGAAAATAATATCACCGAATCACAACTTAGACACATGTATCCCACTGCAGCAAACACACCTAGAATGTACTGCACACCCAAGGTCCACAAAAAAGGTAAACCATTTCGGCATATAATGGACTATACTGGTTCCATTGGTTACAATGTCTCCAGGTCACTAGCAGACATTCTCGGATCCTTGGTGGGAAAATCTGAACATCATGTCAAAAACTCGAGATACCTTGCAGAAAGTATGTCCGCGGTACTTATCCTAAAAGATCAGAAATTCATTTCAAAGATAGCAGTGACTCTTTTCAACAACACTTCAACTGAAAAAAAACCACTTGGTATCATTCGGAGCCGCCTAGAGCAAGACCCGACATGGGAAAAGAATATCAATCTCTATATCCAAAACATCATGGATATGCTAGAAGTTGTGCTTTGATGCCATCTATCAGCAACGGTTTAGCATATATATGGACAGTGTTTCCTGTTGTGGCCAATTTATTAACGGAACACTCGGAGGAAGAAGCTACAGTCACGGCCCCGTAGAATGCAAGCCCAGTCTGTGGAAGCGATATGTTGATGACATGTTGAAAAAAAAGGTTCACAAAAAATATTTGATTGAGCTTATCAAAACCATAGATACCACCAACAAATCCACCTGTGGTGAAGAAATCAATGGCGCTATGCCATTCCTTGTTACCCTCCTAGTACAGAAAGATGACGGTGCTATCAAAGTACTGGTCTATCGGTATGAAAGCACACGGACCAATACCTCACCTTCCGATTGCACCGCCCCTTACACCTGAAGTTGGGCGTTGTACAAACCTTGCTCAACAAACGTGAAACGATTGCCTCAGAAAGGCAAAAAATCTCTTCATCAGAGCGAAAACATTTTCAGTTTCAGATATATAAATCTGCACTTACAGATCATTCCACACATCAAATTCATATCATAGAATGGGCAAAATTAAAAATAGTCGAAAAGGAAAACAACACTTTCAGATGGTTGGTTAAAGAAGCAGTCTGGAACTCTGCAATGGCCCAGTACTAAACAGGAACTATGGGCTGCCTACTCTCGTGCATCTATGAACAAGTGTTAAACAAAATTGACCAAAGTACAATTTTTGTCTATAATCTTTTAACCATCTCATAACACTATGTTTGAGCGTAATGCACATATAAAATTATAGTACAGCCGAAACTGTCGGTCGATTCCTTACCATCTCGTACCCTACCTACGTCAGTGTCTGATGAAGGTGACCCTGTAATCATCAAAACGGTCGTGGTAACTTCTGACATATCGAGAAATGTGGTTAATCGTCAGAACTGTTAAACTGTCGCTGAAATTTGCAAACTTAGAAACCTAACACTGAAATAACACGTGTTTTGATATCCGGCCTCGTGGAATGTAAATGAGCAATTTAGATAAATCTGAAAATATAACCTCTGTATCACAATACAGTTTGTCGACACGGGATGTTTACGGATTATCTAACATCGGAGGAACATTCTTACCTGTTATAAAACAGCGGCTTCCCTCGTCCTTACAGATCGTCAACAACTTCCGTAATGTTCAGTGTTTATAGACAACAGTGGTCCTAATACGTTAAACTGGGAAATATCACGACTGTGCGTCACCGAAAAAACACTAGTACCGTGCCTTCTGTATACCGGGCCGATGTTTGTATTGCACTTACGGATAATTATCTTTAACAAGTATAACATGAATATATAACAAAGGACTCAATATTGTATGTTACTATATGTATCCTAATACCTGACTGTTGTAAAGTAAAGTATAATATTTGTATTTCTGGAAAAAACTAAACTTAACATGTTACCTGTAATCTTAAATTCGTCGTTATGTGTATTTGTACCTGGAGAGTAGTGTAGTGGTCCTTGGCCATTGTTCAACATCTTCGAAATTTCATAGTGAAGACAATAAAAAGTTAGTTATATGTGGTGAGCTAGATTTGTTATCCATTTCGTTTGGTTTTTTTTTTTGTTTTTTGTTCTTGTTTTTGTTTTTTGTTTGTTTTGGTTTTTTTTTTTTTTATTATTATTATTTGCACCTTTTCTTTACGTCGGTGTATACACACATATATATCTCGACTTCGAGGCCCAGACAGGGCACGACTCAAAAACTTTCTTCCTTCGCTAATTCTGTTATAATGTCTAAAATATCAGTGAAATAACACAATGCATCATATACAGTAATGATGATGATCCGAAGGTTCCAGATCAGAATTACCAGTCGCAAATGTACCCGAGCTTGATCTACATATATACCTTCGGATATGAACAATGAAGTAATAGCGGTAGAACGGACAAGTGAATTGTCAAATTTCGACGCACTTTGTCTCTTTATCAAGACACAAATATTATAAAAATTACATCATAAATAGGACATAAAACAAATGCAAAGGTATAAACTAACAAGAACGGTAGTGAAAATTTCGGTGTCTCGACAATCTCTTCGGCCGATGGACGCCGAAGGCCCTTTATAAGGGACAAAAAACCGTCCTAAGTTGTATGGAAGATGGTGATACAAATATCAAAAATGTTTATGTAAATCTGTGAGACAATATGTGATCGCAGAGAAAAATATTTCGTGTCACACTCGGTCAAAGGGTACCACCTGCATGTCTCGTCACGTATAGCTTGGCATGTTGAAATGTCTTAGTACGGGCAAGTCCGGGATGTTTCTGTTTGATAGAACATCGGCGATTGTTGATCCTGAGGTGGTGTTTTTGTCTCCCCCATATACTACTAATGGCACTTGGTACACGTAACCAAATATATTACATTGGCCGATGTGCAGGATACCGACTGGAGGATGTGGTAGTTTTGGCCGTTGACCTCACATTTGAATAAACTGGTGCTGCGAGTATACGGACAAAGCTTGCACCTCTTAATTAAGTAAAACAGCCAGTTGCAGGAGTGTGGGAGGTTGTCGGTAGCTTACTGCTCACCGCCAGGTCTTTGATGTTTTCCAGTCTGCGATAAGCTAGTATTGGTGGTTCCAGGAAAATGTTCTGAAGTTTACTGGACGACAGTAGGATTAGCCAGTGCTTCTGGAAGATCGTTGACAATGGTGGCATGCAGGAGTGAAAGGTCACCACACAAGGTTCTCTCCCAGTTTTTGGTCAGTCTTGGTATTCAAGTTTACTAGCCCTGTCTAGTGCTTTATCTCTATCGATTTCGCGGTCGATCAGAGCTGCCATATATCCCTTGTTGAGAAAATGGGACTTCAGTTCTAGGCAACGGCGTCTAAAGACGTCGTCTTCAGAAACAATACTTCTGATTTTCAACGTGTGGACGTATGGAATGTCCCTTGTAGTATGGGGTGACAACTAGATGGACGAAGGTACTGGTGAGTGTCCGTGGGTTTACTGTATAAATCCGTGCTTATTTCTCCGTTGGTGAGTATTGAACAAGTGTCCAAGAAAGTTTTTCTCGCTGGAGATGTCAGCTGTAAAATTAATGGTCCTATGGAATTCGTTTGCAAAACAAATGAAATACTCAAGAGATTCTCGACCGGATGTCCTCTTGATCGCAATGTTATCAATGAAAATAAACCAGCTGAGTGGTTTCGAGGGGGGTGCTGCAAGAAGCCAAGACTCAGGGTTGCAAATAAATGAATTTGCATAGGATGGTGCAACCTTGGTGTGCATGGCAGTACCACTGCTTTGTACATAGTGTTTTCCATTTAATGTGAAGTTGTTCAACATGAGCAGAAACTTCAGAAGTTCTGCCTGACTATCTGTTGCAGTCCTATGCCGTACAGCAAGCTAAGATACCAACCTTGTGTGGGATGTTGATGTACTGGGAGACTACATCCATGTTTATCAGGAACGTGCCTTCAGGTACGTTACTACATTGTGCCTATTTTAGATAGCCTTATTCTATATATATCTATGTATGCATACATACAGATAAACATTAGACACTCTCTCCAGGGATTGAGAAAAAGATCTTTTTTATCTAAGTCAGTTTGACACATTTTCTGAGACCCTGGGGCCATGAAATTCACAATAATGGTTAAGCATTATAATATGCTTCCATCCATGAAGCATTTGATTCTGCCATATCTAGGTGTTGAGAAGATTTTTGAAATCTGAGTCAATCTAGCCACTTTTGGCACACCAATTAGCCATTGGGGGTCAGTCAAGATCAATGTGGGCATAAGGTCAAGTCGTCTCCCTTCACACATAATTCCAATCAAGTTGGAAATATTTCCATTGGAAATTAAACAAATTAATGTTCAAAAGTCTACTTTTCCTATATTCCCACGGGGAAATGTGAAACCATGAAAATCACAATTTGTAAGAAGTACTTTAAGACGCTTCCATCCATGAAGAACATTTGATAGTACCATATCTTGGTGTTGAGAAGAAGATATTTCTAATCTGAGTCAATCTGACCCCTTTTGGCACCGCCCATCAGCCCCTGAGGGTCAGTCGGGATCAATATGGATACACCGTCAAGCAGCCATTCTTCGCTCATAATTCTAACCTAATTTCAAATATTTCCAATGGAAATTAAACAAAATATGCTCAAAAATATATTTTTACTATCTAAACTATAGTAAACGGACCACCTTACCCTTGAGCCAAGAAATTCATAATTTTGGTGAAGCTCCTTAAGATGCTTACATACAAGCAGAGCATTTGCTCTGGATGTTGAGAAGAAGATGTTTGAGTCAATTTGACACTTTTGGCCCCTGCGGGATGGGAACTACATAATTCACCATTTTGGCTCACATTAGGCCAGGGCAAAATTTCATTGAATCAGTTCAAGGGGTTTTGAGGGGAAAAAACAAAGAGTTACGTTCTAACCGCTATGTCCGTATCATATAACAGATATCCCAACAAAAATTGAGATTAATCGTATGTGAAGTTCCGGCGAAACAAATACCTTTTACGGTCGAGAGGTCATGAAATGTATTAACATGAGATTATTAGGACATACACTTGTTTACAGGTATTTAGTTATCACCTCTATCCATGTGGTTATGTAGACTGTAATTGTTGGGACGAACTGATGTCCAATCCATGTAAAATACGTCCCAACAACACGTAGTATTTTACCAACCTAAATACCTATGTATATCCCAAGTACTAGATCAGGGATTAGGGAAGAGCTGTCTGCCCGTCTGTCTGTCTTTCTCTCTGTCTTTCTTTCCTTCTTTTTCTCCCTCTATCTCCCTCCTCCCCCCTCTCTCTCTCTCTCTCTCTCTCTCTCTCTCTCTCTCTCTCTCTCTCTCTCTCTCTCTCTCTCTCTCTCTCTTCTCTCTTTCTCTCTCTCTCACCACCTCTCTCTTTCTCTCTCTCTCTCTCTCTCTCTCTCTCTCTCTCTCTATCTCTCTCATCCCCCTCTCTCCATCTCTCCCCCTCTCTTTCTCTCTCTCACCCCTTCTCTCTTTCTCTCATCCTCCCTCTCTCTCTCTCGATTTATTGATTGATTGATTGAAAGGATTCTCACTAGAGGTCGGGATTGGGTACAAGTTATAACATAACAGAATGGATTAAAACATCTATTTGATGCAACAATCCCTTATATACTACTTCCTTGTATGACTTACACGTTATCGTGGTTTTTTTATCCTGTATGTCTAATAGATATCCCCGATCCACCAACAGATTTCTCTGATTAATAGACTTGTAAAACATTAATATTCCTTTCACAGATTGGATAACCTTTATCTGTCATGTACATCTCCATATACTTAAAACTTTAACAACAATTACACGAATATATTAAGTTTTACAAAGACAGATTTAATGTTTATCTCTGAGTTATTACTACCTGACAAAAAAAACTTTGTTAAGCGATAGCCTTCTGGGGGAGAGAGAAAGGGGGATTTTAATACAATATTGACTTGTTACCTCAATGTTCGTGCCTAGTCTGTCATACCAAATATTGTCTTTGTTATCTCGATGTTCGTGCCTAGTTCTGTCATACCAAATATTGTCTGTTTTATCTCAGTGTTCGTGCCTAGTTCTGTCATACCAAATATTGTCTTTGTTATCTCGATGTTCGTTACTAGTCTGTCATACCAAATATCGTCTTTGTTACCTCAATGTTCGTGCCTAGTCTGTCATACCAAATATTGTCTTTATCTCGATGTTCGTTACTGGTCTATCATACCAAATATTGTCTGTTATCTCGATGTTCGTTACTAGTCTGTCATACCAAATATCGTCTTTGTTACCTCAATGTTCGTGCCTAGTCTGTCATACCATATATTGTCTTTGTTATCTCAATGTTCGTACCTAGTTCTGTCATACCAAATATTGTCTTTGTTACCTCAATGTTCGTACCTAGTTCTGTCATACCAAATATTGTCTTTGTTATCTCGATGTTGGTGCCTAGTCTGTCATACCAAATATTGTCTGTGTTACCTCAATGTCAGACCAAATATTGTCTGTGTTATCTCAATGTTCCTACCTAGTTCTGTCATACCAAATATTGTCTTTATTACTGCAATGCTATCTCTTAACACGTCATGAACTGTTCTGGTCTTAGGAGCAATAGAACATATTAACAAGATAAAACTTCGTCTGTCTACTCTGGTTGTCAGGAGTATTCTTGTAAAAATATACAGAAGAGAGGAACTGATTGTTTGCAAACTTGGAATGTCGAAAAGTGATTTAAGTTAACCAGGTGCATGTAATAATGATAAATTTTCTCAAGCACTGATCTCAGAATTCATAACACATTTCACAGATTTTAATATATGTATTTTTTATTTTTAATTTAGAGCAACTCGTGTTTTATCTATAACACAGTTTTGCTGAGAATGACGTTCACAATAAACTGATGATCATACATTTGTATTTAAGTACTGTATATTCCAACCTTTATCCACTTAACACGAGAGTATGCTATCATACAGTCTATGTGATGAAATTAGACAGCTTTTACATTACTTCTGGGTGAAAACACCAAACATACCCGATAATAGGAATTGCTTCTGATCCAATACACACACATACACACATAGCAACAAAACACACGAACATTTACAGCCACGTAGGCAGAACATTTTATTAAAGCATTGAACTCTATTTTTGGCTATTATGAAAACATTGTACCAGAACCTTGCAATATTATAGCCAATATGGTTTGTTTACCGACTAATCTCTGGCGTTCATGTTACCATAAAATCCATGAGACAAGAATATCAATGCCTACCTTTACATTTGATATCCAATTATGTTGTCAGATAACTTAAATAAGTTATTCTTAATCGACACTGTAATTCGTCAAGTGAAACAGCTACATGTATTTTGACGGCGAGCTGTGATGTGATTATTATCACATGATGAATAACATTTATTGTATCTTAAATCAAATCTGAATTTCTGTAGTAGAATTGCTGTGTAAATTATATATACACGTCTGTAAAACACGTAACATGATGTAACAGAGGTATATAAACATATGTGTTACCATATGTATTAAGTATGTAAACACATATTAGTAAACAAAATGTTTACAGAAGCATGGTGATGCCTTGAATGTTTACACAAGAATGCTAACCCATGGATGTTAACACAAGCTTGTGAATGCAGGAATATTAACACAAGCATATTAACACAAGCATGTTTACACAAGCATGTTAACACATGGATGTTATCACAAGCTTGTGAATGCAACAACATTAACACAAGAATGTTTACACATGCAGGTTTACACATGCATAACACATGGATGTTTACACAAACATGTTAACACTAGGATGTTTACACAAACATGTTAACACTAGGATGTTTACACAAACATGTTAACACATGAACGTTTACACAAGCATGTTAACACTAGGATGTTAACACAAGAATGTTTACACAAGATTGTTTACACAAGCATGTCAACACATGAGCGTTTACACAGGAATGTTAACACATGAATGTTTACATCAGAATGTTTACACAAGCATGTCAACACATGATACACAATAACAAGGCATTGTGGGATGTCCAGTGATTGATTTCTTATTTTCTAAATTGATCAGTCCCAGGAAATTTCAGTTATTCAGCCGAATTGGTGTTATTGTGTAAAAATGAATTTTCTATTGAAAGTTACGATGATCTAGACCTCAGTTCGCATTTGTACTTGAAAAGCAATCCACAATTTAACCAAAGTACCCACACATCAGAAAGGGCTCTGTAAAGTGCCCGATTTGTAAACCTGAACTCAGTAAGATTACTTTGATAAAGCTTACATGTGTAAATTGTGATCTACATGATAAGCTATATATAACATGCTTTGTGACTGGATAGCTTTTATATTGTGATTCAAAATTAAAATGTTGATATTGACATCTGAGTAATCCTGCAGTTTCTGGTTTCATTTTCATGATCCTTGTTTATACTGTTCATGCTATTTAAGTACTTTACTTGACCTTAATCTCTAACACATTGACTTTGACTTTTGGTGAGCTTCTCACTAAACATCTTGCTTTGTAATATCATATTTCCTAGTAAAGAGATACGAATTGTGACATTGGTGGTAAAAACTTCTATCAGATATTTTCTCGAATGATTTCTTGGTCAAGTATTTGATTCTGGTCAACTTTGCTTCAAAATCACAGTTTGTGATAATATATGTCATTTTCTTATCCATGATAATTACATCACTTTACTGGTGACAGTACCAGGACCTGTGACAATGACATATACAGCTAAATATGTTAATAAATTAAGATGAGTCTTAATGACCTCAGGTCCTCTTTAGGACAGCCTCAGGTTATCTATGAAGTCCTCAGGTAATCATTGACAGCCTCAGGTTATCTATGAAGACCTTTGTTAATCATTGACAGCCACAGGTTATCTATGAAGACCTTTGTTAATCATTGACAGCCACAGGTTATCTATGAAGACCTTTGTTAATCATTGACAGCCTCAGGTTATCTTTGAAGACCTCAGGTAATCATTGACAGCCTCAGGTTATCTATGAAGACCTTTGTTAATCATCGACAGCCTCAGGTTATCTTTGAAGACCTCGGGTAATCATTGACAGCCACAGGTTATCTATGAAGACCTCGGGTAATCATTGACCTCAGCTTATCTATGGAGACCTTGGGTAATCATTGACAGCCACAAGTTATCTATGAAGACCTCGGGTAATCATTGACAGCCTCAGGTTATCTATGAATACCTCGGGTAATCATTGACAGCCACAAGTTATCTATGAATACCTCGGGTAATCATTGACAGCCACAAGTTATCCATGAAGACCTTGGGTAATCATTGACAGCCACAAGTTATCTATGAAGACCTCGGGTAATCATTGACAGCCTCAGGTTATCTATGAATACCTCGGGTAATCATTGACAGCCACAAGTTATCTATGAATACCTCGGGTAATCATTGACAGCCACAAGTTATCCATGAAGACCTCGGGTAATCATTGACAGCCACAGGTTATCTATGAAGACCTCGGGTAATCATTGACAGCCACATATGATCCTTGAAGACCTCGGGTAATCATTGACAGCCACATATGATCCTTGAAGACCTCGGGTAATCATTGACAGCCACATATGATCCTTGAAGACCTCGGGTAATCATTGACAGCCTCAGGTTTTCTATGAAGACCTCAGGTAATCATTGACAGCCACATATGATCCTTGAAGACCTCGGGTAATCATTGACAGCCACATATGATCCTTGAAGACCTCGGGTAATCATTGACAGCCACAGGTTATCTATGAAGACCTCGGGTAATCATTGACAGCCACATATGATCCTTGAAGACCTCGGGTAATCATTGACAGCCACATATGATCCTTGAAGACCTCGGGTAATCATTGACAGCCACAGGTTATCTATGAAGACCTCGGGTAATCATTTAAAACCTCAGGTTATCTATGAAGTCCTCTGGTAATCATTGACAGCCACAAGTTATCTATGAAGTCCTCAGGTAATCATTGACAGCCTCAGGTTATCTATGAAGACCTCTGGTAATCATTGACAGCTTCAGGTTATCTATGAATACCTCGGGTAATCATTGACAGCCTCAGGTTATCTATGAAGTCCTCCGGTAATCATTGACAGCCACAAGTTATCTATGAAGTCCTCAGGTAATCATTGACAACCTCAGGTTATCTATGAAGACCTCGGGTAATCATTGACAGTCTCAGGTTATCTATGAAGACCTGTGTAATCATTGACAGCCTCAGGTTATCTATGAAGTCCTCCGGTAATCATTGACAGCCTCAGGTTATCTATGAAGTCCTCCGGTAATCATTGACAGCCTCAGATTATCTATGAAGACCTCGGGTAATCATTGACAGCCTCAGGTTATCTATGAATACCTGTGTAATCATTGACAGCCTCAGGTTATCTATGAAGACCTGTGTAATCATTGACAGCCTCAGGTTATCTATGAAGACCTGTGTAATCATTGACAGCCTCAGGTTATCTATGAAGACCTGTGTAATCATTGACAGCCTCAGGTTATCTATGAAGACCTCAGATAATCATTGACAGCCTCAGGTTATCTATGAAGACCTGTGTAATCATTGACAGCCTCAGGTTATCTATGAAGACCTGTGTAATCATTGACAGCCTCAGGTTATCTATGAAGACCTGTGTAATCATTGACAGCCTCAGGTTATCTATGAAGACCTCAGGTAATCATTGACAGCCTCAGGTTATCTATGAAGACCTGTGTAATCATTGACAGCCTCAGGTTATCTATGAAGACCTCAGATAATCATTGACAGCCTCAGGTTATCTATGAAGACCTGTGTAATCATTGACAGCCTCAGGTTATCTATGAAGACCTGTGTAATCATTGACAGCCTCAGGTTATCTATGAAGACCTCAGATAATCATTGACAGCCTCAGGTTATCTATGAAGACCTCAGATAATCATTGACAGCCTCAGATTATCTATGAAGACCTGTGTAATCATTGACAGCCTCAGGTTATCTATGAAGACCTGTGTAATCATTGACAGCCTCAGATTATCTATGAATACCTGTGTAATCATTGACAGCTTCAGGTTATCTATGAAGACCTTGGGTAATCATTGACAGCCTCAGGTTATCTATGAAGACCTCAGGTAATCATTGACAGCCACAGATTATCTATGAAGACCTTGGGTAATCATTGACAGCCTCAGGTTATCTATGAAGACCTTGGGTAATCATTGACAGCCTCAGGTTATCTATGAAGACCTTGGGTAATCATTGACAGCCTCAGGTTATCTATGAAGACCTCAGATAATCATTGACAGCCTCAGGTTATCTATGAAGACCTCAGATAATCATTGACAGCCTCAGATTATCTATGAAGACCTGTGTAATCATTGACAGCCTCAGGTTATCTATGAAGACCTGTGTAATCATTGACAGCTTCAGGTTATCTATGAAGACCTTGGGTAATCATTGACAGCCTCAGGTTATCTATGAAGACCTCAGGTAATCATTGACAGCCTCAGGTTATCTATGAAGACCTTTGTTAATCATTGACAGCCGCATATTATCTATGAAGACCTCAGATAATCATTGACAGCCACAGATGATCCTTGAATACCTCGGGTAATCATTGACAGCCTCAGGTTATCTATGAAGACCTGTGTAATCATTGACAGCCACAGGTTATCTATGAAGACCTCGGGTAATCATTGACAGCCTCAGGTTATCTATGAATACCTCGGGTAATCATTGACAGCCTCAGATTATCTATGAAGTCCTCAGGTAATCATTGACAGCCTCAGGTTATCTATGAAGACCTCGGGTAATCATTGACAGCCTCAGGTTATCTATGAAGACCTCAGGTAATCATTGACAGCCTCAGGTTATCTATGAAGTCCTCAGGTAATCATTGACAGCCTCAGGTTATCTATGAAGACCTCGGGTAATCATTGACAGCCTCAGGTTATCTATGAAGACCTCAGGTAATCATTGACAGCCTCAGGTTATCTATGAAGTCCTCAGGTAATCATTGACAGCCTCAGGTTATCTATGAAGACCTCGGATATTCATTGACAGCCTCGGGTTATCTATGAAGACCTCGGGTTTTCATTGACAGCTTCAGGTTATCTATGAAGATCTTGGGTAATCATTGACAATTCCATGTGTTCTTTGAAGATCCTGAATGATTTTTGATAACCTTGCAGTCTCATGTGAAATGTAAATGACCATGAGTTAACCTTGAAGAGCACAGCTGATTCTTATTTGTAGTAATTCTTCCTCTCTACTAATTCTAAGATATAAAAAGTTCACCAGTGCATCTTGAATTTAAGTTATTATTGTATGGAATTTGAAAACAAGAAAATGATGACAGAAAAGAGATCTACACACAAAAAAGTAACAGAGAAGAAATACATATTATTTCTCAACATAACAAACAAATACTGACTTTCATACAAAACTTGATACCGTCTACATATTTTCAAATCTCTCATTACAAGGACCAAAATTTGACATACACTAACCAACATTATAACAATACCAGCGAAAGACACAAGTTCAAAGGTGACAACATACATATAACATAATTAAATATATTCATTTTGTGAGTATACAAACAAACAAGGATATATTTCATATACAATCCTATATCTTTACAGTTCTAATAAAATCTACCAAATTAGTGTTTTAAAATTCCCCATGTCCAGCCCACTCTATACAATATGTTTTTAACCACAGATTTCACCATATGCTGTACTTTTCAAACATTTATCACATTTTGGGAATAAATGTCTTGCACAAAATTCTAATGAAACACTTCTGTGCAATCAGCGCTGTTCTGTCTGATTTACATATAGACAATGTAGATCCATAATTATAGTCATTGATATATATCTAGATATGACCACTTTATACCTGGTCAAGCTAAATAAATAATGTCATGAATCACTAAAACAGGATCAGCACCACAGTTCTCTCCCTTTATTGTTACACAAGATTCTTACCTTCGTTTTGTACACTGAAGAGTTCCATCCTCCACTACAGTAGGTTAGTTATAATATCAATTTCTTCATTCTGCTAGGAACTAAGCACTTGTAGAAGGCTTTCTTTAAGGAGAAATATGAACTACATTTCACCACATTGTGCCTTCATAATCAACTACCCAAAAGGAATCTAACATTCACAAAGACAGTCTGTATACAGTTTAGTTTATACAAAAAGATTTCACCATCTCACACTATCTATGTACTGTGCATATTAATTGCTAACATTATAAGGTCTTGATAAAATTACCCACAAGAAATAAGGATTGATTTGTTTAAGCTGTTTCCAGAACAATAATAATGATATTACTTTAATATGGGAAGAAATCTAGCTTTATAACAACTAATAGTATTTCCATAAGGTTACATGAGATTAGCACCATTATAATAAGTATATAGTGACTTATCCATCTATATAAGACTTTTAATTGTTGATCCCTATTATAGAATTTAAATCTGCTTCAAATCCCCACCGTGTTTGTTGTTTTAGTTTTGCTAAATTGAGTATTGAGCACCTGAACAACCATGCTGAACCTTTTAGGTCCTACCACAACCCTATCATCCCCCGAAGACACATAAACTTCCCACAGGGCATACACAGTAGGCACTTCAAACAGTTTCTCATCATAGACTTTACAATACTTCTTAAGCTTTCTTAAACAATTTCTATGCTACTTAATTAAGTTCTAGGAAAACTCTTTCCCCAGCTGTTATATCTTAAAACTACACTACATTTTACAAAGTGATAACATCTGACACTCGAACATAAATGTTTCATATCTATTTTGGCAAAAATATCCCATTAATATGGTTCTATTGTATCAGTACAAAGATCTAACACTAGGGTTTATCTCCATTGTCTTGATAGGCACGTTCCATAGTACTGTATTCTTGTCCTTATTCCCTCTAAATTCTCTAGCGGTTACGATCACATCTGCTCTCTGCACCCCTGAAACAAGTTATGGCAAACTTGATAGGTTCCAGGCAAAAAAAATGACCAATCAAAGGCTGATATGCTCCTTTTGAAGATTACAAAACAGCGACACCAAACTTCAAAGCCATTACAGTACACCATTAATGCGAGTTTGAGATTCGTTTGATGCACATCAAAGGATCACACCGGCATTTTTGTCCTGTCCACAAGGTGTCGTGCATAGAACCTTCAATTTTGCTATATGTTCCAGGGGTGAAGACAGTGAAAGTGATCATAACCCCTAGAGTATTGAGAATGGTCCTTATTAGAAGTATTATATACTGTTATTAAGTTAAGAGTAATTTGATTAACACCCTCATGTTATAAGTTACGTTAAAACATTAGATAAATAAAAACAAAAGATACCTGTGGACAATATAAGCCCAGTATAATCATTATATTATACAGAAATTAATCAGCACTGAACATGAAGTATCACAGTTTAGGAAATACAGGTGTAAACAAAGGTGAAAGCAATGTGTTATTAACAAATAGTTTATGATACAGCTTATGATATACAATTATTACATGTATTTACAATACGTCCCTATAACGAGGGCAGTCTGTGTTCACCAACAAACGACACAATGACACAATCCATTATCATATTGCACCTTCCTTATGGTTAACTAGGTTTTCTAATCTCCACTTGGTAAACAGGAATGTACCATCAGGGGTGTGTAACCAAAAAATGTGACTAGAGCGGTCTTATGTAAGATGAAAAAGTTTTACCGAATATCAGGTATCTTATATCTCTGAAGTCAAAATCACATGGTTTGAGGTTTTTTAATGTGAAGTGTTTTCTCTACAGTTCATTAAACATAATACAACTCATTCAACATATTACAGCTCATCCAACATATCACACTTCATCCAACATATTACAGCTCATCCAACATATCACACTTCATCCAAAACACTGATTACTGATAATTATTGTTAGCAGATAACAAAACTAAATCAGAGAGGTTTTTTTTTTATATTTTGACGAAACATTCTTCAATTATTTATTCATATAATTAAAAATACTAAATAAATTCAAATATTGAATTATCTTGTGGAAAACATTAAAATTTCAGGACTTTTAGTAATAAATAAAAATTCAAAACTTTGTTTTTCTTCACACTTGGTTTGAAGTGGCAGCCAGTGTTCAGTTGTGATGATGGATGCCATACCAGGTAAAGTTACTCACTAACCATATGGTGATAGGTTCTGTCACACAACTGGATGTTAAGATTGACAAGGAACAGGACCGCTTAATGATGACAATGATTAAAAACAGCGATGTAAAATTTAGTTAATGGAGATCACAGATGTCAAGATCACCATGTTTTATAACAAATTCTTTGACAATTTTGCTATTCACTTGAAAGAAAAGACCTATTTAGGAAACATCACTCTGTGTTTTCTCACATTTGGTCCTTTTTTAACTGCTTGCTAGCTAAATACTTAATAAGAATCTCTTCGACAGTCTATTTGTAAGATTTATTCAAATTTTTAGAGAGCCTATTTGTAAGCTTTAGTCAAATTTCTTCGAGAGCCTATTTGTAAGCATTGTTCAAATTTCTTGGAGAGCCTATTTGTAAGATTTATTCAAATTTTCAGAGAGCCTATTTGTAAGCTTTATTCAAATTTTTAGAGAGCTTATTTGTAAGCTTTGTCCATATTTCTTTGAGACACATTTGTAAGCATTGTTCAAACTTGGAGAGCCTATTTGTAAGCTTTAGTCAAATTTCTTAGAGAGCCTATTTGTAAGCTTTGGTCAAATCTCTTGGAGAGACTATTTGTAAGCTTTGTCCATATTTCTTTGAGACACATTTGCAAGCATTGGTCGAATTTCTTGGAGAGCCTATTTGTAAGCTTTGGTCAAATTTTTTGGAGACATTTGTAAGCTCTGGTCTGGTTGACCAATACAAGGACTTATTGATCACAATCAATCAATATAAATTTGATTTAAAGACAGAATAACTGCCATATATTCAACTTCAGTGAAATTGGGTTTCCAACAAGCAGTTCCAGATGATGAAATTATAAACTACTGGTCAGTGATCAACCTATCCATGGTTCCAGTGTTTTGTTATGAAACAGGAGGTTAACAGTTGGTAGAGGTGTGGTTTCTTCCTTGTCTGGGGCTGTATCTTGATTCAAATCCCCAACACGTGAACTGTCCTGATAAACAGAAATAAAGACAACAGTAAGTCTCTTATCAATCTCACTGTAAATATCTCTCACAGTCAATCTGACTGTAAATATCTCACAGTCAATCTCACTGTAAATATCTCACAGTCAATCTCACAGTAAATATCTCTCACAGTCAATCTCACTGTAAATATCTCACAGTCAATCTCACTGTAAATATCTCACAGTCAATCTCACTGTAAACATCTCTCACAGTCAATCTCACTGTAAATATCTCTCACAGTCAATCTCACTGTAAATGTCTCTCACAGTCAATCTCACTGTAAATGTCTCTCACAGTCAATCTCACTGTAAATGTCTCTCACATTCAATCTCACTGTAAATATCTCACAGTCAATCTCACTGTAAACATCTCTCACAGTCAATCTCACTGTAAACATCTCTCACAGTCAATCTCACTGTAAATATCTCTCACAGTCAATCTCACTGTAAATATCTCTCACAGTCAATCTCACTGTAAATATCTCTCACAGTCAATCTCACTGTAAATATCTCTCACAGTCAATCTCACTGTAAATATCTCTCACAGTCAATCTCACTGTAAATGTCTCTCACAGTCAATCTCACTGTAAATGTCTCTCACAGTCAATCTCACTGTAAATATCTCTCACAGTCAATCTCACTGTAAATATCTCTCACAGTCAATCTCACTGTAAACATCTCTCACAGTCAATCTCACTGTAAACATCTCTCACAGTCAATCTCACTGTAAATATCTCTCACAGTCAATCTCACTGTAAATATCTCTCACAGTCAATCTCACTGTAAATATCTCTCACAGTCAATCTCACTGTAAATATCTCTCACAGTCAATCTCACTGTAAATATCTCTCACAGTCAATCTCACTGTAAATATCTCTCACAGTCAATCTCACTGTAAACATCTCTCACAGTCAATCTCACAGTAAACATCTCTCACAGTCAATCTCACTGTAAATATCTCTCACAGTCAATCTCACTGTAAACATCTCTCACAGTCAATCTCACTGTAAACATCTCTCACAGTCAATCTCACTGTAAACATCTCTCACAGTCAATCTCACTGTAAATGTCTCTCACAGTCAATCTCACTGTAAACATCTCTCACAGTCAATCTCACTGTAAATATCTCTCACAGTCAATCTCACTGTAAATATCTCTCACAGTCAATCTCACTGTAAATATCTCTCACAGTCAATCTCACTGTAAATGTCTCTCACAGTCAATCTCACTGTAAATATCTCTCACAGTCAATCTCACTGTAAATATCTCTCACAGTCAATCTCACTGTAAATATCTCTCACAGTCACTGTAAATATCTCTCACAGTCAACCACTGTAAATATCTCTCACAGTCAATCTCACTGTAAATATCTCTCACAGTCAATCTCACTGTAAATATCTCTCACAGTCAATCTCACTGTAAACATCTCTCACAGTCAATCTCACTGTAAACATCTCTCACAGTCAATCTCACTGTAAATATCTCTCACAGTCAATCTCACTGTAAATGTCTCTCACAGTCAATCTCACTGTAAACATCTCTCACAGTCAATCTCACTGTAAATATCTCTCACAGTCAATCTCACTGTAAATATCTCTCTCAGTCAATCTCACTGTAAATGTCTCTCACAGTCAATCTCACTGTAAATGTCTCTCTCAGTCAATCTCACTGTAAATATCTCTCACAGTCAATCTCACTGTAAATATCTCTCACAGTCAATCTCACTGTAAATGTCTCTCAGAGTCAATCTCACTGTAAACATCTCTCACAGTCAATCTCACTGTAAATATCTCTCACAGTCAACCTGACTGTAAATATCTCTCACAGTCAATCTCACTGTAAATATCTCTCACAGTCAACCTGACTGTAAATGTCTCTCACAGTCAATCTCACTGTAAATATCTCTCACAGTCAATCTCACTGTAAATATCTCTCACAGTCAACCTGACTGTAAATATCTCTCACAGTCAATCTCACTGTAAATATCTCTCACAGTCAACCTGACTGTAAATGTCTCTCACAGTCAATCTCACTGTAAATATCTCACAGTCAATCTCACTGTAAACATCTCTCACAGTCAATCTCACTGTAAACATCTCTCACAGTCAATCTCACTGTAAATATCTCTCACAGTCAATCTCACTGTAAATGTCTCTCACAGTCAATCTCACTGTAAACATCTCTCACAGTCAATCTCACTGTAAATATCTCTCACAGTCAATCTCACTGTAAATATCTCTCTCAGTCAATCTCACTGTAAATGTCTCTCACAGTCAATCTCACTGTAAATGTCTCTCTCAGTCAATCTCACTGTAAATGTCTCTCACAGTCAATCTCACTGTAAACATCTCTCTCAGTCAATCTCACTGTAAACATCTCTCACAGTCAATCTCACTGTAAATATCTCTCACAGTCAATCTCACAGACAATCTCACTGTAAACATCTCTCACAGTCAATCTCACTGTAAATATCTCTCTCAGTCAATCTCACTGTAAATGTCTCTCACAGTCAATCTCACTGTAAATGTCTCTCACAGTCAATCTCACAGTCAATCTCACTGTAAACATCTCTCAGGGTCAATCTCACTGTAAACATCTCTCACAGTCAATCTCACTGTAAACATCTCTCTCAGTCAAACTCACTTTAATATCTCTATTAGTCAGTCTCACTGTTAACATCTCACAGTCAATCTCACTGTAAACATTCGCACAGTCAATCTCACTGTAAATGTCTCTCACAGTCAATATCACTGTAAACATCTCTCTCAGTCAAACTCACTTTAATATCTCTATTAGTCAGTCTCACTGTTAACATCTCACAGTCAATCTCACTGTAAACATTCGCACAGTCAATCTCACTGTAAATGTCTCTCACAGTCAATCTCACTGTAAATATCTCACAGTCAATCTCACTGTAAACATCTCTCACAGTTAATATCACTGTAAACATCTCTCACAGTCAATCTCACCAGTATCTTTATTGTCTATGTTACCAGTATTTCCCCTGTATATCTAAATACAGTGATACTAACAATAGATTTAAATATCCCTACAATAAACAGATTACACTTTAGTGTACATACCTGGTACTGGGAGACAAAGTTTAGTAATCTAAGGGACACCTTCCTACTGGAATGTAGCAGTTCCTGGAGGCTGTAAAAGATAACCTCAGATCTATTAATACATTCCACAATACCTTTGACATGAAAAATGGTTGAACACATAGAAGGATATTTTCATCGGTCAAAACTATCATAATCATACATCAAAAAGGGAAATTTTCTGTACACCACCTGAATTTTCAAATATAAGAATACATGTATCTATTTTTTGCAAATATTTCCCCTTTTGTTTGAAGGGAAAAGCTGATGGCAGATGGACAGCTCGCTAACCGTTCAGGCAGGTAAGCTATTGAATACATGAAATCTGTTTCTTTATAACTCTAAGAAGTCTCCCCAAATTTTTTCAAGTTTACTACAGAAATACTCTCCTGTGATTCAAGGTATGTTATTTCACAATTTCACTCCAGTGTTCAACAAGTCAAAAGGAAATTAAGGTAAAAATATTTCACTATTCTTACACCAGTATGCAGCAGGTCAGATATCATAACTAAAAGCTTTGTAATTTATTTTGTGATTTATTTTTAGTCTGTTACAACTTGAAGATTCTAACACATTTGACACTGTGACCTTGACACTCACTTAATGCTCATACTTTTTGTCTAAAAAAATGCTGAATAACACATTTCTTGATTAAATAAAGTTTATGGTTTAATCACCGATATACTCATGTTGTCAAGGTAAGTATACTCCTGTTGTCATGGCACTCATTCTGACACTCTCCAAAACATGGTGGCCATCTTTGATGAATATGGCTTATAATACAGGTACCAGGTACTTAGAATTGGGTGAAGAAAATGTATTGTTAAAAACCTGAGCAAGCAAATTCCTAATTACAGATCTCAATTTCAGGATTCCTTAAAAAAACTTGTTAAAGCAGAACGTTGACAACAAGTCAAGACAACATGGATAATGCCATCAGCTCACAAGCCTTTACTGCCATGAAATCTGAAAAAAAACGATTTCATATTGAAAACTGAAAATTTTGAATCCTTCAAACCTTACACCAATTCTTTTTTGTATTTACCTATTCTTTGAAAATAATCCTTCAGCAATGACTTTTGAACACACATCCTTATTAAGACTGGAACTGAACAAGGGAATACCAAAATAGCATTCCAAAATAACCCAATCCTCTTCTTTTGTGTCTTCTAATGACCTTGAACTCTGACCAACACGGTCACGGTCAAGGTCAAGTTCTAATGTCATGTTTTCCTTAAGTGTTTTGACAGATAGGTTTTCTCCCGCACCAGTAGCACCGAACATTTCTGAGTCTAACAAATCAATCTCCGAAGCCAGCATGTCTGCCGAGCTTTTATCTGTGACACCGTTCAGTGGTCCATCCGATTCTGTGTCCGACGGATGGGTGTTAAAGATAATGCCATTGCTAGCTTCCTCAAAGTAGTCTTCCTCATCAGGATCCTCCTGGAACACCGTGCGGGAAAGCAGTCCCGTGTTCAGCAGAGTGATATAACCACAAGTGTGTTCTAGGTCTAAATGTTCACATAGATTTTTAATGCCTGTATGACTTTCATAATTCTGCTTGGAAAATGATTGTCCTGAAATAAAGAACACAAATAATCCTTTTAAGATTTCTTTCTTGTATCTATCTTATAGATCCAATAACTGAAAAAATTTTCTCATGATCCATAATTCCACAGGTACGATATAACTTGTGATGAAATCTAATAAAACAGTTTCTCTTGTAAACATAAGCAAACAGATTAAACTGATCTATGGAAATCTCAGGAGCATTCTCTACTATGAAACAGTATTTCAGGTAACATGGCATTTACTTTTACAACGACACTAAAACAGCTTAAGTTGTTTCTAAATCTTCCCTACATGACTGGGCCAGCTCACCTCTATCAAAACTTCACCAATCTCATGTTGCAAACATTTCTTTTCAAAAACTGATGTTATTTATAGAATAAAAAAGCTGTGCGAGGTCAGTTTACCAACAAAATGTAAATGGGTGTTATTGAATCATAACACTACTTGCTAATATATTAACTGCTTAACTACACATCTTGACTTTGGAACACAATCAAAATGATATATTTCCACCTATGAATCAGTTTTACATTCACGTTTAATAATGGATCAGACAGAAGACAGTATTGTTTACTTTCATATCTGTATTTTACCTAGTTTTGCCTTGTCAATAGGAAATGATATGTTGACTGTTTTACCCTCTGACTGCCAACCATGGGCCTGCAATATACATATCAAAAATTGACAAACTTCAGATGACTTTTTTTATTATCAAACCATATTTAAAGGTTTTAGGTTTAAATTTGTTGATACAAAATACACAGAAATGAAAATCCTATCACTTTAATGTGTCAAAAGGTCAACGAAAACTTCTTACATCAAAATAACGCAGTGAAAAATGATAGCCATACAAATCTAGATCAAATGAAAATACAAAAATTACTTCTAAAAATTACTTGTTTTTTCTGATATTGACGTGTAACTTTACCATGTTTGAATATTTATGATCTATTTTCGTGAAAATTTGATTTCTCCAATACAAGTAAATGGCTTGTTTTTGTAAAAACAAAATATTATCACTGACGGTTTGAACAGAAATACGGACTTCACTGAAAAAAAACTTTTTTAAAATAATATTTACCTGGACAAAAACTGCAGAATGACTAAGAGCATCATTGAGTGTTAACAAGATGTTGGATGTGGCGATGACAGCAGGGTCGTGTCCCCAGGTCGTCACCAAGAGTTTGTCATACTCCTACAAACAGATAAAGTGATCCATCGGTCAGAAATACAGGGGTAGGTTATCATGACAAATGGACTGTGTGGAAAGCTCCTCAGAGTCATATCAAGGTAAATGAACTGCGACTTACATGGAATATGGTAGGTAGCTTGCGTAGTTTTGTGCCTTTGACCAGAAGAAGGGAGGGGGGACCACATTTGGTTAAGCTATACAGGAACAACTTAAACCACACAGAATTCACCTGTAGATAAAAACACATATCATGTTATTCTGAAAGTTTCCTCAATAATAAACAATCAAAGTGCCACAATCATGTCCTAACAGTCACATATCACTTCTTTCTGGTGACTTATATCTGTTTAGTTCACTAGAGGGCCTGTTTGGAACTTTTTCTATATATTAGACACAGTGGAAGGAGAGCCTATGTACCTCACTGTGACAGATTTGAGTATCAAATCTACCTACCTCAGGTACAGCTGGGCCTATATGTTGGGGTGTACAACTGCTCACAGGTTTGATTTCATAGCTTAATGGTGCCATGGATACCAACAACCTGTACAAAATAATATGTATCACACTGAATGGCCATACATTCATACATTGACTCTGAACTTTTATACAAAATATATAAAAAAAACTTTTAAAATCTTATACTGTTGATGACTGATATACAACCATCGTGATCTAAAACCAAAAAATCCAAAACATGGCTGCGACGCCCTTCAGATGTCTACTATGAATCCTCAGCTGCCAAGTATCATACTTACCGGGTACTCATAGTTTCTATAAAGAACTCTGGCTGGGTACAACACAGAGAATCCCCTAGCAGTACCACTACAGATCATCACACTTACTCATAGTTTCTGTTTAGAACTCTGGCCCTAGTTGCAGCGTCCAGTCCCAACAGACTTTCACAGCGAATCAGATCAACAGCAAGTCCCGTTTTTGTGTCGCTCTCGAATGTCAGGTCCTTGTTGTATCTGAGAAACTTCAGTGTGTCCCTCAATGTCAGGGCATGCACAAAGTACCTCCTAGCTTCTCCTTCTGCCTCAGAACCAACCTAACACACAAACATTATCAGCTGATATCAGCCACAAGGTGTTTCTTCCTGAGCAGACTAGAAAAACACTTTTACCAAATTATACGATTAGATATCGTTGTGAACCTCACAATTGCAAAACTTTTAATACTTGACTTTTTGTATCAGAGTGAAAGGGGAAATGTACGGGTATGGTGTAAACAAAATGAGTTATCTGTTGAACCTAACGAAATTATACAAAATTATTCAACAGCAAAATGTTAAAATTGTCTTAACAAAGCACAGAAGCAGTCGATCCTCAAAGACAATGACTTGTTTGGAAAACAGTAAAAACATGTCAATTACCTGGTATAATAACATTATCTTATGAAACATTTACAGGGTAACTAACTGTTAAAAAATGCCATATATTCCTTTTGTTCTTCATCACATTGGATATGGGAATGAAGAAATCAGAGCCCAAAAAAGGCATCTATCTGCTTGTGTACTGAAGGAAATTACTGTCGATTTACCACTTTGAGGAGTCTGAACTGAGACCTATGGCTATAGATTTATATCTATTGAAAACATCTCATCAGTTTTTACAAAGCATACCTACAAGTATTACAATTATCTTTTTGATGTAGTAGATGTGGATAGTCCTGACATGATTGTCTGTCAAACTGTGAAGTGAAACACTGTTACTTGCTGACAATACAAATTCTAACATTCTGAGCTCCATATACTGATTGCTTAAGATATAGAACTGGGTATCAAGTTGTGTCAGCTGGGCGAGCACAATGTGACAAGACATGAAAGAAGTTACATAAAATCAAGGCTAATTAAGAGACAAGATGTGTAAAATTTGGTGAAACTACCCACCTATTAAAATGATTGACGATTTACTGTAATACTAAACACACCTTCTAAATTAACAGGGGCTCTAAACCTGATTGATGACTGGGCATCATCCACACGAATATTATATTAATAAGAAACAGAAACAAAACGTTTGATCAGGACATTGGTTCTCACTTCTGCAATTTTTATATCCAGCTAATTTATCAACATCTCCAAATCCAAAGGACTCCTAAATTTTTCACTTCCTTCATTGTATAAAACAAATTTATTTGATATACCTACATAGTAAACAGTCTACAATGGACTTAGATTAAGGATTTAAAAGGATCAAATAATTATATAAATGTAAAAATCACATGACATACTTTCTCCAGCTCTGTAAGGAAACTGTCCAGGGATTCGTCACTAAGCTTTCCCACCTCAAACATGGTCACTGCATGGCTTTTCAGGCCCTGAAATATATACCAGCATACATACATCTGTCTACAATCTTCTCTTAAAGGACTTTAATACTCAGGAAATAATCATAACACAGAACAGAAATGTCTTACTTTAAAAAAAAGTTCTCTCTCAGATCTTTTAAAATATTCTCTGAAAGATCAAACAAATACATACTAGTTCATATACTCTGTCATATTAATATGTTGAATTAAGTAAACAGCACACTAATTTCAGATAATGTTTAAAAAAAAAAAAATCCAGGGAGAAGAATACAGGCTACTTACAGGCGATAGGTTCCCCATCATGAGGAATGCTGTCAATGTGGAATCAAAGAGGAAAGCGATTCTTTTACAACTTCCAACAGTAGGACTTTCACTCTCTGCAGACAGGATAAAAACAATGAGAATTTTTATACCTAGCTAATTTATCAAGATCTCCAAACCTGGGAAAACTCCCAAATTTTTACTCTATCGTTTCATTTACATTTATCGTTTCATAAAATTATAACGGCTTATGAGTACGAGTTTGTCCAAAGTAAAGTTAATAAATCAACTACATCTGGTCCAGATTTACCTTTCAATTTGGGGTAACGGAACATTGTTTGAAAAGTGTCAGAAACAGTACACTACTGTATGTCTTTGATGACTGTAACAATGGTTTTGTCAAAGGGTCAAACTGGAAGTACACTTCAATCACTGGTTGATCAAATTGTGTGACTGGTTATATAGTTTCAATCACTGTCTTATATCATATCATTTGGTATAAAAATTCATGATTTGTTATTTAAATATTTGAGATTGTATCAACAATCACATTGTCAATGTCAGCCATGGGAGGGAAAATACTATTTTCAATGTTCGATATTTTTAATTTTCTTTGCGCCAGATATAAGGAATGTTTTTTGTTTACACATTAAAATGAAGTTGGCATTTAATTGTTTTGTTTTACATCAAATTAGAATTTATGTTCATTGTTGTCCCAAATATATTTTGTTTACTATTTTTTAAATGTAAGGTGTAATGTTTTCTTAACAATATAAAAGGAGCATGCCTTTTGTTTGATGTGCAATTTACATAAATGATAAAAAAACATTATCCAGTTAATTCAAACTAAAAGGTAAGTACAGTCTGGATGTAGTTTGAGTGTTCAAATTTCAAATACATACAATTTTTACTATAAAAAGTTGGAAAGTTTTGCAGCCGAGAACATTACGGACTGCACCATCAAGAACCATTTTAAACAATCATTATATGTTTCTGTAGGTTAATCAAGTGAAGTTTTGAAGACAAATAGACAGCTCATGGAGTTGTGATGACAGACAAATAGCTCATGGAGCTGTGATGACAGACAAATAGACAGTTCATGGAGTTGTAATGACAGACAGACAGCTGATGGATTTGTGATGACATACAAATAGCTAATGTTGTTGTGATGACAGACAAATAGACAGCTGATGGAGTTGTGATGACAGACAAATAGACAGCTCATGGATTTGTGATGACAGACAAATAGACAGCTGGAGCTGTGATGACAGACAAATAGACAGCTGATGGAGATGTGATGACAGGCAAATAGACAGCTCATGGAGTTGTGATGACAGACAAATAGACAGCTGATGTTGTTGTGATGAAAGACAGACAGCTGATGGAGTTGTGATGACAGACAAATAGACAGCTGATGTTGTTGTGATGACAGATGAATAGACAGCTGATGTTGTGATGACAGACAGCTGGTGGAGTTGTGATGACAGACAAAAAGACAGTTGATGGAGCTGTGATGACAGACAAATAGGCAGCTGATGTTGTTGTGATGACAGACAAATCTTACCCATGACATCCTTCAGGGCATTGACATTAGAGTTTGGTTTGTCCTGCTCCTCTTCCTGGTGAGAGGGCTCTTTGTTTGCCTCAGCCAGAGCATTGTCCCAGTCTAAGATTGTCTGGTCAGGGGTTAACCTGTAAAGCATCATATCACATAAATTTTGTGTCATACATAGTTATTTCCATATCACACAATCCTAATGGCTGTTGGTTTATTTACATTTAAATACATTTTCAGTAACCAATTGGTAAATGATAATATACAAACCAACATGTTCAACAGTATCTTACTGATCATTGCTAGTAAGTCTGGGTTTGATATCCTGGGTTTCTATACACATATTATAACACCTTACATCAGTCCAAGGTATAAAAATGAACCTTTGAGTCAATGCAACGGATTATCTCCCATGATGATTGTCCTGTTTGGTATGAACAACTAGCTAGAACAGACTGTCTATATTGCTTCGGGTATCATAACAATTTCATATATAAAAAGTTGAAAATCAGTCAATCTATAGAGAGAATTACTTAGATTTCTATCCAGCATATCTGAACACATTCTCGTATTTTAAACACAGCAAATTCCTTCCTATCAATACATCAATTGATACCTCGGGGATCAGAACTTACTTCTTGTTTACTGGTTGCACTTCTTTCCATGAGGGATGAAGATTCTCACAGTCATAAAACTCTACCCCTTTCTTCTTAGCAAAACCAAGACGACAATACATGGAAACAGCATTCTGAAAAACATTTTAATTAGAGTATGAATATTACTGTAATACATACATGTATGTTGGAGCCTGTCACTGTAATACATACATGTATGCTGGAGCCTGTCACTGTAATACATACATGTATGCTGGAGCCTGTCACTGTAATACATACATGTATGTTGAAGCTTGTCACTGTAATACATACATGTATGTTGAAGCCTGTCACTGTAATACATACATGTATGATGGAGCCTGTCACTGTAATACATACATGTATGCTGGAGACTGTCACTGTAATACATACATGTATGCTAGAGACTGTCACTGTAATACATACATGTATGATGGAGCCTGTCACTGTAATACATACTTGTATGCTGGAGACTGTCACTGTAATACATACATGTATGCTGGAGACTGTCACTGTAATACATACATGTATGTTGGAGCCTGTCACTGTAATACATACATGTATGCTGGAGCCTGTCACTGTAATACATACATGTATGTTGAAGCCTGTCACTGTAATACATACATGTATGTTGAAGCCTGTCACTGTAATACATACATGTATGTTGAAGCCTGTCACTGTAATACATACATGTATGTTGGAGCCTGTCACTGTAATACATACATGTATGTTGGAGCCTGTCACTGTAATACATACATGTATGTTGGAGCCTGTCACTGTAATACATACATGTATGTTGAAGCCTGTCACTGTAATACATACATGTATGCTGGAGCCTGTTACTGTAATACATACATGTATGCTGGAGCCTGTTACTGTAATACATGCATGTATGCTGGATCTTGTTCAAACAAAGTGAGACATGAATCTGTCATACAACCAGTCTTTAATGGCTGAATGATAAAGAAGCTTGGTTAATTATATGGACTTCTTGACACCCGTACTGACATCTATAACTAATATATAACAGCAAAATCTCACCCTCGAAAAAAGAAATATATTTTAAACCAGTGTAATGTTCATCTTTACCACATGTGACAACAATAAGGTAAGGCGTATCAGACTTTTGCTTTCCTATATATTTTGCCTTTTTTTAACATACAGCTAAAATTGTGAAAGTTAAATGAAGGCGAAAGTTTTCCCCATTTACAATATGTTCATCAATGCATTATCTGACATATATATCTATGTGAGTGCTACCTGATAGGTAACATTGGTCTTACCTTGACTAGTTGTAGGTCTATTTGAAGGACATTGGCGAGCTGTAAACACAACAGACAACATTATATCTACCAGTTAACTTAATGAAGCTTCATTCATCTTAAGTCTCTATGAAGATGGTTCATTACTCAGTACATTTCACAAAGATATATTGTATCTATATATTGAGGAGGGTAGTTACCCATCAAACAGCTGTACTATACTTAAGGCAAATTAAAAGCAATCTTTCGTAACTATTGTCTGTTGCCTATCCTTATGGAAGGGAGATAATTCTTTCAAGGGAGTTAATTCTTTCTGTGATCAGTAATGAAGTAATAATAGAAACAGATAAAGCCTAAAAATCCCTTTCCTGTTAATGACAACCAGTATATAATTCAGATATGTAAATGATAATAAATTCAAATAGAATGAGATATCTGTACTTAAATATTCCCAAGAAATAGAATTGTAGTTTACGAAAACCAACCTTGTATGAATATCTTAACAGAAACTTTGCATTAGAAAACCAAGAACAATAGACGTGTATGCTATAAATTTGTTAAATGAATTATGCCACACCCATTCACTACTTCCTGTGATGTATGACCGACGTAAATCAGTTATATATTAATCTTTTAAGTACTTACCTCTGCCACGGTGGTGTGCTCATCAATCGACACAAATATCTTATAGAGTAAAGTTTCAAAGTAATCGCCTAACACACGGTTCATCACAAAACCTTCAAGTGGAGGAACTGTAAAATAAAAAGACATCATCAGTACATATGTTTTGTGAAATTCAAAATCGGCTAAATATTTCTGAAAACGTATTTTGTATCAGAACAGTTCAGGAATCATCAATTCACTCAAATGTGATCTACAGTCCATCTAGGTTGAAACTTTCCTCTCTATGAATGTAAATTTGTGATGAAATTTTTCATTAAAGAAAGATTCATTAAGGTTATAAATAATATGTCCATGGCATGTCCTTAAACTTTTGAATAAATACCTGTTGATATTGTAGATATTTTTTCTGTTTTTTCACTTAAATCTTTTTGACAAAGGAGTATATCTCTTAATTGTTGTATTGTTTTAATATTTAAGCAAGGCTGTTTAATTAATAACTTGATGAATGAGATGACACTAGTAACAAAGTGGCTTGAATTCTACTAACCAATTATACAGTCAGCGTCAGCAATTGGAACATCCAGGTAGATAAGCCCTTTTTTATATAATCCTGAAAAAAAATATTCTCATTAAAGAATGATGATGATGATGTGTTACGCATTGCAAAATTTTAAGAGACACAATTACACAAAAGCAATGGTGAATCATCAGCTAGGGTCCATAATACTGTGATCAGTTTTATCATGAACAGGTTTGTAGTCGTGATCTCCAAATGTAACAACACCTGAGTCTATAATTCTGTTACTAGCCTTACCATGAATAAGTTTGTAGTCTATAATAGTGTTACTAGCCTTACCGTGAACAAGTTTGTAGTCTATAATAGTGTTACTAGCCTTACCGTGAACAAGTTTATAGTCTATAATAGTGTTACTAGCCTTACTGTGAACAAGTTTGTAGTCTATAATACTGTTATAAGCCTTACCGTGAACAAGTTTATAGTCTATAATAGTGTTACTAGCCTTACCGTGAACAAGTTTGTAGTCTATAATACTGTTATAAGCCTTACCGTGAACAAGTTTGTAGTCTATAATAGTGTTACTAGCCTTACCGTGAACAAGTTTGTAGTCTATAATACTGTTATAAGCCTTACCGTGAACAAGTTTATAGTCTATAATAGTGTTACTAGCCTTACCGTGAACAAGTTTGTAGTCTATAATTCTGTTACTAGCCTTACCGTGAACAAGTTTGTAGTCTATAATTCTGTTACTAGCCTTACCGTGAACAAGTTTGTAGTCTATAATTCTGTTACTAGCCTTACCATGAACAAGTTTGTAGTCTATAATACTGTTATAAGCCTTACCGTGAACAAGTTTGTAGTCTATAATAGTGTTACTAGCCTTACCGTGAACAAGTTTGTAGTCTATAATACTGTTACTAGCCTTACCGTGAACAAGTTTGTAGTCTATAATTCTGTTACTAGCCTTACCGTGAACAAGTTTGTAGTCTATAATAGTGTTACTAGCCTTACCGTGAACAAGTTTGTAGTCTATAATACTGTTACTAGCCTTACCGTGAACAAGTTTGTAGTCTATAATACTGTTATAAGCCTCACCGTGAACAAGTTTATAGTCTATAATAGTGTTACTAGCCTTACTGTGAACAAGTTTATAGTCTATAATAGTGTTACTAGCCTTACCATGAACAAGTTTGTAGTCTATAATACTGTTATAAGCCTTACCGTGAACAAGTTTGTAGTCTATTATAATGTTATAAGCCTTACCGTGAACACGTTTGTGGTCTATAATAGTGTTACTAGCCTTACCGTGAACAAGTTTGTAGTCTATAATACTGTTATAAGCCTTACCGTGAACACGTTTGTGGTCTATAATAGTGTTACTAGCCTTACCGTGAACAAGTTTGTAGTCTATAATACTGTTACTAGCCTTACCGTGAACAAGTTTGTAGTCTATAATAGTGTTACTAGCCTTACCATGAACAAGTTTGTAGTCTATATAATAGTGTTACTAGCCTTACCATGAACAAGTTTGTAGTCTATAATTCTGTTACTAGCCTTACCGTGAACAAGTTTGTAGTCTATAATACTGTTACTAGCCTTACTATGAACCAGTTTGTAGTCTATAATAGTGTTACTAGCCTTACCATGAACAAGTTTGTAGTCTATAATACTGTTACTAGCCTTACCGTGAACAAGTTTGTAGTCTATAATACTGTTACTAGCCTTACCGTGAACAAGTTTGTAGTCTATAATTCTGTTACTAGCCTTACCGTGAACAAGTTTGTAATCATGATCTCCAGCTATAACCACACCTGCGTCTATAATACTGTCTATGAGTTGCCTCTCTACAGTCGTACACATCTGAAAACATAAACAAAATAATTATTTTAATAACAGTAGTAAGAAAATCATGTTTGTCACTGATTCACAAAGTTACAAATAAAATCAGATTGCTATTCTGAAACAGTTATGGAATATGTATTAATGAAGAATGTCAGTATCTCATCAATATCATCATATGATTATCTGTCGTGACCTCCTTAAAAGTTGTACATGTCTCTGTGATATAGCGTACACTGACACACCAATGATACCTACCCTGACATCATCCTTGGTGAAAAAGCCTACACTGACCAATGATACCTACCCTGACATCATCCTTAGTGACAAAGCCTACACTGACACACCAATGACACCTACCCTGACATCATCCTCAGTGACATAGCCTACACTGACACACCAATAATACCTACCCTGACATCATCCTCAGTGACATAGACTACACTGACACACCAATGATACCTACCCTGACATCATCCTCAGTGACAAAGCCTACACTGACACACCAATGATACCTACCCTGACATCATCCTCGGTGACATAGCCTACACTGACACACCAATGATACCTACCCTGACATCATCCTTGGTGACATAGTCTACACTGACACACCAATGATACCTACCCTGACATCATCCTCAGTGACAAAGCCTACACTGACACACCAATGATACCTACACTGACATCATCCTCAGTGACATAGCCTACACTGACCAATGATACCTACCCTGACATCATCCTCGGTGACAAAGCCTACACTGACACACCAATGATACCTACCCTGACATCATCCTCAGTGACATAGCCTACATTGACACACTAATGATACTTACCCTGACATCATCCTCAGTGACATAGCCTACATTGACACACTAATGCTACCTACCCTGACATCATCCTCAGTGACATAACCTACACTGACACACCAATGATACTTACCCTCACATCATCCTCAGTGACATATCCTACACTGACCAATGATACCTACCCTGACATCATCCTCAGTGACATATCCTACACTGACACGCCACCAGTGTTCCATTACAGCGGTATCAACTGGTTGTGCTGGTAATAATTCCTTTGGATTTTTCCTTCTGAAAAATTTCTGTAGAAAAGAAATTAAATGATTTCATTCTCCTTAATTTCAGTTTTTTTTTTCAGAACAATTATAATTTCACACAGTTATGAAAAGTTTTCACTTGATCCATAGTTTAGTTTGTAAGTTTATTGCAGTGTAATATTTGTTTGCCTTGCATTCTGTATCTTGAATATTAAATTTGTGATCAAGCCTGATCAAGCCTGACACAGAACAGTGTGTGCAATAAAATATAGTTTGATGACCCGAAATGGTTATACATGTATATGATTAAATCACAACGCAGGCAACAGATATGAAGTCAAAGTGACTATTTTTAGGTAAAGGTTCTTTACAATATCTATAAGACCTTTTGAACACATGATTATCAGGAGCTCTTAGTTTCATAAAAGTTTTATTATAATTCGAATAAAAAAATCATTTTATCTCAGAAAACGGGAAAATTTTGCGATGTTTCTTAAGTCTCGAAATGAGATTTTTAAAAATATAATTGACACTTTATTGAAATGAATATAATGAAGATTTAAGAGTCCTATATGTGTAAAACATGTACAAAATTAACTGATGAGCTACAATTTCTGCCTCACCTTAGAGGATCTACACTGGTTCATCAAATCAATATATTGATTACGACCAATCCCAAGCAGACGTAGACCTAAAGATAAACGACAGATATAAAGATAAAACCAGCAAATCTTTGATACAGTCAGTCAGTAAAATACTTGCCTCTCCCTTCCTACAGGTAATCATTATTACAATGGATCATAACTAATTAAATAGATTCTCTTTCTGACACAACTTCTTAGTACATACAGATCTTAACATGGAATTTTTGTTTTGGTTTTTTTTTTTTTGTTTTACTTGAAAACGATTTCCTGGAATCCAATGGGATGGCAATTGTATGAATATGCAGGGCTCTCGATCTGCTAGATTTGGGGCCGAATTCCCAACGCAAAAATATTATCTTTTTTCCCAATTTAGACCCCAAGTTTTCCCAATTCTAAGGAAAACACCATTATTATTTCCCACTTCTAAGGGCCCCGGGCCCCAGTCCCAAAATGGGGTGTGAGAGCCCTGATATGATACACTTACAATCAGCAGCGGTGAAATTGGGAAGTGAATCGTAGCTCTTCTCCTGTGTCATGATGGTGGACATCATGTTGACGTAGTAGGTGAATGGTGTGACACGTAGGCCTTTCACCACCACATCAGACAAGTGGTAGGGATAAAGCATGAGATGCTCCTGACTATAACGCATCATCTCTTCGTAGTAACGCTTCTCATCCTTACGCACCGTCTTCACTGTGGAGATTCACAAATTGTCATATCAAATTCGATTATTCACAAAGTGTTGTAAAGATTCCCATTCAAATTTAGAAGACCACTAACCCTATTCATGGTTTAGTCTAATCATTACAAGTACTTTTTCAAGCATACATATAAATCAGATTTATTAACGATCAGAGTGAACTCCCTTTAATCTTTCTCTAAATGGCAAAAGATGATTTGATGCAAGTAAAATATGTATATTAGATACTAAACAATTTCTTTTGTTTCAAGTTCTCAAACCTATTACATTTTACATACATAAAAATAAATACAGCGTACCTCGATGTTGGATACATGTACCATATGTATCCACTGAATGAAAGTTTCAGTTGTCTCATAAAATAAATAAATAAATAAATAAATAAATAAATAATACATACCTAAGTTGCCTTTATATCTCAGCTGATTTTTTACACTAAACTGACCAACAGCCTTTTCATATTCCTTTTGAGAATTACCCAAAACCTACAATGAGAACATCAGACCAATATCAATAAACGTCATATACGACTGCTTATGTGAGGTTGAGCATTATATATCTGAAATGACAATGGAAAGTTTATATGAGAGAAAGTGTGTGTGAAATGTATTTTGCATGTAAAAAAGAAGAAAATTTGATGAAAGACAGAAAGTTTGTTGTATTTCTCATTTTAATTAATTGTACGAGATGTGAGAAAGAGAAAAAATGTATAAAAAAGATTATAGACGTTGTGTGATTAAGTATACAGATGGACCAAACCATGTGCCCAGAAAAATGACAGATATATTATATTTAGTTAATGAGTAATTGCATTCCTCCTTGCCATATTGTGATGCCAAGACTGTTTGTGTCCCTTATAGATAGTTAGAATGCATAATTACTATATAAGGTAATGATGCAGGCAAATGATACTGAACACCAAGTATTACAAGTCATTTTCTAAATGCTGAAACCGGTTTCATTTTGTAAAAAGTAAGATGTTATTTCTTCTTATATGCAAAAAGAAGCTTTTTCTGTCATACATTTTTTATGCTTTTTTCTTTCGATTGCTTTGAATTTTTCACAGTCGCCTCTAAGGTATAACCTGTAGGCCCTTGTAATCACTGATGACTCCTAGAAGGACAGCTGTATGATGCAGTTTATATTAATTCCTTGTTTGGATCTATCATATCCTATCTAAATCCCATTTTAAGTGGTACTACAATTTTAATCACTTATGTGTATTCTGTGCAATCTTCAGGTTGCAGGTGGTAGATATGGCTAGTAGACTATTAGTCACCAAGGTGTGCTGTGACCTGTATGCCATATTTTAATTTATTCGAATAGTGAGCATGGCACAGTTCAAAATATACACATGTACTTGACGTTCTCCAGGTGCTCTTCACTTGTGTGTTTTTTGTACAATCTTCAATTAATTCTATATATTTCTACTCATTTCTGTAAACAACTGGCATATAACCTTAAGATATATGCAGATCAGGATATTACAAATATTTATCATAATTATCTCCCTTCATTTCCCTTGGATCCTTCGGTTTGTTTATAATTTGTATGTATATATGTTCATATCATTGCTGTTGTATCTCTTTTGCAAGTTTACTAGAAGAAACAGTTAGACCTGATGAAACATTGTATGATTATTTGAGGTGACTAACACAAGACATTTTGCTGAATCAGCTTGTGTTCTTTTAATTGTATTTATATCATGTTGCATGAACAAAACTGTTTTTCTTCGCCGCTTTCCTCACCATCCCACCCCTTTATGAGATCAAATTCCATTACTCCAAAGCAATCCTTCATTTTCAATATGGATATATTTTCACATAGCTACATTGCAATGTGATGAATATAATGGGTCAGAGTCCATCATCTTCATGGAGATATTGTTGTTTAAGTTACAATAAATAACTATGTATAACGTATCAGGAATGTCAAATTGAACAACACACAATTCATGTTCATTTATGCATATCCGTAGAAAAGCATTTAAATATAAACTTTATTCATTTTTCTTTACATCAATTGCCGAACACATTATTTCAATTTATACTAATCATTCTTTTTGGCCCTGATGTAAGCGTGTGAGGCGTCTTATTGAGGGAGGAAACCAGAATACTTGGGGAAAACCCACATGGTCAGGTGATCCCTTACTTTTTCACATCCTATCCTGGAATCAAACCCCGGATAGCTAGATGAAAGGCGAGAGTGTTACCACTGCACCACCCGACCACCCAAAGCACTTAAAATGACTATATTATAATTACAGCATCAAAACTCTGACCAACTGCCCGATACCTGTCATCCTATTCCAGATACATTACAGTATTACCTCTTTTCTAAAACAATGGCAGATGTACATGGGAGACGATAAGTAGTGATTTAGCGAGGCCTCTATCTAATTCTCATTATGTAGGCCTTGTCACAAGACGGATAGCAGTTTTTGTTTTGTTTTTGTTTGCTATATTTGCTGTACCCTTGATTGTGAATATACACTATACAGAATGAACAGAACAATAAAAACATTCTGATCAACTGTCATTTAAAATTAATGCAGTCTCGTGGTCATTTTGATATTTGTGATGTTCACTTCGACATCCGTCAAAAAACAGGAGAACTAGGCAAAGTTCCTACCTGGCGCACGTTTGGGGGAAGCTTTAGCCATGGCAAGTTTTTCCGTATGTTCGCTTCGATATCAGGATTCATGATGAACTAATAATAGCAATTTCGATACCTAGAACTTTCAATAGTACACAATTCATTATGTAGTGCATATTTTGCAAGACACCCCTTCGTTGCAGTCTGCCATGTTGGATGATGAGGAAGTGGTCATGTAAAACTATATTTCATTGGCCCAATGATCAGATATCTAACCAATGAAATTCACTGACACAAAATCTGGTTGGAATTGATTTGTTTATAAATGGCCGCCGAATGTGAACGTTGACGTGAAGTGTCCTAGGCTCGGTTATAACCGGAACAAGGACGTTAAGCTCAAAAAAAAAAAAAAAAAACGTTGACGTTACTCGATAAAAATATCAGGTTGGCTGTATATATATATCCACGTGAGTATGATAAGACTATACCACGAAATTTGAAGCGTTGAAGCGTCAATTGCCATTCAAATAATTTATATGTAACGTACAATGCTTGACACATTGAAACCCTACAGATTTTCGTAAGTGCAAGTGTCCTGGAAAGCATTCATTTTACAGTTTTACATTGAAAGAATAAAAACTATGTGCTGTAAACTCTATGACAAATAAGAGTGTTAAATTATTTGCTTCACGTATAAGTTTCGTTTTTTTAATCCAGATCTATTTTTCAGTTTACATACATGTATATGCCGCTTTGTCTTGGTATAAATAGTCGGACATAATTGAATCTTTAATGAGCGTTGTTATGTCATAAGTTAAGTGCTTTGATAACTATATACTTTTGCTTTCTGGTAGTCAAACTTTGGTATGGGAGAACTATCTACCAGGCCTGATCAGGTCCTTCAACATGTGTTCAAGCAGTATGATGCCTCTTGTAAGGGGGAATTAAATGCCATACAGATGCAAGCCCTCCATGGAGATGTGAGAGTTGGAGGGATAAGTCTACCCCAGGTAACATCATAATGCACCATTAGAACTTAAACAATTATGTGCTGCAAGTATATGTATATTCATTTCAGCTTTAGAAACAAAATCTAGTGGAGGCATCAAAGTTGATAATGATCTTTTTTACAGTAATTACCTATAAACAATGTACACTGATTTCATGTTTTTATGTCAATGTTAGGCAACAAATTATATGTCTGATTCATGTTTCCCTACTAATCTAATTGGTTTTACCAACCCTAAACTCTTTTTTTTTCATTATTCAATGAGTTATTGTTCAATTAAGTGTCGCTCATGCAAACTTTTATATAACCCATAATAGAAAAGTATTTAGGAAAAAGAAGAAAAAGAATTGAATTCTTTTATCAAGAAATACATACAATGTATTATGCTGATTAAGTGAAAAGATGTATATCAAAAGAGGTGCAAATTTTTCCCTTGCATTTGCAGGATAGTTTTTTTTTTCATATTTGTGATAAAAAAATTATAGTTATTCAACACAATTATTTAAATTCTACATGTTCTTCTTACCTTAATTGATGATATACTGTCATAGTTGTAGACTTTGATTCAATTATTTAGCTTTATATTATTCATACTATTTATTTCAGCACATTATGTATGAAGATTGTATCATCAAATACTTATACAGAAATGGAATGTTGAAAACAGTTTTGTTTTATGACATAAGGTTGTGGAATCCATCAAGTATGTATGTGTGGGTGATCACTGCCAGCCAACAGAGCTGCTCAACCTACTACAGGAAATGGACCGCAGATATTATCTCGTACAAGACCTCCGCTGGGAGTTCTCCCTGATCGACCGCCAACAAAAGGATACAATCACTGTCGATGAAGCAAGGTAGGTTACATTCACTATCAATGAAGCAAGGTAGGTAACATTCACTGTCGATTAAGCAATGTAGGTAACATTCACTGCGATGAAGCCAGGTAGGTAACATTCACTGTCGATGAAGCCAGGTAGGTAACATTCACTGTCGATGAAGCCAGGTAGGTAACATTCACTGTTGATGAAGCCAGGTAGGTAACATTCACTGTCGATGAAGCAAGGTAGGTAACATTCACTGTCGATGAAGCCAGGTAGGTAGGATACTTTAGTAACATCTCATGTGAGGAACATATGTAGGATATTATGGTAACATCTCAGGAGAGGAAGCTAGGTAGAACATTGTTGTAACATCTCAGGTAAGAAGTCTATAAAATATTTGACATCAATGTTACCTCAGGGAAGGGAAGCTGCTTTTTTAATTAACCAGGAAATTTTTCCCTTTTAACTTTCACAGATGGATGGTGCAAACAGTTCATGGCAAGTTTTTCTCCAGGAAGAAGTGGGAAACATTTATCAAGTCACGAGCAATACCAGGGAGTGGTGTGTCTTTTGCTGAGATAGAGGTTCTCCTGTGTAATATACCAAGTCGTGACGAAAGCAGGGATGAACAGCTGGAGCTTGAAAGGGAGAGAGAAGGTGACTATCTTCAAAACGAAGAGGATTGATACCGAAAATCTTTTGTAACTTTTCATTTTGATGAACTGAAATTTCATAAACAAATGTCCTATGTTTTCATTTTCTACTCTTGTACAAAAGATCTTCTTAATCAAAATCTCATCTTATGAAGTGTAGCAATGAATAAAATAATAGAATAATCGTAAAAATTTGTTGATTTGTGTAAATAGATCGGCTACGCAGACAGAAGTTGCTGGAAGAAGAGAAAGATAGACTAAGAAAGCAACGGGATGATGAAAAGAGGAGACAAGAGGAGGTAAAAAATTAACAATTTATACATGAATAGTTTTCAGTACTGTCTGATGTTTATATATTCATTGACTAAGGATTTACACATTGTATGTCAATATTTAGCTTTTGCTTAAGCAAGACCTGTTCACAAAGTTACTCAGCTGTAAATTGATTGCAGGAAAGAAGGAGACAAGAAAAAGAAAAACAAAAAAATCTTTTCGAGGATGAAGGTAAGATTTTCTTTCTTTTTAATAGATATCCTGTAATTACAGTTATTACATATTATAGAATAAAATTTAGTTATTAAAACAATTGCTTATTTTCTTGACCATTGCAATAGTTTAGTATCATAAAATATTACTTTATACTCAAATTCTTATCAAATTTATGTACATGTCAAAGTTTTTCTGTCTATTTGTAATACTAGTTTTGATATATTTGTACAAAATAAGTTTCAGATATTTTTCCCTTCACATACCTGTATATGTTATATTGGTGGTTAGAGACGGGGAAGATTGTTTTGTAATAAATGCCACTAATATTTCTCCCCTCCATCCCATTCATGAATTGTTAATAATGATTTTTGACACTCTCCAATCTTCCCCTGGTATCTAAAATATAATTTTTTTTTCTATAATTTTCTGAACTAAAACAATGTAATGTATCTTTTCAATACTTAAATATATAAGATATAAATATGACCTGCTGGAGCGAACAATTAAAATACTCATGTCATGTGTTAACCTTCTGTTAGACATTTATTATGCTAAATGTCAGAAAGGAATGATAGACACCACCTGAAATTGGACCAAGAAAGATTACCAATTGTGGTAAGCAAAGAGAGAGGTATAGACCTGGTATCTCAGGGCCACATGAATATTCATCAAGGCCAGAATCTGTGTGCTAATCTTGTGATCCATTCATGAATATGTAGAACTTGGATGTCAAGGCCTGATTGTCTCCCCTTGCTTATGTTACAATTCACCCATGCAAATATTTATGATAGTAAGAATAATCTAACTTAAATGATTTAAGTGTTGCAACTATCAACTCGTTTTTCATAATTGAACATTTAAATGTTAAAAGTTAATTCTGTTATTCTGTTATTTCTCTATAAAATCGTATTGAAAAATATTATTTTGATTCATAGACAATGTTCATATTGTGTTTTTTTTTTTCGGTGATATAAATTTCCCTCTGCAATAGGATATATATAGTGTCATTTAATGTAGCGTTCTCAGAGAATGGTGTATGGTGTCTGGAAACAAGTTAACACAAATCTATGTTAAAGTTACTATATAATGATCTCTTCATTTTCTTGCTTCAGACAACAAATATTAGACATAGTGAAACAGCAAACAGACATAGAAAATTGGTGTCAGTAGAAAACATCACCACACAAACTTGGTATATTGGTGTCAGTAGAAGACACATTGAGACACCACACAAACATAGTATATTTTTCAGTGGACGACACATTAAGACAACACACATATATGGTATATTGGTATCAGTAGAAGACACATTGAGACACCACACATATATGGTATATTGGTATCAGTAGAAGACACACTGAGACACCACACATACATGGTATATTCATGTCAGTGGAAGGCACATTGAGACACCACACAGACATGGTATATTGGTATCAGTAGAAGACATATTGAGACACCACACATACATGGTAAATTAGTGTCAGTAGAAGACACATTGAGACACCACACATATATGGTATATTGGTGGCAGTAGAAGACACACAGAGACACCACACATACATGGTATATTGGTGGCAGTAGAAGACACATTGAGACACCACACAGACATGGTATATTGATGTCAGTGGAAGACACATTGAGACACCACACAGACATGGTATATTGGTATCAGTAGAAGACACATTGAGACACCACACATACATGGTATATTCATGTCAGTGGAAGGCACATTGAGACACCACACAGACATGGTATATTGGTATCAGTAGAAGACATATTGAGACACCACACATACATGGTAAATTAGTGTCAGTAGAAGACACATTGAGACACCACACATATATGGTATATTGGTGGCAGTAGAAGACACACAGAGACACCACACATACATGGTATATCGGTGACAGTAGAAGACACATTGAGACACCACACAGACATGGTATATTGATGTCAGTGGAAGACACATTGAGACACCACACAGACGTGGTATATTGGTAGAAGACACATTGAGACACAACACAGACATGGTATATTGGTATCAGTAGAAGACACATTGAGACACCACACATACATGGTATATTGGTGGCAGTAGAAGACACACAGAGACACCACACATACATGGTATATTGGTGGCAGTAGAAGACACATTGAGACACCACACCACACAGACATGGTATATTGGTATCAGTAGAAGACACATTGAGACACCACACAGACATGGTATATTGATGTCAGTGGAAGACACATTGAGACACCACACAGAGGTGGTATATTGGTAGAAGACACATTGAGACACAACACAGACATGGTATATTGGTATCAGTAGAAGACACATTGAGACACCACACAGACATGGTATATTGGTATCAGTAGAAGACACATTGAGACACCACACAGACATGGTATATTGGTATCAGTAGAAGACACATTGAGACACCACACATACATGGTATATTCATGTCAGTGGAAGACACATTGAGACACCACACAGAGGTGGTATATTGGTAGAAGACACATTGAGACACAACACAGACATGGTATATTGGTATCAGTAGAAGACATATTGAGACACCACACATACATGGTAAATTAGTGTCAGTAGAAGACACATTGAGACACCACACATACATGGTATATTGGTATCAGTAGAAGACACATTGAGACACCACACAGACATGGTATATTGGTATCAGTAGAAGACACATAGAGACACCACACATACATGGTTTATTCATGTCAGTGGAATACACATTGAGACACCACACAGACATGGTATATTGGTAGAAGACACATTGAGACACCACACATACATGGTATATTCATGTCAGTGGAATACACATTGAGACACCACACATACATGGTATATTTGTAGAAGACACATTGAGACACCACACATACATGGTATATTCATGTCAGTGGAATACACATTGAGACACCACACATACATGGTATATTTGTAGAAGACACATTGAGACACCACACATACATGGTATATTTGTAGAAGACACATTGAGACACCACACATACATGGTTTATTTGTAGAAGACACATTGAGACACTTCTCATACTTTTTACTATTCTGAACTTGTCTTACTTTTTTTACCCTAGTATATCAGATCTATCACTGTGAAAGTGTGTTGTACTAATAGAAACAAAGACACCACTTTCTCTGTACTTATCATTTGTTAATTCACTACTGACCTACAGAGAATTTCTCTCAGTAACCATGTTTGTTAATAACTAATGACTCGAGATGTATATTACTTGAATACATTGATAAATACTTTGTTTCAGTACATGCTGATATATGCTATGTTTTTGTTTTACCTATTTTCCTGCCAGGCTAAATTTCGTGTCAGCAGTAACCAGGAGTGGTGATATTATAGGCACATCTGACGTTGTATGGTCTTTTAGCTAAAACCACAGTTAAGCTTTCTGCTGTCACAGAACAAGGCATGGCCTAATCCTCACATTTATATAGTACCAGGACTGCAGATACAAACAGATAGATTCTATCACAAAAATACTCCATACTTGGTATCCATACATGGATTAAAGTTCAAATGATTCAGACAAAAATTCCAGATTACCTCAGAATTTGGTTTTCTAAAAAAATATTTGAACAAATTATGAACATTGAAAACAATTCATGTTAATTTCATGGATATTGGAAATTAATCACAGAGACTCAATAGGTATTAATGTAGGAGATTACAGGTGTGCCTACAGGTATTTTATTTACAGTGGAATTAATTTACAGGTACTGTTTGTCTTTTGTTTAGAAATGGTTATATGTTAACTGTAAATAAACCATATTGTGTGGTGGTTTTTTTTTTTTTGTTTTTTTTTTTTTTTTTTTTGTCTTTTTTTTTCTGGCTTCAATTTTTTACCTCTACAAAATATGTTTTTGGAAAAAATGAATAAGTGTTTCATTTAAGGTAATCACTCATATAGAAAAAGTAGAAAATGCTGATATTAGTCTGCCTACAGACTATACAAAACTGTGGTTTACTGTATTTAGGGTGTAGATTTCTGTAATTTTTTCAATTTTTTTTTACTCTGAATTATGCAACTACACAAATACAAATCAAATCTCGAACGACAGTGTTCATTAATCACTGTAAAAAATTAGTTAATTTTGTTTAAATTCAGGTTGTAAGTTTTTTAGAGTATTTAGTGATCAGGTTAACTCACAGATTGAGTCGATATTGTACCAGGTATATGCATTGTTTGCAGTAAGACCTAAAGATACAGAGAAACCGAAGATAAACTTGTACAATTTAAGAGACAAAGTGTGATGAGATTTCAGAATAACGCCATGTAAAGATGGTAGGAAGTAGGAAATAAAGAGGAAAAAGACCAAAAAAGTGTATGATAATAAGAGAATTTAAAAAAAATCCAAAACTAATCCAACTGGATTAAAGACAAAGTGAAGATATTAATCTGTAGCATATACAAATTACTTTGCAAAATTTTAGTGTATGTAGAATCAACTCATTATTGAATTAAAAATCAATAAATGAAACAAAACATGATAGGAAACTGTTGAAGAAGTGTATTTGGAATAAGACCAGGTGTTCCAGTATATTAAGGTAAACCAATTCGGCTTCATATATGACACCTCTGCCATCAAGGTTAATTAAAGAAGATCAGAATGGCGGTCATTGATGCATCTTACATACTAAACATGATTAACTTCAAATTTCAAAATATGACGATGATGATGATGATGATGATGATGATGATGATGATGATGATGATGATGATGATGATGATGATGATGATGATGACGATGATGATGATGATGACGATTGACGATGACGATGATGATGATGATGAAGAAGATACATTTTATGTCATCAGTTTCCTTTATAAGTCATGGTTCTAAGTTCTATCAAGTAGTGAAAATTAACTTTAGTCCTCATCATTTTGACATCATGCAGACTTGTTTGATTTAGGGGATTTTCTAATATAATGGACAACATACACATGTTTGTGAATTTAGGTCGCATTTAAATAAGTAAAGTCTTAAATTCATTTTTTTTAAATTTCATGAGAAAACTTTCAAATAGTCAAATTCAGTATTTATATTTAGAGATAATGATTAATTCCTGACTTTATTATATCATTGATTAATAATTAGGGATTTTAATCTACATATCACAATGTGATTTTAATCTACCTAGGTAGTTATTAATGTCGCTGACGTACAAGTTACATAAACGACCTGTTATAGATCATTGTTTCTAAATACCAACATCAAAATATCCCTTACATTGGAATCCAGTTTATGTTGGAAATATTGCATGATAGATCATCCACAGTAAGCTATATAAAACTAAATACACACTGCTGCATGTACAAATGAACTCACCAAACCCGTTTTGCTTTGTGAGAGTGGGCGTAGGTTAATGTGTGTGTGTCTGCATGTTAGGGTGAGTGTGTGTGTATGCTAGAATGAGTGTTTGTGTTTGCTAGGGTGAGTGCACATGTTAGGGTTATTGTGTCACAGTGCATGCTAGGGTGAGTGTATTTGCTAGGGTGAATGTGTATGCATGCTAAGGTGAGTGTATTTGCTAGGGTGAGTGTGTATGAATGCTAGGGAGAGTGTATGCACGCTAGGGTGAGTGTATGCATGCTAAGGTGAGTGTATTTGCTAGGGTGAGTGTGTATGAATGCTAGGGAGAGTGTATGCACGCTAGGGTGAGTGTATGCATGCTAGGGCGAGTGTATTTGCTAGGGAGAGTGTATGCATGCTAAGGTGAGTGTATTTGCTAGGGTGAGTGTGTATGAATGCTGGGGTGAGCGTATGCATGCTAGGGTTAGTGTTTGTGCATGCTACGATACATGTGATTGAAATAAATATTACAAGTGGTGATTTACAATATAGTGTACATAATCACTTTTAAATCTATTTGTAAATGTGTTAAATAATTATATTGCTGATTCATCAAACATTTCAGAAATAATCTAAATCCCACTGAATTTGGTTCTGAGTGTTTTTGATAAATTGATACTATATAACATATGTTTACTGGATACTTTCCTGGTTTGGACACAATTTGTCACTCAAAGGTAAAACCTTTCCTGGAAAACTTTTCTTCGTAACAAGTTCTTTCATGATTTGAAGTATTTTCATTTTCATTTGTTGTTTGTTTATAGACATGAAAACAATAAATGTTTCTACAAAACAAACATTTCATATGATACAATAGTCATATTCAGTGAGAAGTTTACGCATCATCATTTGTCAGTATGGAACATTTTACATCGTACTGTAAATCTGAGGAGACATCTTTGTACTTTCCAAAGCTTGTTTATCAGACATAATGAATGAGGAAGGGATTTTGTTTCAGTTTATATATAATTGGTTTGTTGTAAGTGTCGTACCTTTCCCGGCCAAAATCTGTCACTTTGTTGGTGTTGTACTTTTGATACCTCATGGCCGTCACTCTGTAACTCTGTCTTACTTTGGTTTGTACTTACTTAATCTCTGACAGAAAATAAGCAGAATTTCAATTTTGCATGTCGTTGCACAGAGAGAAGAATCAGATCCAGGTCTGATCAATTTGGGTCTTTATTTTTTTTTTTTTTTCCATTTCGGTCCTTGAACTTTCAAGATATTATTAACTTTGTAGTGGTATTACTGGGGTATAAGATGACGTTCAAATTTCATATTTGGTCTAGTCAGCTCATTTTTTTTCCCAGAGTTATGGCCCTTGGACTTTCAAAATTCAAGAAATTCTTGATTAGTTAAATTCATTTCCTCATGCAATGTTAAGTAGGAATATTGAACTCAAATTTGCTGTGGTATTGTTTACAGAAAGTCAGCCTTAAGGTTACCAGTACCTGAAAAGTCACTTAAGTTTATCAAAAGTCATTAGTAGCTCTATACTTTGAACCATTTTCTGTACTTTTCATTAGCTGCCAATAGGGATAAATTGGTATAACACAGACTAGTACACCTACAAGTTGTGGTTACTGTAACTCAGTTTTAAAGTACATGCATTTGAATACTTTGAATTTGTGTAAATTTGTGAAATGTACATTTGTGATTTAATTTCAATATTTGACTTGTTCCTCCATAATGTGTCTATGTTCCTTTGTTTATACACTGTCTGGTTTATGATTCTAAAACTACAAACATATTTTTTATATATGTTTGTCAATGAACACTTGACATTTAAATTTTATTAGTTTTTACATATATACCTATACATTAATTTGTTCGGTAACTAGGACAGACATCAATAAAGATCTCATTCTGGTGAAAATCTTTTTTCTGTCACTATGTAATCAGATACAAATGAATTTTAGTGGTGCAGTAATATAGTTTTGAAAATCTTATATCATCAGTTAAGATATTGATAAAGAGATAATTATCTTTGATGAGCTGTCGAATTTTTGTCTGTGATCCTATTTTTTTTTCATTAATCTTGTTAAAAGTTTGATTGTTGAGCATTGAGATGTTAATTTCAATAGTGATCTTGTTTCAGTGTCTCATTTCAGCACTGACGAAATTTGATATATTGAATAAGATCGAACATGATGAAAAATCTTGTAGAATTTCTATTTATAGTCATTATGTTTGTCAATGAACACTTGACATTTTAATTTTATTAGTTTTTACATATATACCTATACATTAAATTGTTCGGTACCTAGGACAGACATCAATAAAGATCTCATTCTGGTGAAAATCTTTTATCTGTCACTATGTAATCATTTGAATATCTTGCCTATGTATTGATAATATTGTGGCTTTATTAGTACGTAGATAAATATGTATCCATAGATTTATTTTTCTGTAGATAGATAAATATCGTATATTTATTGAATATATTTTTATGTAGCTAGTTTCTATTTCGCTTTTTATCGGCTTATGAAGGGATTGACATGTTCACTGTTAAACCATCTCATTTGTTGTTTTGTACAGAACTTAGACGGAGAGAAGAAGAAGAGAGGCGGAGACAGGAAGAGGAAGAAGTAGGTCATATGTTGTCATAGTAACCAGGCAATGGTCACAGGAACTTCATAATACAGTGCCTGTATCACATTTAATCTTGGATTTGTTACGATTGACCATTACATAAAATAAAATGACATCATAGTCATAGTAAAGCTCGCTTCTGTCATTCTGTAAAATATCTATAGGTTTAACTGTGTCATGACTATTATTTTAAAAAAATACATAGCGATTCACATCTTTCATTCTTTTTTTTTTGTTGTTGGTTGTTCTAGGAGCAACGCAGATTGAGAGAATTGGAGAGAAGACAGCGAGAAGAGGAGGAAAGAAGAAAGAGGGAAGAAGAAGACCTTTACAAAGATGTAGAAAAACTAGCTAAGGTAGAAGATTTTTTTTAGGTCATCAATTACTTATCGTTTACTTACTTCTCTCTCCTTTCATACATAATCCTTAAAGTGATTAACACATTGAAAGTTGTTTCAACTTATTTTGATTCAGAGCAGTAAATACATGCAAGATATTGTGACTGTACACGTCCTGATTGATGGAATTTGTATCCTTGAATATGGGTTCAGTTTGATGTGATCATGTTAAAAGTAGGAATAGTAAGGAAGTATTGTAACTTTCCTGCTGGTTAAAGACATGGCTATACCTGCTGAATTGGACTGAATATAACTCACTGTAGATTGATTTCCTTGTCACAACTGGACTGTGATATTACTGGCTGTAGATAGGATTTCCTTGTCACAGCTGATAGTAATGTATTCAACTGCAATACAAGTTAGGTATTAAGTTCTAAGAAAGCAATGGTGACAAAAATAGTTTGTAGTGCACCATATATGTGTATGTTTGAGAAAGGTGGTTACCTTGTACACTTATAATTACAGCGTGCAGAGGAAGAGGAAAAACAGGCTGAGGAGGAGCTAAAGAAACACAAGAAGGAGGATGAAGAACGTGAAAGACTGAAGAAAAGACACAGAGGTGAGATAAAGATAGAGGATGGTTTATCATTAATATGGGTATGGAAAAGTCTTATCACAAGGTCATGTGACATTGCTAATAAGTATGTTTAAAGGTATCATCATATGATCATGTGACATCGCTAATAAGTATGTTTAAAGGTCTCATCGCAAGGTCATGTGACATCGTTAATACGTGCATCCTTTTGTTCTGGGCAAAAAGATGAAATGACATTGCTATACATGTCTACTGTATATGTGTTAACATGTTTTATATCCCAATGAAAAATACCAGTTTATCATGCTCCCTGAAGGGAGAGCATATAGTTACCACTTTGTCCGTCTGTCCCGTCCGTTTGTCATAATTTTGTCCGGGACATAACACAAAAACTATAAGAGATATCAACATAAAACTTCATAGGAAGATAGATCTTAACAAAGAGAAATGTAGTGCACCAAAAAACAACACTTTCTTTTGACAAATTTAGGAGTTGTTGCCCTTTGTTATATTTCATACTTGAATTTTGTCTGGAACATTACATTAAAACTATCAGAGGTAGACAGATCTCAACAACAAGAAGGGCAGTGCACAAGAATCATAACTCTCCTATTGCCCTTTGTTATTTTTCATACTTAAATTTTGTCCCATTTGGGGAGCATAACTGGTCTCTAACAGCCCTTGTTTATAACTGTATTGGTACATCATAGATTCCCGACTGGGGTATGATATGAAAGATTAAACAGAGAGTTTAAAATACATGATCTGACAAAAAACTGATATTCCTTAAAGCATCATTATATCAACAATTATGAGTTATCCTATGTTATAATTTTTTCATAGCTTACAATAAGCACTGGATGCCAGATTTCATATGAAATGCTTTGTGTGTCGGATATAGTTATTTCAGTATCAAATAATGTTTGTGAGTAGTCAGTTACATGTGTTATTATTTGATAATTCAAATGCCATTCTTAAAGAAGACACTGAAAATAATGACACAATTAAACCTCTTTCTAAATTATGTCCCTCAAACTATATTGCTAAAATAATATGTAGAGATAAAACTATGCAGTAGTTAAGTCGTATTTTGTTATCTTGAATTCAGCAGGGGAAAAATTCCAGTTATCCGAGTTTTTGATTTAAAGGAGTTTGTATGTTTGGTTTGAAGTTGGAAGGGACCAACATAATATTTTAAATCAAAGGACATCTTTGAGTAGTATGAGTTTGAGATAATGATGTTTGACTGTGTGAAACTTAACACCAATGATTCTGGGAAAAGTGGTCGATATCTAGATAGTGTTTCTATATAGATATAATGACTTAATGAAAAAGGGACCGCTATATTAGAAGATATAACTATGCTAACCTGTGTTTCCTGCAGAACTTAGAGACCGGAAGATGAGATACAACCTGAAGGTCGCCATCAAATCTCGGGACAAATACCAGCTGGAGTATAACATTACAGAGTTTAAAAAAGAGAAAGTGGAGGATGTAGACATGGATCTCATCAAAGCTGAGAAACTTCTTAAGGAACTCACCTCCAGAGATGGTAAGTCACTATTGAAACATTATATTGTTTTCTATGCAGCCATTTGATTTCAGAATTAGTGAAATATCAACTGATATTACTTTGATTAATTGATTAATGTATTCCAGGTTTGAAGAGAGCCATGACAAAGAGAGAAATTGAAGATCTGGAGAAGGCCATTCAAACAGTCAAGAAACATGGATTTGAAGTACAGTTGGCTAAGGAGCTAGCAGAGGCCAACCAGTTGTTGGTACGACTGCGTCGTCTGGAACGCATCCGGCATGAGATCCTGGAACTGAAGCAGTCGACTGTTGCAGAGATTCGTAGTTATCAGACGCCACCTCTGTTAGTCCACACCATAATGACTGCAACTTTCCTCCTGCTGGGTCACAAGGAAAAGGAAACAAAGGTAGTCAGATTTAGCACGTGGTTGATACACTGTTATACAAATAGGCTTTGTGTTACTTACTTAGGTTCCTTTGAATATTCTAGTATGTCTTGTATTGGTTGACCCTTACACAGTGATATCAACACTTTTCCTTGATCTGTTTTCAGGACTGGAAGGCAGTGCAGGCACTGGTAGGTAAGACTGGTAAGGAGAGTTTGAAACGTCGCTGTGTGGAATGCAAACCTGAGGCCATTCCTATAGCTGCAGCAAAGCGAGCGAAAACCCTTCTTAACAAGTTTGAGCTTGACGAAGTCCGGGACGTGTCAGCAGGAGCAGCTACATTTTATGTGTTTGTGAGTTGTCTACCCTTAATAATAATTACAAATATTGTAGCTCTTGATGAATAAGGAGTTGTCTACCCTTAATGATACTTGAAAATATTGTAGCTCTTGATGAATATGGAGTTGTCTACCCTCAATGATAATTACAAATATTGTAGCTCTTGACAAATTGTCTATCAATAAAGAGATGTCTGCCCTCAAAATATTGCTCTGAATGAATTTCCTATCCATTGGTGACAGTAAACACTATAATGCTGTTATCGCTTAGAAATCTTCTTTACTTAGTAACAGTAAACACTCAAAATTGTTATTTTTCGGAAGTCTTGTTAGCTTGTACTGTGACAGATAATTTTCAAATAAATTTTGAGTGTTATGTTTGTTATGCTAGAGACCTAGTCAGTAAGGACCTATAACATCATCGTATATAACCATATACAGATAATTTCTATTGCTGAAGTGGTATCTTTTCACAGAAGTGTGAAACTGTATTCTAGAGAGACTAATTAACACAGGGTCCGGTTGCGGTTGCGTATTAGAGCCTGTCTGAGCCTCCTCTTTATCTTTCAATTTTTTTCTACTCCATGTTTATGTTTGTTGCAGTCCACAACCATGATAGAAGAAGCTTTGGACCTGGACGAGCAAAAGAAAACTGCTGCTGAGGGCTCCAAATAGAAACTCTCAGAGGGATCAACACTAAGCTGATCACTAATGATTAAAGAGAGAGTGTGAATGGCTCCCTAGGGATCCTGTAAGGAATGAGGAATTACTAATGAATAATGAAGAGTGTGAGTGGATCCCTTGGGATTCTGTAAAGATTGGATGAAATCTAAGGATTCTGCATAGACTAAGATTCCACTGGAGACTACAGTAAAATATCTCAGGATTCTGTGTAGACGAGGAATCAATTTGAGACTATAAGTAAATATCCAAGGATTCTGTGTTGACCAGGAATCCATTTGAGACTAGAAGTAAATGTCCCAGGATTCTGTGTAGACAAGGAATCCATGTGAGACTATATGTAAATGTCCCAGGATTCTGTGTAGACCAGGAATCCATTTGAGACTATATGTAAATGTCCCAGGATTCTGTGTAGACAAGGAATCCATGTGAAACTATAAGTTAATGTCCCAGGATTCTGTAAAGATGGAGAATCCTTTCGAATCTTCAGGAAAATCAGGTTCTTGGGAGTTTTCCTGTGAATTATGATACATACATATTCTCTGTTGTTCTTATATATTGCAATAACATTTGAAAATAAATTTTCATGTATAGATTATATAGATATACCAGAATTAGTTTTACTAGAACATACACTTAAACAAAACATACAATTTGTTACGGTTTCATAGACCTACAGTCTTAATTTCTATTTTTTATAAAAATATCATTTGCCTTTGTCTAGTCTGTTAATCATTTCTCTGATCCATCAACACTCTTTTTTTTCACTTAGTCTCAAAGACAGGGAAGTGTATGTAGAACCGTAACTCTATACAGACAGGTCAGTCAGGTATCTGGAGGTCATTTTGTAATAGATGTTTTTGTCTGATGGTCATGAGGGTCTTAAGTGTTGAAGATTTAAAGACAGATGACCTTCTCATCATCTAAAACTTTAAAGCTGTATCCTCGAATCATCGAAAATGGAAACACATATTAAGAGCAGATGTTTGTTATTCAGTCCATCGGAATTAAGTTAATCCCTACTTCACAGATGTGACAGCTAATGTCAATGTTTGTGAAGCTTCGAATCTAAAACAACAATCTGGGGTTTGTGTCGATTTTGACTCATATGTTTCTGATATTGCTCTTCAAAGTGCTGACAACATGTACATAAAGCCATGGATTTGATTTCATTAGGGTGAGATTAGTTTATATAGCCCAGACACCATGTATATAAAGCTGGGGCTTCTACTGTTTACTGGTGTTGACAGACAGTGTTGTGTACCGGGATACCTTAACCCGCTCTCTCTCATGCTGTTTGAGTGTACTTTTATGTTAATCTATTATTAGTAGCAAAAAAAACAAAAAAAAATTGTCAAGAACATAAAAAGATAAGAGTTCATGGTCACATCACAGAGAGAACTATACACAGAGTCAGATTTCCAGCACTCAGCACATTACAGCATATTGCTGTGGTACAAACAACAGGATCTGTACACAGTCTGGTTAGTCTACAGGACAATATGGTATACAATATTTCTGCCTAATGTTTCCTTAATCAAGACTGAATTTTAATAATTTTTTTAAGCTGTTTTCATATATTTATGATGTTTACAGAATAATTCTCTAATTAGTTGAAGTATATCGTACATTAAAGAAGGTCTTATGTGTAGTTTTCATAGTGTTAACAATTTTGTATACTGTATTTGATAAAATCTGTTAATCATATTTATATTGTTGTCTATACATACCATTTCCTTTGCAGGCAAGGGTATATATATATTTTTTGAATTCCTATATTTATAAATAACAAATTGTATTGTTTATGAAACAGGGCTGGTCTCTGTTATTTTTAATGTCTTAGTAGATTTATATAGATTTACGTTTCCAGTGACTTGTAAGAATCTTGATCCTTTGATAAAAATAGCCGTTTGTTATTAATAAAATATTGACAAATGATGTATTCATATTTATTTTTTTCTTTTCCAAAATCTGCTGAATCCTTAATTATTAACAATTCACATACAAATATATGTTGATGAAACCCAGCATATCACTCATAAGATGGTAGATTGTTATAATTATACAAGTTTTCTAGGAGAACAAATATTTATAATATAATATGACGCGTGCGTATGTACATTTATTGATAATTAGGGCGCACGCGCATAGCAGACAAATCTATCTAAATCTACAACTGTTTGACGTCAAAGATTTAATCACCATGACAACCATGGCAACTGTAAAGTCATTTTGACCGAGTATCTCGGTTTGGGTAACCATGTCAGCCTCTGAAAAAGTCAGATTCACAACTACATCCGGTTTTGTTGATATTGGTGTTGTAGTTTAGATGGGATTTCTGGGAACGCTCAGTGCAAACAGTCAGAGATTGATATAAAACATTTTTGATATTTTAATCACCATCTTCCATACAACAACTTCGGATGTTTTTTCTCCGCTATAAATGGCCTTCGGCGTCCATCGGCCGAAGGGTTTATCGAGACATCTAAATTTACGCCACCGTTCTCGATTTAGATTTATAACTTTGTATCTGTTGCATGTTCTATGGGTGTGATGTATTTTATGTAATATTTATGTCATGATAAAGGGACAGGTTGTCTAAAACATTTGACAGTTCGCTTGTCTGTAGTGTCGTTATTACTTCATTGATCATATATCTAAACCAGTAATACACATCCAAAGAACATTTGTTTGTTTGGATCCAGTATCAACAATTGGACCATACCGTCGGTATTACTAGATTCAGTCATGATGGTAGTGAAGTTTTCATTCATAAAAAGATACCGTTTATCAAGCTGAAGTGAGAGAAGATGTAATGCACACGTGACTGTAAATCTTTCTACCATCGTTTTGGGCCCCAGTGTAATGCACACGTGACTAAATCTTCCTACCATCGTTTTGGGCCCCAGTGTAATGCACACGTGACTGTGAATCTTTCTACCATCGTTTTAGATCCCAGTGTAATGTACACGTGACTGTGAATCTTTCTACCATCGTTTTGGGCCCCAGTGTAATGCACACGTGACTGTGAATCTTCCTACTATCGTTTTGGGGCCCAGTGTAATGTACACGTACCATCGTTTTAGGTCCCAGTGTAATGTACACGTGGCTGTGAATCTTCCTGCAATCGTTTTAGATCCCAGTGTAATGTACACGTGACTGTGAATCTTTCTACCATCGTTTTAGGTCCCAGTGTAATGTACACGTGACTATGAATCTTTCTACCATCGTTTTAGGTCCCAGTGTAATGTACACGTGGCTGTGAATCTTCCTGCAATCGTTTTAGATCCCAGTGTAATGTACACGTGACTGTGAATCTTTCTACCATCGTTTTAGGTCCCAGTGTAATGCACACGTGACTATGAATCTTTCTACCATCGTTTTGGGCCCCAGTGTAATGTACACGTGACTATGAATCTTTCTACCATCGTTTTAGGTCCCAGTGTAATGTACACGTACCATCGTTTTGGGCCCCAGTGTAATGCACACGTGACTGTGAATCTTCCTACTATCGTTTTGGGGCCCAGTGTAATGTACACGTACCATCGTTTTAGGTCCCAGTGTAATGTACACGTGGCTGTGAATCTTCCTGCAATCGTTTTAGATCCCAGTGTAATGTACACGTGACTGTGAATCTTTCTACCATCGTTTTAGGTCCCAGTGTAATGTACACGTGACTATGAATCTTTCTACCATCGTTTTAGGTCCCAGTGTAATGTACACGTGGCTGTGAATCTTCCTGCAATCGTTTTAGATCCCAGTGTAATGTACACGTGACTGTGAATCTTTCTACCATCGTTTTAGGTCCCAGTGTAATGTACACGTGACTATGAATCTTTCTACCATCGTTTTAGGTCCCAGTGTAATGTACACGTACCATCGTTTTGGGCCCCAGTGTAATGCACACGTGACTGTGAATCTTCCTACTATCGTTTTGGGGCCCAGTGTAATGTACACGTACCATCGTTTTAGGTCCCAGTGTAATGTACACGTGGCTGTGAATCTTCCTGCAATCGTTTTAGATCCCAGTGTAATGTACACGTGACTGTGAATCTTTCTACCATCGTTTTAGGTCCCAGTGTAATGTACACGTGACTATGAATCTTTCTACCATCGTTTTAGGTCCCAGTGTAATGTACACGTGACTGTGAATCTTCCTGCAATCGTTTTAGGTCCCAGTGTAATGTACACGTACCATCGTTTTAGGTCCCAGTGTAATGTACACGTGACTATGAATCTTTCTACCATCATTTTAGGTCCCAGTGTAATGTACACGTGACTGTGAATCTTTCTACCATCGTTTTGGTTCCCAGTGTAATGCACACGTGACTATGAATCTTCCTACTATCGTTTTGGGCCCCAGTGTAATGCACACGTGACTAAATCTTCCTACCATCGTTTTGGGCCCCAGTGTAATGTACACGTGACTGTGAATCTTTCTACCATCGTTTTGGGCCCCAGTGTAATGTACACGTGACTGTGAATCTTTCTACCATCGTTTTGGGCCCCAGTGTAATGTACACGTGACTGTGAATCTTTCTACCATCGTTTTGGGCCCCAGTGTAATGCACACGTGACTAAATCTTCCTACCATCGTTTTGGGCCCCAGTGTAATGCACACGTGACTAAATCTTCCTACCATCGTTTTGGGCCCCAGTGTAATGTACACGTGACTGTGAATCTTCCTACCATCGTTTTGGGCCCCAGTGTAATGTACACGTGACTGTGAATCTTCCTACCATCGTTTTGGGCCCCAGTGTAATGTACACGTGACTATGAATCTTTCTACCATCGTTTTGGGCCCCAGTGTAATGTACACGTGACTGTGAATCTTCCTACCATCGTTTTTGGCCCCAGTGTAATGTACACGTGACTGTGAATCTTCCTACCATCGTTTTTGGCCCCAGTGTAATGTACACGTGACTATGAATCTTTCTACCATCGTTTTGGGCCCCAGTGTAATGTACACGTGACTGTGAATCTTTCTACCATCGTTTTGGGCCCCAGTGTAATGTACACGTGACTATGAATCTTTCTACCATCGTTTTGGGCCCCAGTGTAATGTACACGTGACTGTGAATCTTCCTACCATCGTTTTGGGCCCCAGTGTAATGTACACGTGACTGTGAATCTTTCTACCATCGTTTTGGGTCCCAGTGTAATGTACACGTGACTATGAATCTTTCTACCATCGTTTTGGGCCCCAGTGTAATGTACACGTGACTGTGAATCTTTCTACCATCGTTTTGGGCCCCAGTGTAATGTACACGTGACTGTGAATCTTCCTACCATCGTTTTTGGCCCCAGTGTAATGTACACGTGACTGTGAATCTTTCTACCATCGTTTTGGGCCCCAGTGTAATGTACACGTGACTATGAATCTTCCTACCATCGTTTTGGGCCCCAGTGTAATGTACACGTGACTGTGAATCTTCCTACCATCGTTTTGGGCCCCAGTGTAATGTACACGTGACTGTGAATCTTTCTACCATCGTTTTGGGCCCCAGTGTAATGTACACGTGACTGTGAATCTTCCTACCATCGTTTTGGGCCCCAGTGTAATGTACACGTGACTGTGAATCTTCCTACCATCGTTTTGGGCCCCAGTGTAATGCACACGTGACTATGAATCTTCCTACCATCGTTTTGGGCCCCAGTGTAATGTACACGTGACTGTGAATCTTTCTACCATCGTTTTGGGCCCCAGTGTAATGTACACGTGACTGTGAATCTTTCTACCATCGTTTTGGGCCCCAGTGTAATGTACACGTGACTAAATCTTTCTACCATCGTTTTTGGCCCCAGTGTAATGTACACGTGACTGTGAATCTTCCTACTATCGTTTTTGGCCCCAGTGTAATGTACACGTGACTGTGAATCTTCCTACCATCGTTTTTGGCCCCAGTGTAATGTACACGTGACTGTGAATCTTCCTACTATCGTTTTAGGTCCCAGTGTAATGTACACGTGACTGTGAATTTTTCTACCATCGTTTTAGGTCCCAGTGTAATGTACACGTACCATCGTTTTGGGCCCCAGTGTAATGCACACGTGACTATGAATCTTTCTACCATCGTTTTGGGCCCCAGTGTAATGTACACGTGACTGTGAATTTTTCTACCATCGTTTTAGGTCCCAGTGTAATGTAAACGTGACTATGAATCTTTCTACCATCGTTTTAGATCCCAGTGTAATGCACACGTGACTGTGAATCTTTCTACCATCGTTTTGGTTCCCAGTGTAATGTACACGTGACTGTGAATCTTCCTACTATCGTTTTAGGTCCCAGTGTAATGTACACGTGACTGTGAATCTTCCTACCATCGTTTTGGGCCCCAGTGTAATTTACACGTGACTGTGAATCTTCCTACTATCGTTTTAGGTCCCAGTGTAATGTACACGTACCATCGTTTTAGGTCCCAGTGTAATGTACACGTGACTATGAATCTTCCTACGATCGTTTTGGGCCCCAGTGTAATGTACACGTGACTGTGAATCTTCCTACCATCGTTTTGGGCCCCAGTGTAATGCACACGTGACTGTGAATCTTCCTACTATCGTTTTAGGTCCCAGTGTAATGCACACGTGACTGTGAATCTTTCTACCATCGTTTTGGGCCCCAGTGTAATGTACACGTGACTGTGAATCTTTCTACTATCGTTTTAGGTCCCAGTGTAATGCACACGTGACTATGAATCTTCCTACCATCGTTTTGGGCCCCAGTGTAACGTACAATAATAAACAGGACGAACAACAAAAGAAAAAATCACATTCAATGGAAACAGAAACGCCACATCACAGCCTCAATTCCTTACATTAAGTGGGTGACGGAGGCAATATCGAGCGAAAACATCAAATCAGACCTTATTACGACCATAACACCATCAAACAACTGTTATTACACTGCAAGGACACACTTGAAAAGTAGACAAAAGGGGCGTGGTTAACCAACTTCACAGTTACACCAGTGAAACTGGACTAAGATTTGGGACACGCCTCAAGGAACATCAGAAAGTTGTAGTTAGGTATACAAAAGATATTTTTCAACCACATCAAAGACTGGAGTAACTCGGGGTGCTAAAAATAGGGCATAATTGGAAACTGAAAGTGGTCAAGGACTCTGTCTGGTTAAGGTAGGAAGAACTGATAAACAGGGATGAAAGGAGGAGCTGAGTCATCTCTTTGGTCCATATCAACAGCCAATAAGGGGCGGAATGGATGAGACAGTCCCTTGGATTGCCTACATGCAGTATAAAATTGTGATACAGGGGCAAAAATGTGTCCTGACAATTTGACAGCTGACTTTCGTCCAATTCGCTGAGTAATAGTGAATAGTTCAGACTTAGTCAAACAGGCGTTTTCGAAAACAAGCAGAGAATGTTTGAATTGCTGTTTGTGCTAAAGATTGAAATGTAGAATAAATTTGTATCATATTAATAAAACAAAAATGATAAAAACAAAAAAAGGGGGAAGGGGAGGGGGTTATAGAAAAAGTCAACACCAGAAAGTGAATCTTCCTACAATTGTGTTAGACCCCAGTGTAATGTAAAAATGTACTTGACACGAGAATGTCAATATTCCTACAATAGTTTTAGACCCCAGTGTAATGTAAAAATGTGCTTAACACGAGAATGTGAACCTTCCGAGGATCATTGTAGGCACCAGTGTAATGCAAAAATGAGTTAACACGAGAATGTGAACCTTCCGAGGATCATTGTAGGCACCAGTGTAATGCAAAAATGAGTTAACACGAGAATGTGAATCTTCCAATGATCAATGTAGGCACAAACTCACGAACTTAGGTATATCTTTATTCAATGTTGTGACATACCTATTTTTTCTTGCAGCAATCTTGTATAAATTCAAGAAAATATTAGATCAGGGAATCACACAAGTCTACAAGGATACATAGTTATGACAAAAGAAAAAATATCAAAAGGAAACATGCTGTTTTATTAAACGACGAACATATCTAGAATGCAAGTTGTGATTTATCAAAAAATGTTCATTTCAAAACAAACAAAAAACCTAGAAGATATATGATTTATTGAGCAAAGGTACTCTCCTTTACAAACCTTTACAAAATAAACAAAATATAACAATAGACAAGAGTGATTACAAATTGCATTGATAGTCATCTCTGTTTACACTTCTCTGAGTCACATATCAGACGTGCATTGGTTGTGCGTGTAAATACCACTGAGACAAACACAAAGAAACGTGCATCTGTTTACACTTCTCTGAGTCACCTATCAGACGTGCACTGCGCGTGTAAATACCACAGAGACAAACACAAAGGAACTTGTGTCTAACAACACTGTTCTGAGTCACCTATCAGACGTGCATTGGTTGTGCGTGTAAATACCACAGAGACAAACACAAAGAAACGTGCATCTGTTTACACTTCTCTGAGTCACCTATCAGACGTGCACTGCGCGTGTAAATACCAAAGACAAACACAAAGGAACCTGTGTCTAATTACACTTCTCTAAGTCACCTATCAGACGTGCACTGCGCGTGTAAATACCAAAGACAAACACAAAGGAACCTGTGTCTAATTACACTTCTCTGAGTCACCTATCAGACGTGCACTGCGCGTGTAAATACGACAGAGACAAACACAAAGGAACTTGTGTCTAATTACACTGTTCTGAGTCACCTATCAGACGTGCACTGCGCGTGTATATACCACTGAGACAAACACAAAGGAACCTGTGTCTTATTACACTGTTTTGAGTCACCTATCACCTGTACCTGCTTACACTTCTCTGAGTCACCTTCCAGACGTGCATTGGTTGTGCGTGTAGATACGACAGAGACAAACACAAAGGAACTTGTGTCTAACATTACACTGATCATTTCCACTATTTCATAGGCATTGAATGAGGTAAAATGTCAGAGACAAACACAAAGGAACTTGTGTAAATATACAGGCAACACTGTTACAAAGTCACATTTGTAGACGTTACACTACACGATGCAATCCGTGAGACAAACACAAAGGAACTTGTGTCTAACACACTGTTTATCTTAAATATCTATTACACGATTGGTTGTGCTGTAAATATCTATTACACGAAATTATCTTAACACAAAGGAAATTGTCTCTAATTACACTTTCTGACACGAAATTATCCGTGCATATTTTTGCTTGAAATTATCTTAAATATCTATTAAAGGATTACCTGTGTATTATTACACTGTTTTGAAATATCTTTTACCTAAATTATCACCTATTTTACCTGCTTAAATTCTCTTAAATATCTATTACACGAAATTATCTTAAATATCTATTACACAAATTATCTTAAATATCTTTTATTATCCGAAATATTTTTGCTTGAAATTATCTTAAATATCTATTACACGAAATTATCTTACATTATTACGAAATTATCTTAAATATCTTCACAGGCATTGAATTTTTGTAAAATGTCTTAAATATCTATTACACGAAATTATCTTAAATATACCAAATTATCAAATATCTTTTACACGAAATTACAAATATTTTTGTAAATTATCATTAAATATCTATTAAACAAAATTATCTAAAATATCTATTACACGAAATTATCTTAAATATCTTTTACACGAAATTATCCGAAATATTTTTGCTTGAAATTATCTTAAATATCTATTACACGAAATTATCTTAAATATCTATTACACGAAATTATCTTAAATATCTATTACACGAAATTATCTTAAATATCTTTTACACGAAATTATCTTAAATATCTATTACACGAAATTATCTGAAATATCTATTACACGAAATTATCTTAAATAGTTTTGCTTGAAATTATCTAAAATATCTTTTACACGAAATTATCTGAAATATCTATTACACGAAATTATCTTAAATATCTACTACACAATGAAAGCTGTGACATCTATTACGTAATAAAACCTGATAACACAATATTGATCAGACATAAATATTACATGATGTCATCTGACCCCGAGACACCAGTTATATTTTATCGGAGTATTAATCGCCATTTTATCGTCGACATACAACATCACACATAACTACAGTTGAAAACAGTCCTTGATATTCACCTAGAACCATCTCGGTCATTCTCAATTTAATGTGAAATTATGAAATAAGAGATATTTTCATTGAGCCTGTAATGTTTGTCATACAAATAATTTCGCTTTGACCCACCTTACGCCTTACAGAATTTGAATGAATTCTTGTCACTTTCAAGTCATGTCCGCAAACAAAATGTGCATTGCACTACCAAAAAAAAAAATACATCGTCATTTCATTACAGTATACAGAGAGCATTGAAATCACTTACTTTGTCATTATGATAGTTTTTTCAATGTCAATTGGTAACTTGGTAACCCAAAGCAACAAACTAACTTTGATCACTGTGCCCTTGGCAGGACGTCAAGCCATTTACATAGTACCATAAAGACATTCATTGTTGTAGGCCTTTGGGCTATGAGGAAGGAGGTTAAAACAAAGCAATTTATCTTAACACAATTGCATTCATAGAAAATAATTAGTCAGGTAGACACCTACCTGCTACTGTAGTACAAGCTAAATTGCCCTATTGATTTCTAATAGATGTAGGAATGTAGTGAAAATCTACTGTCCATAACGACACAGAACCTAACCCTACCATAAGTGTTTAAACAATCGTGTTGAAATTATATAATGTTCGCTTACACACGTGATTCCGTAATCATTATGTCAAATAGTGACAACATGCTAATATACTTTGATCGCTTCCTACAGACACATACGATGGCAGTTACACAGAGCCACATACGGTGGTCGTTACAGACAAATACATACGGTGGTCGCTACACACAGCTACATACGGTGGTCTATACACACAGCCAAATACGGTGGTCGCTAAACACAGACACATACGATGGTCGATACACACAGCTACATACGGTGGCATCTACACACAGTCACATACGGTGGTCGTTACAGACAAATACATACGGTGGTCGCTACACACAGCTACATACGGTGGTCTATACACACAGCCAAATACGGTGGTCGCTAAACACAGACACATACATGGTCGATACACACAGCTACATACGGTGGCATCTACACACAGTCACATACACACAAATACATACGGTGGTCGCTACACACAGCTACATACGGTGGTCTATACACACAGCCAAATACGGTGGTCGCTAAACACAGACACATACGATGGTCGATACACACAGCTACATACGGTGGCATCTACACACAGTCACATACGGTGGTCGCTGCACACAAATACATATGGTGGTCGCTACACACAGTTACATTAGGTGGTCGATACACACAGCCACGTACGATGGTCGCTACACAGCCACATACGATGGTCGCTACACGCAGACACATACGGTGGTCGATACACACAGCAACATACGGTGGCAGCTACACACAATCACATACGGTGGCAGCTAAACACAACCACATACGGTGACCGCTACACACAGTAACATAAGGTGGCCGCTACACACAGCCACATACGGTGGTCGATACACAGTCACATACGGTGGTCGATACACAAACATACATACGGTGGTCGCTACACACAGACACATACGGTGGTCGCTACACACAGACACATACGGTGGTCGATGCACACAGCTACATACGGTGGCCGATACACACAGCCACATACGGTGACCGCTACACACAGTCACACACGGTGACAGTCACATACGGTGGTCGCTACACACAGCTACATACCCAGGTCGCTACACACAGACACATACGGTGGTCGATACACACAGCTACATACCCAGGTCGCTACACACAGACATAAGGTGGTCGATACACACAGCTACATACGGTGGCAGCTACACACAGCCACATACGGTGACCGCTACACACAGTCACATACGGTGACCGCTACACACAGTCACATACGGTGACAGTCACATACGGTGGTCGCTACACACAGCTACATACCCAGGTCGCTACACACAGACACATACGGTGGTCGATACACACAGCTACATATCCACACACAGACATAAGGTGGTCGCACAGCTACACACAGACATAACCGGTCACATACGGTGGTCGATACACACATACGGGTGGTCGATACACACAGCTACATACGGTGGCAGCTACACACAGCCACATACGGTGACCGCTACACACAGTCACATACGGTGGCCGCTACACAGAGCTACATACGGTGGTCGCTACACAAAGACACACACGATGTCTGCTAAACACAGCCAAATACACATCCCGTATCATACATTCAGCCAAACATCGCAATTAAAATCAGCACATGGACGGCTGTCGCTGCTAACCATAACCATTCATCGTAGTGAATATGCAACATGTGCAATTGTCACTACTAGACATGCAAGCATAGGAGCAACTGGTACATAGCCACAAATGACAGACACCTGCGCATTCTCCACCACCCCTACACACATCCATTTACTGAAGCCACCTGCACCTAGACGACCACCAATATGTCACACAGCTACAAAAATAGTTACTTGCACATTAAAGCATTAGAGCAACAACTAGGACACAGTTATACATCGTAGTCACTGTACCTGACTACCCCTACTCAAAAGTAACCAATCAAAGCCAGTCTATAAGGCAGCAAGCACTTGTTTGTTCACACACATCCACATGCCGTGGCCACCAGGTTGGGGACGAAATCTACCTGTAAGTCATTGTTTACGATGTACATGATGGACATCGAGCTGTACGAAATTGGAGCACAACATGGCCTCAACTGTCTCATCGTGTTCCATTCTTCTTGGTTCCACCGATGGTCCTGTATCATCTGGGTGTGGTTATAGTGAGCCTGGTGCTGGCCTGCAATATACAATAAATGTTGTATCATACTCCTGTGGCAATAGATAACTAAAAGATAAACAAGTCACTACAAACACAACAGGCAATTCAATGTGAATTAAAGGCGGCCTTTCGGCCTTTCAGTGAACGATCAGCAAACAAGACCTGGCATTAAAATGCATTTTGTCAGACCTCAAATTGTTTTTATACGAGTGTAGTCGACACAAGAAATAATCAGTACTGAGTTAAATTTTCTACATGAATACACGTTTTATATATCATTACCTTCGCATGAACCGTAACAGTAGTTTGCTTGGAACGACACGGGGCTGATTACGCTGTCCCAGCCGATATCGTTGAAGTTGATGGTAAGGGGTTTCATACAACACTCTGTCGACCTCTCCGTACAAATGCGTGGCGTGCTTCTTGTATGTCGAACATTGTGTCCTTTCTTGGTCGTTATTACCAAAAATGGCCTGGTATCACTTTTAAAACTGAATATTGTCCTTGGATTCTTTCGTATACAACTTCTACAGACAATGGCGATCCCGTGATTTTGTCGTGGCTTCTGGAGCCAGCGAATGACCGACCTTTTCACTTTTATTTTGAGCCAGCCGTATTTTACAGAGGTTTCGACCCTATTTACCATGTTTTTAGGGCGGCGCCTACCCTGATTGTCTTGTTTCAGTTCGGATACAATGAATGTTTGGATATGGGGATCATGATGGTGGAAAAGCTTGTAAATCCAGATCTCCGCTGAAAAGATGTCGTTAGGGTTTACCTTTCCATCCACGTCAAAATGGTAGCATCCGGCACCCTTCTTGTTTGTACATTCGACTGTCACTGGAACCACAAATAGCCATATATAAACAATCAATCACAGCTTTAGCAATGAGAGAAACATCTGGCAATGAATTTGAAATATTCTAACAAAAACAAAGAACAATGACTTTTCGGTTATTCTAGTCACGTGGTTAATAGTGTATGTACTAGAAGCCTAAGACAACGAGTCTCTAAAATAATGTTCCGGTGAACAAACAAACAAGGTTACGATAAATATTCTTCTCGAAAACAAATAAAACCTAACCATACACAACAAATGTGTAATGTATATGATATCACATAACAATAATTGGGTATAGGAAACATTACGAACCCGAACAGAGTAGAATTCCATACTATCGGATTTCAGAATTTCCCTTAAGTATGAGATCGTACTCGAACGCGTTATGGACGAACTGCATTCTTTCCAATGGCCCCAAATATTTAATATTGGAGGCCCTAAATATTGAATATTGCAGGAACTAGGACGTTTCCAATATTTATTATTGCTGAATTTCAATCTAAACTACATTATCAAAATGAATCAGCGCTTCATATTAATCTTTGATAAACATAGACGCGTACATATAACTGCATGTTAATCAACATTTGTCAATGACCTCTTGGCTCGATAACCTTTCACATATGGGCTAGAACTCAGAAACGTGTTACTCCAAATATAGGATTTTAAAATCATCATACAGCGTTTCTGATTAAAAAGGGGAGAAGTATTAATTTTTCCAGTAGCGTTGGATGATTGTAGTATCACAAACTTGTTTCTACAGACAGCGAGTCAACAGCCTTAACAGCATGTCGGTGGCACCCGACTACTCCTTATGATTAATGTCTTATTTGTCCTTGAAAACAAGGATCGACAAAGCATGTGTGCTGTCATCTTTCCCACAGATGTTTAGCAATAAAACCTGTCGACAAGTTGATAGCAATCACAAAAATTTGGGGTAAACGGTGCGTGCTCAGCTGTATCGTGTTTCATAACGGACGCGTTAACATTTACAGGGTACAAAGTCCTGTTCAGCGAGACAAATATAATAGGAGAGCACACCATTCACGTCCTATAGGGTCCTCCCATGTTCGCTTCATGGAAGCGTGGTAGCGATGCGGGATCGGAAAAATTAACCGGTTCTCTCCGCCGGCCTCTGGAGCTCTTTAAGGTTGGAACATAAAGTCTTACACACGTGCCAAAAAGAGCTTTCACATCTGACCTCGATTTTGCGCACCGGTGTCCAGTATGCGGCTCAAAATCCATAATATTTGGATTATAATATATAGGATTAAAACAACGTGATATTGTCTCTAGCATACCTATGTTGGCGTATGACGAGTCGACCTTAGCAGTATTGTATATCCTACCATTCACATCGAACAATTCGTTTATATTTTAAAACCAGCGTTTTTTATCATATTTTTGTTGATTAAATATTGTAAAACTGGTATTTGTGTCGTTAATTTTGTGTTTTATGTGTTAAAGTTGTGTTTTCTATAATTGATATTGAGATTAACGTGCCGTTTATTTTAATTTGAATTGTAATTCAGGTAGAATCGTCACAACTGTTATGCAATGCTTTGGTTTTGCATTATTTGTGACCTCCAACCCTATACCATGCCTTGAATTTTGGTTCACAGTGTAAAAGGTCTCGAACTCCCTAGTGTGGAACATCTATACAAAACTACAATTTTATTGTAATATCGATCACAAAAATTAAAAACTTTTGAATATGAATTACAATGACAGTGTTGAATACATATCATGAGATTTAGCATTCAAACAATAAAACATTCAATCTGCTTTTAAAATATCAAACAATACAACGTTCCTACCCATTTGTTTTGTCATTTCGTTATACACTACTTTTGAATGGAAATTGTTGATACATTTTTTTTCAACCTACACCATAATCGGTTGAGCCAAAACATACCAACAGGCAATACCATAACTACCAAATACAAGTAATTATTCAATAAAAACTGATTGAGTGTCGTCATGGTTACCCATCGACGTATCTCTTCTTGTGTTGAACATTTCGGCCTCATTGTCTAATGCCTCGTACAAAATCACCTATAAACCCCATTTCACTTTTTACTACGTTTTTTTCTTTTTATCACTTTTTTCGTCGCTTCCACTCTAATATAGTTCAGTATTTTGTCACGTTTGTTGTTTTGACCTTGAATGAAGGTCAATATGGGTAATATATATGAAGTGAATAGTCACACTTGGATCATCCCCTACGTACATTTCAATATTTCCTCATATTGATTTCGACCTCCAGGATTCCAATAATCTGGTCTTTAGTAATACAAGACAAGATGTATTTAAAACAAGAGATAAACTTAAAGAAAATAAATAGATTTTGATAGCTCATATCAAAGTTCATGCAAAATTATTCCTGAAAAACTTTCATGTTTGATAAAGTAATAACCGTTGGCGTTATGTTTCAATAAGATAATGGCGGTGTAACATTTATCTTTTTTCACCGTAACCCAGGTAATTTGTCAGTGAGGTCATCATTTCTAAAATTGCCTTATTTTGTATCTTTGATTCTTGTAGTTTTAACAGTTTGTCTACGTTTCAATGTCTAAATCCGTTATCATGAAGGTCATGACGCAAGTCCTAGTGTTGATCACAATAAAATACTAGTTCGTGCGGTGCGTGCATGAAACACTGCACCACGGCATATCCTGATCACATGCTGTTTAAAGGACCGAGTCCAACGGTCAGCTTTGCGACGCTGTGTTGATTTGGCGCGTGCAAACTCAGAGTTTTAGCAAGTTTTTTTCCGCCACACATTTTGACGCTGGAACATTACATCGTTCTATTTATACATCAGCCACGCCCCAAATTTCGTTAATTACCTAGAAATCATGGTCGTTGTTCATGAACAACGCGTGCTCTTGTCGTGAAGAAACACGATATCACAGCAAACAAGCCGAGTGTTCTTCATAGGGTTTACTAACCAAATCAATCAATTTCAACTGAAAATTTCAAAGTGATTAATGCGGTTGACAATCTGGTTTCCCCCGCTTACAATATATACAAGAGGGCATATTTTTAATTTTAAAGCATTTGTCTACATAAACCAAGGAATATGTTTTATAAATTATTAACAAAACTACATGTTTAATGAATAACACAGCTGTCACAGATGTCGGATCCTTAATTGACAATTTTTTCTAATTTGTCAAATTCCTATTAAATATACACATATTGTATATTCCACACACAAACCAAAAATTGTGAAAGAATTTGAACATTGTGTTGCGTTAATTTGGACAATGACAATGAAAGGGGTGAGAGACACCATGTGTATTCCGGTAACATCACGACTGACATCAGTCTTTTCATCAGAAACTTCGCATGAATAGATTGACTGGGCAGCACAGTTTTGTCAACGCCTGTGCATGTTTACGTCACGCACCCCACAAAGTAAAGGACAGTCGAACCTGACGGAACAAAACTTAGATAATCCGTTTATTGAAGTGTAAATCTAGTTTATAAATCCGCTAGACTTTAATTCTTCTTGAATATCAGTAAACCGCAAAGGCAAGGTCAAGGTCATACTAGTTTTAAGTCTACCCTTTGAGCGGAAAACTTCCAAAATGTCGTTTTAGATATTTGTGTACAGGGTTTGCTTACAGACAACTACTAAATACTGCCGAATTTATTTTATATTAATTTGTTATATACTATCAAACATGTTGTATGATATTAACATGTAATATTTTGATGATAGTAATGAATAAAATATAAGGAACACACAGAAAAATAACAAACTTTTAGATATTTAACCATACGTTTTTCACCTACCGTCTGATCCCGTTACAAGCACTTGTTTTTTCCTTGCGTAAAAGTTCGGATGTGCTCTTCGCCGTTTTCTCGCATCCGACCCATCGTTCATATACTCGTGCTGCAGGTATTTGAAAGGAAGTGCAGGTCGGGGACCGTGGAGTTGTGGAGGAGAGTCCATACGAAGCTTTTCTAAAACACGGCGCTTTATTTGCTCAATATGTTCCTGTTCCCGGAGTTTCATCACATCTACCGATTTTTCTGGGTTCGAATCCGTTCCCGTTTTCAGGTCCGCTTCAGCCAATACATTTTCATCACGTAGCGTTCTTATTCTCGGCTTGTGGCCATTTTTAAGAGCAGCACGTGCTTCGTTTTCTGAAAATGTTCTTTCTGTCGAATTCAATTTTGTATCGTTAATATCATCTAAAGTCTTACTTTGTGTGTAAACTTCTGTTTTGTTGATAACAGCGGTATTTGTTGAATCATAAGTACTTTTCTGATTGAGATTTCCTTCATCATCCACAAAAGTCTTTCTCCGTGTCTCATCCTCCGCGCCTGTATTGATTAAAGCCACTTTGTGGGTACCATGGTGTCGATTGGAGTCCGTTTGAGAATTGGCCTTGGAGCCAATAAATCTTATTTCAAATTGTTGTTTTTCTGAAGATCTTTCTGGAGCCGAGAGTATAAACCCGACAAAGGTTGAAAAATATAGAAATGTCACGAATACAGCCGCCTGTTCCATGGTCAATTAATGAAGGAGCGAAAAATCTGACCGACCAAAGCTAACGGTTCCTAGACAGTGTATGGTCTAACATGTGTGCCTGTGGGATAATTATACCAACAAACAGGGGTGTGTGGTGAATTGTCCAATCGAAACGGTTAGATTTAATCCTAGGGGACCATCAAAGGGTATCTACAAACGATGAAAGAATGTATTTACATTTTAATTTCAGACTGGTGTACGACGGTTTTTCTCCATACGACAGCAGTGGTAATTGTAGAATTACCGGATTACGAGATAGCAACACAATGAAAAGATTTCGCCGGCTCATGAAGAAACAGAATGTAAAGGGACGTTTTACCCATAGGTTTAGAGATATGCTCAATGGACCGGCGATTTGACCGATACGATCTATTTAGCGGTTGATTAAACTTTCTCATAAATCGCCTCGGATGTTCCTGTCAACTTACTACACTGTAATATATATCCTGAAAAAAAAAACAAATTATAGTCAAAGATTTTTTTTATTATTAATTTCTTCAACTCATAACTTTCATCGGTTCAATTATTATTTGATCTTTTTACACTGCAAAAAAATGAGAAGCTCTGCCTGTTGGTTTGAAAGCATTGGGTGAGAAAATCGGTCAACTCTGGAGTAGAGTTAATAAAGATGAAACTGGAACCCACTATATCATTACAGGAAACACAAGTGGTGACCTTGAACAGCACAGATTGAGTAGTACAGCGCTGTCAAGGATGATACTATTAAGACGTGATTTCTTACATATGTGCTTCCCATTTAGACGTCTGAGTATACACCAATTTGGCGGACTCTTTTGTAACAGACATCTTTGATATCGTCAGAGACATTTATATAATGATTCACGAGTTTCACCAGACATAGTCTTGTACAGTGCTGTCCATAGATTCCATGTAATATTACTGTTTAACGAGTTTCACCAGACATAGACTTGTACAGTGCTGTCCATAGTGTCCCTGTAATATCACTGTTTAACGAGTTTCACCAGACATAGACTTGTACAGTGCTGTCCATAGTGTCCATGTAATATTACTGTTTAACGAGTTTCACCAGACATAGACTTGTACAGTGCTGTCCATAGTGTCCCTGTAATATCACTGTTTAACGAGTTTCACCAGACATAGACTTGTACAGTGCTGTCCATAGTGTCCCTGTAATATCACTGTTTAACGAGTTTCACCAGACATAGACTTGTACAGTGCTGTCCATAGTGTCCATGTAATATTACTGTTTAACGAGTTTCACCAGACATAGACTTGTACAGTGCTGTCCATAGTGTCCATGTAATATTACTGTTTAACGAGTTTCACCAGACATAGACTTGTACAGTGCTGTCCATAGTGTCCCTGTAATATCACTGTTTAACGAGTTTCACCAGACATAGACTTGTACAGTGCTGTCCATAGTGTCCCTGTAATATCACTGTTTAACGAGTTTCACCAGACATAGACTTGTACAGTGCTGTCCATAGTGTCCATGTAATATTACTGTTTAACGAGTTTCACCAGATATAGACTTGTACAGTGCTGTCCATAGTGTCCTTGTAATATTACTGTTTAACGAGTTTCACCAGACATACAATACCACTGTCTAGTAACAAAGTGAACATTATACGTCATGTGTTCTTATGTCTAAACATTTGAAATTCAATAAAAGACTGCATAATAAAAAAATATATAGATAAATCATATTAGTCGATGAACAATATTGTTTTGTGACGTCATTACCATGTTGTAAGAGTATTTTTGATATCTAATGTTTAAGGGAAAATGTACGAAAATGGTGTCTGGCAGGTGAGTCACGAAATCAAATTTATCTGTGATTGATTTTATTAGCAGATCGATTCCGTCGTATTTGATATGCACATAAGTATGTAGATTCGTGTAAAGAGAAATGTGTTTGCATTTCAATAATGTTATGTAATCACCTTCATAGCTGGAGCTCCCTGTCTAGAGACAAACACGGCACTGGTTATTTTTTCAGAAATTACGTGTGATTACTGTACGTATAAAACGGACTGTGTGTATGTGAAGTCAAAAACCAGATGACATCTGTCTTAATACACCCCTCTAACACTTCATCCCCGACATACCTGTTGAATTATGTCACTTTAAGACTGTCTATACTGATAAACACATCATGTCCTACCACTTTAACGCCACCTCCTCTCGTGCACTCCTCATATCCTGACACTTTAACGCTGCTGATACACCCCTAAAATCTTATCACTTTAACACCACCTCCTCTCGTGCACTCCCCATATCCTGACACTTTAACGCTGCTGATACACCCCTAAAGTCTTATCACTTTTACACCGAATCACCGTATCCTGACACTGTAGCATTGATTCTTTTAATACAGTTCTCATATCCTGTTACTTTAATACCGCCTCTACTAACCCGCAGATACACCTTGACATCCGGTCACTTTAACACTGCCTTCGAATAAACCCTGATATCATGTTACTTTAGCACCGCCTCCACTGACATGTTCATCATACATGGATCATATCATTTTAGCACTGTTTTTACTGACAAACATCTTATATCCTGTCACTTTAATACCGCTCCTTCTGAGACACGTCACATACCCTGTCACTTTAACCAACCCCCACTCTCCCGATACACGTCACAAATCCTGTCACTTTAACCAACCCCCACTCTCCCGATACACGTCACAAATCCTGTCATTTTAACCAACCCCCACTCTCCCGATACACGTCACAAATCCTGTCACTTTAACCAACCCCCACTCTCCCGATACACGTCACATACCCTGTCACTTTAACCAACCCCCACCCTCCCGATACACGTCACATATCCTGTCACTTTAACCAACCCCCACCCTCCCGATACACGTCACAAATCCTGTCACTTTAACCAACCCCCACCCTCCCGATACACGTCACATATCCTGTCACTTTAACAGCTCCTCCCGGATACAGAATCAACCCACTCACTATGTTCTGATATTCGGTCACTTTAACGCTTGTCTCCCCTGATAAACCCTTCATATCTGGTCATTTAAAGACTACTTCCCGAAATACACCCCGCGTGTCCAGTTATTTTAGACTGATATTACTGTATTACTACCCCACTATGACTTCCTTCATATCCAGACACCTTAACACTGCATTCCGAGTTTTATTATGCCAGTTATCGACACCTTGTGCAAAGTTGTGATACCATTGAATATCGAATGAACAGACGTGTCAGCACGACATATTAGAGCAGCAGGAATATAACTATCTATAAATGGGAAATTCACAGTATGGAAGTCGAAATCATCACGCTTATCATAGATCTTTTTTGGAAAGTTGTCTCGGTTTTTTTTGTAGAAGGCAGAGACCGAGTTAAGGGGCTAATAAAGAAAAGTCCCGTGTCAGCGATTTCCGTTTCATTCCATGAATGAACATGGTCAACACTTTGTTTACATTAGTTAAAACGACACCAAGACATGCCGGGAAAATCTGAGCCGCAGCATGATGAAACTGTGGGCACTTGATAACCCTCAGAGCCCAAAGGTCAAGTACACCAAAATGTGGCGTTCAGAAGAAAGCTAAATATGTATTGTTATTTTATGTCACGTGTCATACGAACCGTAGACGCGTGGAAGGGGAGGTCTTGCATCAGTCAGGAGTCAAAAGTGCATTCTCACCCGAGTTCACGGATTTGCTTCTCTTTATTAAGCAACTGATAAACACATCATGTCATATCACTTTAACACCGCCTACCCTCGTGCACTCCCCATATCCTGACACTTTAACATCGCCTCTTCTGAAACATCCTTCGAGTCTTATCACTTTTACACCGAATCGATTCTTTTAATACAGTTCTCATATCCTGTTACTTTAATACCGCCTCTACTAACCCACAGATACACATTGATATCCGGTCACTGGTTTTACTGATAACACCCGATATCCTGTCACTTTAACACCGCTCACTCTGACACCTCCCTCTCCCCCTTCTCTGCCTTCCGATACACGTCACTAACCCTGTCACTTTAACACTGCTCCCTCTGACACCCCTCCCCCTTCTCTGCCTTCCGATACACGTCACTAACCCTGTCACTTTAACACCCCCTCCCCGATACAGAATCAAACCCACTCGCTATATCATTATACCCTGATAGTCGATCCTGCTGTACTACATAATAATGACCTTATATCCGGACACTTTCACACCGTGTTCCGAATTCTATATGTCTAGTTTTCGACACCTTGCACAAAATAGTGATATCATAAACAGTTTAGCCCTTGATATCGAATGAACTGGCGTGTCAGCACGACAGGTTCGGAAAGCAGGAGTATGACTATCTATAAATGGGAGATTCACAGTGGAGAAGTCGAAATCATCACGCTTATCATAGATCTTTCTAGAGAGTTGTCTTGGTTTGTTTTGTAGTAGGTAAAAGCCGAGTTAAGGGGCTAATGTAGAAAAGTCTCGTGTCAGCGATTTCCGTTAAATCAAACTGTATTACAGCATTAGTTAGAACGACACCAAGAAATGCCGGGAAAAATCTGAGCCGCAGCATGATGAAACTGTGGGCACTTGATAACCCTCAGAGCCCAAAGGTCAAGTACACCAAAATGTGGCGTTCAGAAGAAAGCTAAATATGTATTGTTATTTTATGTCACGTGTCATACGAACCGTAGACGCGTGGAAAGGGGAGGTCTTGCATCAGTCAGGAGTCAAAAGTGCATTCTCACCCGAGTTCACGGATTTGCTTCTCTTTATTAAGCAACTGATAAACACATCATGTCATATCACTTTAACACCGCCTACCCTCGTGCACTCCCCATATCCTGACACTTTAACATCGCCTCTTCTGAAACATCCTTCGAGTCTTATCACTTTTACACCGAATCGATTCTTTTAATACAGTTCTCATATACTGTTACTTTAATACCGCCTCTACTAACCCACAGATACACATTGATATCCGGTCACTGGTTTTACTGATAACACCCGATATCCTGTCACTTTAACACCGCTCACTCTGACACCTCCCTCTCACCCGAGTCCCACATCATGTCATATCACTTTAACTGCCTCATCATGTCATATCACTCGATACCTGACACTCACTAACCCTGTTTTAATACAGTTCTCATATACTGTTACTTTAATACACTTTAACTAACCCACAGATACACATTGATATCCGGTCACTGGTTTTACTAACACCCGATATCCTTTAACACCGCTCACTCTGACACCTCCCTCTCCCCTCCCCCCACTCCCACCCCACTTCTCCCCTCCCCCCACTCCCACCCCACTTCTCCCCTCCCGATACATGTCACTAACCCTGTCACTTTAACACTGCTCCCTCTGACACCCCTCCCCCTTCTCTGCCTTCCGATACACGTCACTAACCCTGTCACTTTAACACCACCTCCCCGATACAGAATCAAACCCACTCGCTATATCATTATACCCTGATAGTCGATCCTGCTGTACTACATAATAATGACCTTATATCCGGACACTTTCACACCGTGTTCCGAATTCTATATGTCTAGTTTTCGACACCTTGCACAAAATAGTGATGTCATAAACAGTTTAGCCCTTGATATCGAATGAACTGGCGTGTCAGCACGACAGGTTCGGAAAGCAGGAGTATGACTATCTATAAATGGGAGATTCACAGTGGAGAAGTCGAAATCATCACGCTTATCATAGATCTTTCTAGAGAGTTGTCTTGGTTTGTTTTGTAGTAGGTAAAAACCGAGTTAAGGGGCTAATGTAGAAAAGTCTCGTGTCAGCGATTTCCGTTAAATCAAACTGTATTACAGCATTAGTTTGAACGACACCAAGAAATGCCGGGAAAAATCTGAGCCGCAGCATGATGAAACTGTGGGCACTTGATAACCCTCAGAGCCCAAAGGTCAAGTACACCAAAATGTGGCGTTCAGAAGAAAGCTAAATATGTATTGTTATTTTATGTCACGTGTCATACGAACCGTAGACGCGTGGAAAGGGGAGGTCTTGCATCAGTCAGGAGTCAAAAGTGCATTCTCACCCGAGTTCACGGAGTTACTTCTCTTTATTAAGCCACTCATGAGCAAAGCCGGATTGTTACTACTACATGTAGCTGTTCCGTGGTGTTCGTCAGACGGATTGCATCAGCACACCTTTGTCGAACGCGTACTCCAAACGCATTTTTTATACAACAATGAGGCCTAAATGTATTCAAGTCTGTTGGTCGTTAATGCCACTAATACGTCTGATGAGTCATAGCTAAGATATCCGTTAAACATTGGAATGCCGGCGTGGTATTGAATGTGTTATTGATCTTAGTTTTAAAATTACACCTATGTACAAAACACTAGGTTACCATATCTTGTCATTTCTCTTTACCTCCATAGAACTTCACGTTTCCTTTCAACAATTCTGTAAACTGACTCCTCAGTATGAAGAAATATGCCTGGTCTGGAGGAAAAAAAATCAAAATTGATATCTATCGAAAATTGTCCTCATCATATTTGTATATAATTGTATATAATTAATCGTATTTGAGAATGAGCCATGATGCATATCACGAGAGAAGTGATAGTCAACCTGTATTACACAAAGTTGTGTCACAAAATGTTGAAAAACAAATTTGGTTTAATCATATCGAGCCACGATACATATCACAAAGCGAGGGTGAACTGTTACACAAAAACCCGTGTCACTACAAATTTAAAAGTGTGTGGTAATAACCAGACGAGCAAAAATACATGATTTCATACTCCTTATCTACAGATTATGGGAGTTTTCTTTACAAAGAAAGGACAACGGCAATATCACTATCTGGTAACAAATTGCGGGTATTTGAAATTTGTAAAAAATAACGTCAACATTCTACAAATATTGATTATTTTACATTTGTATATATTTTTAATTTTTCTTTAAATAACAAGAAATTTATTTTGACTAAATCCATCGTATGAGAGGACACAACGGACTTTTCTTCATCAGCCGCTGAATTTCTTCATACAGTCACGATGGACAACTCTCCAATAAGCTGCATAAGCGTGATAATTCCGAAACTGGGAATTTTCTTTTTCAAAAAGAAAATATCACAGACCTGACTCGTGTTATCTTGGTCGAGTATGCTGGTACCTAGATCTTCAAACAGACAGCTGGTGTAGCCTTGGTTACCAACAAAGACACAAATAAGTTAATAACCAATGATATCAGGATGGTGACATCAAAACCTCGCAGTAGTCTTCATCAATCTGCATCTCAAAGCATTTGGAATGAGCCGATCAGTTTGTTGTCGACATCCTTGACAAAAATCGTGATACTTGGATCAATAGTCAGTTTCGAATTAATTGCGAAATCTTACCACCGTAGGTTGGGTTATGCTCTAGACATGAAAATCGTTCAAAATGAACACCTGTCAACATTTGGATATCGGAAACTCAAATAATCAATATTCATAGAATCTACTTCTTTAAAAAGCATTTTAACCTAAATTATAATTAAAAAAAAATCAAAACGGAGCGAGAGAAAACCAACCAACGTCCTGGCTGTCTTCAGTTGTCGATCGGATCGAGAAGGAATCGACTTATTATAATATTAATATTTTGTTCTTAAGGCAAAGAACAGTCATAATACTAAACCATTTTAAATCAGAATTAACATTTCCTCTTTAAAACACAAACCGTAACTTGATGTTCGGTTGAACGTCAAGTAGACAACACTTGATACCCTACTTCAATTGTTAAAGTGCGCCAAGCATGCAGGACGATTATCACGCAGTTCGGCACAATCGGAACCATTCATAAATAACTCCGAAATCAAGATTCTTCCTTAAAAACTCTTTATTACTCCTTATTCTATGTGACGAGGAGAGGGTTATATAATGCAGTATTGTCTGGTTTATGTACAGTGGTACAAGTTCAACGTTCTTGGAATGCAAAAATATGTTAATGGGAGACAACCCTTACACATATATAGTGTGAGCTATCACGTTCCTGCCCTTGTCGGGATAAATTGACAAAAAGTTATTGTCAAACTAGTTTTTACAATGGAATCAAATGCAGCCTCTGGTACGTTTTACTCCTAATGAAAGTTTACTACCAGCGGTCATACTAATAACAAGATACTTACTTCTACACTCGCTTTGTAAGCCAAGTAATATACCTGCTAGAGAAAAGTTGAACCTAAAACAAAATCTTAGTTCCTAGAAAGCAACAGCATTTAGAGCAAGATGTGAAGACATTGGATGTAAATTCTATAATACTCATAATTTTTTGATAACATGCTGTAAAATAGTACACAAGGAACTTCTTCTCTGTAAATTATTTGACACTTATCACTTTCTCCCGTAAAACATTGTTATGTCATTTGTGTGACTTGTGACACTCACGAGACTGTAAACTGAAAAAAACACTTGGGAGAAAATGAAATATTGTAAGAGTCTGACAGTTATAGAATTTAGAATAAGATTATAATATTAATGGGGTCATAGAATTGTTACAATTAGAGCAAGGAGTCAAAAGTCCAACAGAGTGATGAATCAAAATTCTGACAGTCAGACTGAGGAGTCAAAATTCTGACAGTCAGGGTGATGAGTCAAAATTCTGACAGTCAGGGTGACGAGTCAAAATTCTGACAGTCAGGGTGACGAGTCAAAATTCGGACAGTCAGGGTGATTAGTCAAAATTCGGACAGTCAGGGTGACGAGTCAAAATTCTGACACTCAGGGTGACGAGTCAAAATTCTGACACTCAGGGTGACGAGTCAAAATTCTGACAGTCAGGGTGATGAGTCAAAATTCTGACAGTCAGAGTGATGAGTCAAAATTCTGACAGTCCGAGTGATGAGTCAAAATTCTGACAATCAGAGTGATTGGTCAAAAGTCTGACAGTCAAGGTAACCAGTCAAAATTCTGACAGTCAGAGTGAGGAGTCAAAATTCTGACAGTCAAAGTGATGAGTCGAAATTCTGACAGTCACAGTATTGAGTCAAAATTCTGACAGTCAGGGTGATGAGTCAAAAACCCTAAAGAGTGATATGTCTGAAAGCAAAGGATAAAAATTCCAACAGTCAAAATAAATCTGACAGAAGTATATCAACAGGTCGCTCTTTCTACAGTCCCTGCAAAAGGTTAAATTCTAACAATGTGAGCCTTAACTGAACAATTTTGACATCAATGCTTTGAGCAATGTGTAAAAGATTTCTGACACTCAATGCAACAAGAGTAAAACAGAATTGTAACATGTTATGAACAGTGAGATACTGAACCTACAGACCTAACAAATTCCTCAGATCATGTCCAATTTCTTTAAGGTGAACATCTATTACTTTGCTACTTCTGTAGCTTAGTCCTTACATAAAATCCTCACAACTTAATAACATACAACAGTGAAACTACAAATTCAAATAGAGCACAATTTCATAACAGGGTCAGGAAAAAATCCTACTGATTTAGTGCAGAGCTGATCACTACCACTTAAACAGGGTTATAGTGTTAGTTACGGTATTGACTATAGACTCTGGAAACTGACTGGCTACAAAGTATAGCAATAGATATCGACAGTTCTGAGTATATTTGGTTAAAATGAATTTTCGCTACACACCTTTAGCTTCCGTCATCATACAAGTAGCACTTTTATTGTATATTATAAACAGTAGCCTTCAAAAACAACAGAAAAGTCTGAGAGACATTCCAATACGTTCTATATAAAGTAGTAAAATAAGCTAAAAACAAGTGAAAAATGAAAAACAGAGACATTTTTCCATTATTCTGCACCAATATTAATCCATAGTTTTCCTCTCTACACCTACTTAAAAGAATCAACATAATATTTACAGAATGTTTCACATGACTGATAAGATTGAAAGTCAGTGTATTCAAGACCAGTTCCCTTTCCAGAATCATAATCTCATTTTAACACTTTGACAAAGAAATTAATAAAACAAGTGATTATCACAGTTCATAGACCAACACCACACTCAAATGCATGAAGTAAAAATATTGCCCTAACTTCAAACAAAACTGTGTAGAGGAGACTAGATAAGCCTAAGATATTCCAACAATTTAAAACTTTAAAGCTTTTTTACAATCAAATACACTTCACCAAATCCTTCTTTCTTTACGTACGCTTTAGACAACGCCTTAAAAAATTTAACAGGTTGCTTGGGTTACAGAATACTTTAAAGCTCTCCCACAGTGTGTAGTAGACAGGAATGATATGCAGAAATCCAACACCTTTAGTGTATTCTGAATATACAAACACATCGATCTTACTAACAACACTTAACTTGTTATCTACTTGGATATTAAGCTACAGAACCAGCATGTTATGACATTCTAAAACACTTACCTGACGTGGGGAAAATATTACAAGCATAATCAATATCATAAACAAAGTGCAAACCAAATAGGTGATTAACATTCAAAATTACATTAAGATTAAATTAAAAAAAAAAAAACTCCTTTAAAAACATGTTTGTTCCCTTGTTAAAAATAGAAACTTGAAAAATTAGCATTAACATGAATTACTGGTGTTACATATTCTTTATAAGCTACAAGACTTTATTACATTTTGTTTGTAGAAAAACACAGTTATATAAAAAAAAAATTAAAATGTTTTGTGCAAACATACTGAACCCGAACTATTTTTTTTTTTTTAAAAATCATGCAAGTCGCATATTGTTATCGGAGGTGATGGGAGGCATATATATAAATTACAAATATGTCCTTTTATCATTAACAATCAACATCACACATGTCAACACCTACACCAGTACAGAGATCTATCAACTAAAAATAGACTACAAACTTAACACACATCTAATGCACTAAGTGACCTAGCTAGAGTCAAGAGTTAATAGTTAACAACAGCCAACAGAAACAATATCGAAAGGCATTGCAAAGGAACTCCAGTAGAGTTAGAGTGAGAGATGTACACCTCTATATTTACACTTGTTTTTATATTCAAATTGACCTTAAATCACACCACATTGCTAAAACTACTAGTGCCAAAGGAGTTATGCACCTTTACATGACAATATTCGGATAGTCTGACTTCCTTGTCATGTCTCAGCCTTACATATTCCATCACCCCTATGTCATACACTATGTCATAGTATCAAGCAAATTAAAAGTTAGCTATCCCTGACAATGATCTGATGTGGTAAATCAAACAAAAAAAAAAAAAAACAGGACAAAGTTGAATCTTGTCATCAAAAATATACTTATAAAACCAGATAGCTTTCAATATAAATACAGATGAATTAGGGAGATTCATAGCCTCATCAATATATTAATTCAGAGCCTGTCAGTGACCCTGAATCAAGTCACTATGTCATTCTCTCTAGATGGTTTTCTTCTAAAAATCCTGTATCTTTGACTCATATTTGTTCTGCCCCTATGACAATTCTATGGTGTTCAATACGACAACAGCAGAACAAGACTTTTTAAATCATCTGTTACATTTGTGTTTGTGTTTCCAGTATCGAATGCAATGTTCATCCATCAGACATAACAAAAAAAGAAATTCAAAAGAAATTCAAAACTCTGTAGAAAACTATGACTCTGTCTGCCACACAAAAGCAAATTATGACGTTTTGATATAAAATCATACAAAAATGCCTACCAAACATTTGCACAAGTTTAACCTAGTCAACCAATACAAATGTAAGTTTTCGGGTACAAATATGTCTCATTGACGATATAACTGAAATAAGGACCATTATATCAGTATGAGTTACCATTAAGTCAAAGTCTTGGGGACAGAAGATAATTAGATGTAGCAAAGCTTGCCAATCTGATCAAATCACTCTAACACAGTATTTCAATGATTTGACGAAAAACAAAGTGAGCAGAGGCTCACATAGATACACCCCAATCTGTTTATCTCTTTATTCTCTGAGTTGTAAAGTGTGACCCTTGACCCTTAAACTTAACCAATGACCGTTAAATCAGGTATATGACTGAGTCCACTTAAAACTTGATGGTAATTCATATTACTAAAGATGCTAAACCAGCTGAGAAGATCATGAGATTTTTTGCATTCAGGCTTCCGAATTTCAAATTCTATAACATATGATCTTGGAACCTTTAAGTTTGATCCCAGACCAGGTGTGGCACAAAATTTTACGTACAATGATATTGTGTGGATGTCATATTCACACCATACCATCACATCAAGTTCTAAAACTAATAAGATTTTAACGGTTTTCAGTCAAACTTAAAGATTCCAAGATCACATGCATTTTTTGTTTTACAGATGCACACACAAACCAAACACAGACTCGCAGTAAATAATTTTCATAATTGAATACAATTACAGATAATGTTGTACCAGACACAATAATAAATGTTTGTGAAGTTAGCAGTGAAACCTTTCAAACCAAAGTATTGGTTTAAATGATACTAAAGTGGTTGTCTAATTGTCTAAAGTGTGTACCAACAGCCTTAGAGGATTACATATCAGATCAGCAAATTAGTGTACTGCGTGCACCATGCGACTTCTCGGCATCTGGCCTTCTCCAGGCATTGTCTGTGATATTTTGGTCTTCCAATAAGAACGAATCTAATTTACTTTGATAAAATTCAAAACTTTCCGATAATTAGAACCAAAGTCAAAATCTAGACTGTGCTAAGATCTTACATATAAGGACTAATTTGAAAATGAATATGCGGTGGTCACACCCATACTACCATACAATTACCCCAATCTGACTTTTTTACCACAAATTTTCATCATTAATTTGGCTATGGTTCTAAAGTTAATCATCCATATTAAATTTGGTCATTTATATATATCCTTGGTATGCTGACCAAGGTTTAATACACAGTCTAGTTTTGGCTACTGGTTATGAAGTTCCACAAACTCTTACTATTCTCCTCAAATCAAGAAAAACTAACCAAAAACAGCAACCAAAAACTGAAGTAGCAGTACTGTAGTGTGGAATTTCATGTCCGGTAGATTTTATCATTATTCTGTTATTAAAAAATCTGCTTTCTTTTTCAGGAGAAAGTGATCATTTCTTAAAAGGTTCAATCCTGATATTACAACAACTATGCTTTGTAGCAGAAAAATAAAAATAAGAGTTCAGAGTTTGGAACCAACATCAGGATGCCAAGAAGTTTCAGCTACACTTAAGTACCTTGCTGTCTGTGTGGATACCTTCAGGTATGTAGGGACGTTGTAAAAGAAAGTGGATGTAATGAAATATACAACCACAACACACCTCCGCATTTTTTTGTATTTAATTTGCTGCATTAGGGTGGTTAACCAGTTTTCCATTGTAGGTGATGCTTCATTAGAATTGCTTTTACAGAGAAATATTGAATTTCAAAGTTTAGTTAGTTAAGGCGGTGAAGTAGGTCAAAAATAGTTGTACACAGACGCTATAAATAGAACATAAGTAGAAAATATCTAAAGAGAATTTTAAAGTCATTATTGTTTAAACACAGGGTTCATAGTGAACAAATGTTGATATATTTATACAAAACATAAAGTTTGTAGTAGTGAAGGTTATAATTGATCAGTCATTAGAATATTTTGTAGACATGGTTTCCAGTGTGGTGTTCCTTTGTAAGGTTCTCATCGAGGCAGATGTTGTCTGTGCTGTCTGACTCTTGTGGTTCTTTTCATGAATGTGCGTAACTCAGAGAGAGGTTCACAACATTTCACTTTAAAAACAGTTCTGATGAAGCATCACCAAAAATGTGAAACCGGTCGCCCGCCATAACATAAATTACATACAAAAAACCGCTGAGATGTGTTGTGATTGTATTTCATTGCATCCACAGGGAGATAACAATATATACTTAATGCATTGTTTAAACTTATGAACACAATATGGCTGTGTGTCTTTCATTTCTTACATATATATAATATTCATTCTCATGGATTTTAACATTCAATTTACCAGGAACTTAATATTCAGTACATTACTGGACAGGACTCAAGACAAAAAAAAGGGAAAAAAAGTTACAAGGATATTTTCACTGATATGACCTTCAGTGTCTAAAATAGCAGTTTTGAGGACTTCATCTATTTCAAAATCACATCAACCATCAAAATTTATCACGATTCCAATTAAGAAGATCATTCAACTAATTTTTACACTGAGAAAAACTGAAATGTCTAATATTCAAATAAGTTGTATTTCATATTATCTAAAAAAACTCATGAAAAAAATACCATCTTAGATTGCAGCTGTCATATTATGCTTCACTTCGTATGTACATATTAAATTGTTTTATGAAATCTCATTTCCTGACATTGTAAACCAGTAACCATTGTAGTACTACATACTATGTGTTGTATAACATATTATTAGGTTGTGTAAACACTCACAAATTATTTCAAACAAAACACAATAAGTTGATATTCAAAAACATAGAATGGTATAAATTTGCCACACAATCTGTATAAAACTATTCCTGGAGAGAGTTAAATGTACATACATAGTGTATATCCTTATTAGGTCCAACTTAATACATGTATTTTGTAGAGCACAACAATTTATTGTATAAAATCAAATATTACAGAAAAAAACATAATCCTTACAAGTTTGTATCTAAAGTTGAAAGGTAGTTACAATGCATTATACAACTGTAAAACCAGTTGTAAACAGATGTAACTGAACAATACAAACTCCTTGATGTCCAGTACAAATCTACAACTATGCTGTCTGGTCCTAATGTACAGGAAAGTTCTGCCAAATCCATCCTGAGGTCTGAAGGTGATTATGATCTCTATATAACTGAGAGTCATCCATCAGTTCTGGGTGTAATTATATATACACAACATTTGAAGTGTTTTTGGAGGCTGCATTTAGTCCACGATCACAATTAATACCATTTCTGCCCAGTCAAACCTATGAAAAAAAAAACAGACATCAATGGAATTACACCTTTCCTGACAAGGATATAGACTTTTTTATTTATTTAACAATAACATGATGAACTTCAACACCTCAAAAAATGTCCTTAATGTAAATCAGTGAAGTCTTAATTAAACCTGCAGTGAAAGAAGATGGTCTCCCGAGCTGTCATTCAAGCTTCGTAAAAAGATTTAAGTTGATTTCATTTGAACATCTATAGTATGTGCCGGTAGTAAGATAAATAAAAAAATAAATAAATAAAGTTGATATCTGTATTTATTCATGTAATAAGGTACAGACAAGGAAACTCTCTGATAATAAGACGTGACTGGTCACATTTTTGTGTATCAATAAGATAAAATTAATTAATCAATGATAAATGAGCCTTCATTTCCGGGTGAAAAGTAACATACATAACAATGCCTCTACGTTTTCATTTAGTAATAAGCGATTTTTTGTACTCTGTCTACCTTTACCCTACATGTAATTCTTTGTGTCTTCCAATACCCTTGTTCCAAGTGAATCTTTCTAAATTGTACTTACCAACAGTGTTTATACCATAGTTCCACATAAATATTTAGGAAGTGTACCTACCAGCTGTATCTCTCTGTACCATAGTTCCTGGTGTCTTTGCACATGTACCCAAGTTCCTAATGTCTACCTGAACCTAGCTAGTTCCTGGTGTCTACATGTACCTAGCTAGTTCCTGGTATCTACATGTACCTAGCTAGTTCCTGGTGTCTACATGTACCTAGCTAGTTCCTGGTGTCTACCTGTACCTAGCTAGTTCTTGTTGTTTACCTGTACCTAGCTAGTTCCTGGTGTCTACCTGTACCTAGCTAGTTCCTGGTGTCTATGTACATGTACTCTTGTTCCTGGTGTCTACCTGTTCCTAGCTAGTTCCTGGTGTCTACCTGTACCTAGCTAGTTCCTGGTGTCTATGGTACCAGTACCAAGCTAGTTCAGGTGTCTACCTGTACCTAGCTAGTTCAGGTGTCTACCTGTACCTAGCTAGTTCCTGGTGTCTACCTGTACCTAGCTAGTTCCTGGCGTCTACACATACCCTTTTTAAAGTGTACCTACACCAGCTGTGTCTATCTGTACTGTTGTTCCAGGTGAAAGTTTATGAACCTGTCATGGTTCTAGGTGAACTATACAACATATACCTACCAGTGTATGGTCTAGTTCCAGGTGAGTCGCTGCTCATTAGGTGTGGGTGTACACAAATGACTGGTTCTGGCTCTTATGGTGTTGTTAAGCATGTCCTCCTGTTGGTCGGGCAGCACCTTATGGATCACCACTAGGTAGAGGTAATTACACAGCGTCCAGCCTATGCTCATCAGCGTGAACCGGCCGCTTTGTAAAGGCTTCACATCAATGTCTTGTGCAAGGATTCCTATGTAGGCATCCTCATTAGGAATGGGTATTCTATATCGGCTCACGTCTATAAGTCTAGTCACTACATCAGAGGACAACAGATAGCCAGCCCCGCTGGCGTACCTAGGATAAAAATTTTCAGCATACAACTCTTCCGACACATACCACACACTGTTTGGGTCTCTCAGCACCTCATGTTGTTTACTAGATACACTACCTATGTACAGGTTCATAGCATCTCTATGATGCAGTATGAGTATATGTAACAGGTGAGTATTGACGAAACAATCGTCATCTGTCTTCAGCACGAACTCTGTAGGACATGACCTGCTGGCCCAATGAAGTCCATGTAGTACCTTATAGGTGAGATTCCTGTAAGAATCAATGTAGCTGCCTTTGAGAATATCATTGTAGGTTTTAATTTCCAGATCTATTCGTTGATCCACTGTTTCTCTGTTCGGTTCCTGTTGTGAACCAACTCCTAAAAGAAAGACACATCCCCAGGCATCCGAAGGCAGATTGTATCTCTGAGGTCGGCACCAGGAGTTTCTTATTGCAATTCGACGTTCAAACTCTGTCCTAGTTGACACTATGATCACTAAATACTGAAATTTCTGTCTACATAACTTGGTATTGTCTAAATTATTATTAAAATCATAATTTGATATATTCCATTTTGGAGGTCTATATTTTATTTCTGAAGTCACATAGTCACTTGGGTCTAGGTCCATGGGCCTGGGTATAAGTTTTGGCCTGTGATGAGTGTGGAACTGACTGCGTATCCGCTCCCATTCCTCAGGTACATAAGGCACAGTGTTGGAGAAATACTTCAACAGAATAGTATACAATACTATGAATCCGATAGTCACCACCAAAACCGTTGTAATGCTAGCCTTAAGTAAAACTTGTGGAGATGTTCTTCGTCTTCGCATCACCGTAACAGATACCATAAACGATGCTAGACCCTTCCGACTACTATTTTCACTACTTCCTGTCGAAGTTTTGTGATTCTCATTTGGATCGATATCATGTTGGCCCTTACAAAGTAAATCGGTCAACTTGGAGGAACTCATGACTGATGGAGAAGGACAATGGTGTGAAGCAATGAAAGAAGTCCTTGTCAGAACATACAAAGGACCTCAGGCTCTCAGATGACCAATGTCCACGTGGGTCAATCATCTTTCCGCACAATTCCAGCAACTATCATCCATACCATCATGAAGCGATCATAACTTTCTGTATAAGGAATGTTGTCAGTCAATATTCACTTCATCTTGTTCCTGTAAAAGACATGATAAATCATCTTTATACCATTTAACAGATTTGGTACAATCAGTATATATATTTACTTTTGAATGGGAAGCCAGAAAATGGCAATGATGTTATTGGCTGCCTATAAAAATGGCATCAAAATCCTGTTTCACAAATTCGAAAATTTTCAATTCTATACAAATACTGAATAATTCTCTATTTTTTTTGTTATAAAATAACATTTATTATACATCCGATAAAATTTGAAAATATTGTTATTACTATAATTGTCAAGTTCTTAAATTTTGCTGGGCTGATATTTTGAAGTTTTCATTGTTTGAGCTTATTAAATGGTTATCAAATTTTACACATATCTATTAACTGGTGTCCATGTATACATAGAAAGAAATATTTTCTGAGGTTTTCATTAACTGCAGAAATCTCTGCTAGGTATTTGATTTTGCCTTATATATATGGACTACAAATGTAGGGAAATCAAATCCCCTGCATATATCACCACCTATACAATACTATCTGTATTTACCTGAAAAGCTAATCATTCAAATCAATTAAAAAGTAGAGCAAAATTTTAATGTAACATCTTTTGCCAAATCACTGTTTTTCATATCATGAAATTATTTACATAAATCATAATGAATTATTAATGAAGTAAAAACACCTGGCAATTTATCTATCAAATTTGATCAATTTACGTTTTGGCAATACCACAGGTTAAAAAAAGGTAGGTTTTTAAATGGATACACAAGTGTTTATAAAACATTTGATAAGTGAACAGACTACAAGGAGACAAGACCTTTTAACACCAGTAGTTATTTTGTTCAAACATTTAAACATAGTCTCTTAAAAACTAGGTATTCAGCACGTCTGACAAAAAAAAACTCTCTTCTTCGCAAAAATCATGTTTGCAGTCCATTTCTGTCCTCAATCCTACAACTGCAGCTTAAATATATGTGAAATTGCCACGTCAACATGACAGCTTGACAGCAATACAGTTACTTTCTTTAGCACACCTGTGAACTTTTGTGTATAGTAACAATGCAATCCTTTGCATCCAACTAGTAACGTAGGAACAGTTGAGTAACTCTTCCGATATCAGCACTTGATCATGACAATGGCTACAACTCATTAACAACAATTGCGACTCTCCTCATTCATGTACATCTATGCAGCAAAGTTTCACTATGTAAAGTTACTGGATATAATAAATTCTAGGGTATAAAGTTGCATTTGTAAGCTTTTAGTGGACGTCCAGTGCAAGAAACCTAAAGTATCAATGACTACAACCCAAGCAGAAGCTGTTGAATCCTAATCTCCTTACGTACATGCATTTTACACAATTTGAAGCTGTTGATTTCTGGTATTGGGCAAGAGCACAAGATAAAACATATAAGAACATGATTATCCGATACATTTTTTGTTTACCAAACATTTTCATAAAACTTCAGTCATATCAGGAGATATATCTATGGGATACCTATAAAAAAAGTGTCACAAGACTGGACAGATCTAGATATACTGGATAAAGAGGAATCCAAATGACCAGCAGGGGGATCCACATTTAGTCATCTCCTATATGATTTTTATCAGATATACAGACACAGAAGGTCATATTCATAACATACTGATCAGATATACAGACACAGAAGGTCATATTCATAACATTCATCAATATACAGACACAGAAGGTCATATTCATAACATTCTATCATGATATACAGACACAGAAGGTCATATTCATAACATTCTATCAGATATACAGACAAAGAAGGTCATATTCATAACATTCTATCAGATATACAGACACAGAAGGTCATATTCATAACATTCTAATCAGATATACAGACACAGAAGGTCATATTCATAACATTCTATCAGATATACAGACACAGAAGGTCATATTCATAACATTCTATCAGATATACAGACACAGAAGGTCATATTCATAACATTCTATCAGATATACAGACACAGAAGGTCATATTCATAACATTCTAATCAGATATACAGACACAGAAGGTCATATTCATAACATTCTATCAGATATACAGACACAGAAGGTCATATTCATAACATTCTATCAGATATACAGACACAGAAGGTCATATTCATAACATTCTTATCAGATATACAGACACAGAAGGTCATATTCATAACATTCTATCAGATATACAGACACAGAAGGTCATATTCATAACATTCTAATCAGATATACAGACACAGAAGGTCATATTCATAACATTCTAATCAGATATACAGACACAGAGGGTCATATTCATAACATTCTAATCAGATATACAGACACAGAAGGTCATATTCATAACATTCTAATCAGATATACAGACACAGAAGGTCATATTCATAACATTCTAATCAGATATACAGACACAGAAGGTCATATTCATAACATTCTAATCAGATATACAGACACAGAAGGTCATATTCATAACATTCTAATCAGATATACAGACACAGAAGGTCATATTCATAACATTCTAATCAGATATAGAGACACAGAAGGTCATATTCATAACATTCTAATCAGATATAGAGACACAGAAGGTCATATTCATAACATTCTAATCAGATATACAGACACAGAAGGTCATATTCATAACATTCTAATATACAGATATACAGACACAGAAGGTCATATTCATAACATTCTAATATACAGACACAGAAGGTATACAGACACAGAAGGTCATATTCATAACATTCTAATCAGATATACAGACACAGAAGGTCATATTCATAACATTCTATCAGATATACAGACACAGAAGGTCATATTCATAACATTCTATCAGATATACAGACACAGAAGGTCATATTCATAACATTCTATCAGATTTACAGACACAGAAGGTCATATTCATAACATTCTAAACAGATATACAGACACAGAAGGTCATATTCATAACATTCTAATCAGATATACAGACACAGAAGGTCATATTCATAACATTCTATCAGATATACAGACACAGAAGGTCATATTCATAACATTCTTGGGCTCTCAATGACAATTACATGGTCCTGCAGAAGATGGAGATGGGGCAACAATTTGTCTTCTACAATCAGATATAGCAAGCACATCTTAAACAACAGCTACCTAGTACCATTGTATTAACATGTTATACAGATACTGAAAATCACTTCTTTTGTAAATATCACTGTTGATACTTGCATTACTTAATGTAGTTTTTTCAATAGATTTCATCAGTAATAGGTCAGTTCAAAATTTCAAAGTATTGCACTCTGCATTTCATACACTTTATTCACATTTCATTTCATTGTGTACTTCATAACCAGAAAAATAGGTATCAGATTTAGGAAGATGTCATTTAAGTTACCTTATACATTAAAAGCGGCTCTCAGACTCACCTTAGTATTACAAAGTAAAATTTATTTTATAACCTGTACTCCTTTAGGCCTATAAATATGCTTGCTTGTCAGCCAATTTATTACCCAGCAACATGTTGACTACTGTTAAAAGTAAGTAGGGTGGCTGTCATCTATAGAGTCACAATAGACACAGGCTAGGTTTATAATAGTGGGTACAGTTGTGATTTGGTAATGGCACATTTTTTAGACCATGCAGGGTAAATATCATACTGGTTGGGGATCCATCACCATGATGCCATAATGTATGTGCACTTTGTTACAATTTTGTAGATAAAAAGGATGACACATCTTTGATCTATCAAATCAAATTTTATCGCTATGCATTATTTTTAGGAACAGTTGAAGTTTTACCTTAGAAATGTAACATCAGTCGAAGGGAGTATGTACAGTGCTTTAATCCGCTATATAAAGCTTTCTCTCATTATCTTCCATTTATCCAGGAAAACTAACAGAAAATGTAATTGCAGTGATTGACAAACAAAAAAGGGCAGCAGTGTCTTCTTCATTAGTCATTTATGTGCTTTTTCACATGAAAATCATCTAAAAGTAACACACAATATTTGCTTTGGTTTTTTTTTCATTGAAATCGACACTTACAGTATGTGAGTAAATTACATAACTTCAATTCAAGTAATGCCTAGAATACGATATCAAGCACAATGAATATCTGTAATATTTCTGAAATTGCATTTTAATCCAGACTCTTCATTAGCAGACATTTACCCAGTGCTTGACATCGCACTGTCTGATATGTTCTGGAAAAACATCAATATTCTCTTCAAAATATACCAACATAAATTTCACAAATATCGCAATACAATACAATATTAGAGTTACGGGCAAGATAATCCTTTTTCATGCCAAATTCAAACGACTTTATTTTTTACAAAGGTCTTGTCAGTTTACAAAAATACTACGCTATTTAATTTGATATTGCTTGGTAAAGATAACGTTTACCACAAAAATCTCATACTGAATCCATGAATTTGGATAAAAATAAACACTACATTTTCCCCAAAAATGGGTTCCCATGAGCCTTCTCCATTTTCAGTCAATGATTTTGATATTACTGTGAAATTCGTGAAAACATTATCATAATGTAGCGTGTTACCCTTTTCAACGGACCGAAAAGAGATAAATAAATAAACAAAATTGTGTTGGCATTTGCATTGTCTTCGATTGACTGACGCGAACATGACCACGATTCATTTCCCGCTTGTATCGCTGTGTGTTGAAGACTAAAATTCTTTGAATAATATACTCGCTTACAGGAATACATTCTTACAATAAAAGATTACAGTATCAAACACTTTCAGACGAATTAGGTCGATTTTACCTACCTATTTGGCCACGTTTAGTCCACAATTATGCCACCGCAACTTGTATCGTATGATTACCCCATGTCAAGGTCGGAAGGGGCTATAACTCGGGACACACCTCCACACATTAAAACTCTAGGTTGCAATACACTAATTTAGACTCGAAATCAATATTTAAACCAGAATATAGAATTTTTTAAAGATACTTACATTAGCATCGCAACATTTATTTTAATCAGAGTGAACTAAAAATATGGATACAATGGAATATTTATTACATGCATAATTGTTCATCGAATTTACGTCGATAAATAACAGTCGATAGAACGGGTCATAATAATTCGGACTGAATACTCGTAAGAAGGAACACGGTTTGTTTAGTTTATTTTTTATTTACGAAGGCAGATATGACAATAGGATTGGTCAGTAAGTATCTTAATACTGATATAAGACCATCTCTATTTTCTGTAACCATCATAAAACAGCCAATTGAAGCTAGAATAACTTCACGTAAATACAGTTTACAAACAACTCTAGTATGCCATGATGACACTTCAAAATTTAACGAAATAGCCTATTGAATAAATAAATAAATAAATAAATAAATAAATAAATAAATAAATAACTTGTTTCCGTTGAACTTGGGAGGACACCGTGTTTTCAAAATTACAAGTTTTTCATTGTCGCATTTCATGACAAAGAAAAAAACAAAAATCGGTTTCCAATACGCGGAGTAGGAGCATGGGGAGCAACATTAAAGAATGATTCAGACCCACCTTACATGCAATTTCTATGTTTCATCGGGAACGTGTGAAAATTATTCCCTTACCCGTTGTCCTTTCATTTGATTGGACTCATACCCAACAATCTTATCGCACGTCGCTATCACACTGATAAGTCTACAGAGTTCAATGACAAAGCAGTGATATAAAAGTTATTGTCTGTATAAATATATATAGTCAAGGCCAGTTGCTGAAATTCGACGGTGTCATTTTTTGTTTGTTTTTGTTTTCTTGTTGTTGTTGTTGGGGTTTTGTGTGTGTGTTTTTGTGTGTGTGTGTGTGTGTGTTTGTGTGTGTGTGTTTTTTATGTTGTTATTATTCTTACACGTAAACATCGGGTTATTTAACAAAAAATAATACCAAGAAGTTCGAATCTTTTTAACAATACTGTCACGAAATAGACGTGTTTTGCGGGATCTTGCTCCTGAACAAGACAATGGCAGTGACAGGGGTACCAATCATTGTCACGAAGGTCACATCTACGTCACAGATTATAAAAAAAAATGATAAGATGATCAAGGAAGAGTGATAATTTCTAGATCGAGGTTGTCTTTGTGGATTGGAATAGAACGCAGAATATCACCTTTGAACCACCGTCTTCATGATTTCCTTTTCCGTGAGGTATTTGTGAAATGAAATGATTATATATTTTTTTTTTTTTGCCTTTTTTATTTATTGCCTTTCTTGCAAGGTATACTGAACTCATGACGCTATGAAGTTATGATGTCACGCTCTCGATACAATGGAAACCTACAGCCAATCACAGACCTGCTATGTATCATTACATCTGTAATGATAACAAATTACCCTAATAAGTGTTAATATACTTATGATAGCATAATTATTCATTTATTTCTTTATTTCAGAATTTTACTAGTCTGTATCTTCCAATCCATTAAACGAGGAAAAAAAATACAATAATGTCTGATACATCACAAATGATGTGAATTATCTATATATAAACAATGTGCCTCGTGCTTCCTATTTGTTATCTAATCACGTGCCGAGCCGTGAGGCTACATATCTGTTTGTACATGGTCATTATTCGGTACACCTCGAATGGTTAAGGACATCACACATCAGTGTATTACACGTGTGTTTAGATATGTCCATAGCTTTAACTTATGTCTACGGCAACACATTATTCTTTCTTCAGAACAGGAATGGTTACGAGGCGGGAACTGACTTATGGACATGGTTTATGTCACATTGTCAGATTTGTGAAATTTAGTGAAGTTTAAAATCAGAAAGATTTGAAAATTCAAATATAGATTTCAATTGGAGATTCGCAAGTGTTTTGCCCTACAAATGGCATCCCTTCACGACTCTTCTTTTTACTGTATAAGTGAACATGAGCTTCCACAGCAGAAAAGACTCGTGTACACCATTATAAGTCTCCTCTCAGCGTCTTTAGGAATTTTCGGTGCTTCCTGGCAGATAATCACTTACGGTCCGGAGACACAGGACTTTCTGAGGCGGATCAACAACAAAGAGAAACAGCAACGACACTCGATACAGCCAAACCCAATGATAGTATTGTTCCTGGCGGTCACAAATCTCACCTCATGTGTCGGTATGTGACTCTTACATTGTTGTGTCTGACACCAATCTCACTTCGTGTTAACATCCCTGTGATGGTGTTGTGTCTGACACCAATCTCACCTCGTGTTACCATCCCTGTGATAGTGTTGTGTCTGACACCAATCTCACCTCGTGTTACCATCCCTGTGATAGTGTTGTGTCTGACACCAATCTCATCTCGTGTTACCATCCCTGTGATAGTGTTGTGTCTGACACCAATCACATCTCGTGTTACCATCCCTGTGATAGTGTTGTGTCTGACACCAATCACACCTCGTGTTACCATCCCTGTGATAGTGTTGTGTCTGACACCAATCACACCTCGTGTTACCATCCCTGTGATAGTGTTGTGTCTGACACCAATCACACCTCGTGTTACCATCCCTGTGATAGTGTTGTGTCTGACACCAATCACATCTCGTGTTACCATTCCTGTGATAGTGTTGTGTCTGACACCAATCACACCTCGTGTTACCATCCCTGTGATAGTGTTGTGATAGTGTTGTGTCTGACACCAATCTAACCTCGTGTTACCATCCCTGTGATAGTGTTGTGTCTGACACCAATCTAACCTCGTGTTACCATCCCTGTGATAGTGTTGTGTCTGACACCAATCTCATCTCGTGTTACCATCCCTGTGATAGTGTTGTGTCTGACACCAATCTAACCTCGTGTTACCATCCCTGTGATAGTGTTGTGTCTGACACCAATCTAACCTCGTGTTACCATCCCTGTGATAGTGTTGTGTCTGACACCAATCACACCTCGTGTTACCATCCCTGTGATAGTGTTGTGTCTGACACCAATCACATCTCGTGTTACCATTCCTGTGATAGTGTTGTGTCTGACACCAATCTAACCTCGTGTTACCATCCCTGTGACAGTGTTGTCTGACACCAATCTCACCCCGTGTTACCATCCCTGTGATACTGTGGTTTCTGACAACAAACTGACCTCGTGGTCGGATAGATTCGACACCGTTGTGATATTTTAAAGTTTGATAATCTTGTTAACCTCGGTTATAATTCCAGGTTCTGTGTTGCGGTCTGTGGCTACCTTTGTCGTGAAACCTCCATCTATGGCGGATTCGACAAATACGACTTTGACATCCACATGCCCTACTTATGGTGATACTTCGTTCATTCCTATGGTCAGCAAAGAGGTCAAGGTCGCCGGTGGCATTTTAGAGGTGAAGAATTCATTAACTAAGCGAAGCATTCCTTCCTCGTTATTTTGAATGGTTAAAATACAAGTTGACTTGAAATGAAATAAATGATCACAATTTCCCGTTTGACAGAGGTAGAAAATTTGGCATACAATATATAGTATTCGATTTTACGTGTTTGTTTGCAGTCTAATCACTTGTCTACTGTGTAGGAATGTATGTCATTTTCTTACGTCCAAATTGTAAACTGCCACCGTAAATGGGGGCTATATCTGAAATCATACGAAAATCTGGTGTGTTTGTTTTTTTGTTTGTTTGTTTGTTTGTTTTTTGTCTGTTTCTTTGATTTGATTTTTTTCTTCTCCCCTAGGCCTTTACTGACTTCAGTTACGTGGCGTCCGCCATGTGGACACTCTCATTTGCTATTAACATATATTCTCAGCTAGTAGGTAGACATATGTAAGTATCTCACTATAACTCTGTCAATACAAAACTAGATCTATTTTCCATATACACTAGTACCTATAAATATATTTCATGTTTACCTACAATCTATATTAATCTCTCAGTGTAATCTGTATAGTGTTTTATACACGTGTTGATGAATCATATGCACTCGAGATTGATTGATAGTCCGATGTAATTTACAATTCTGCTTTTTATCGACCGAATTTAAAAGGTTTTAATCTATTTCAGTTACAAAAAAAATAAAATCACTTAAGGGGTTATGCTACCACTTCGTTCGCCATTTACATTGTAGAACAAGGTAATACAAAATATGTAAGATTTCATCAAACTTCAAGAAGTCTATGTCATAAGACGATAAAAAATGTTTAAAGGAAGAATATCTTGCAATTTTAATGTACACATCATTATTTACATGACTTAGTCAAATGAAGCTGTTCCATCTGTGGACGTGGTCAGTGTCCAGCGCATATCTTGCAATTTTAATGTACACATCAGTTATTTACATGAGGTGTCCCGGATGTGATATGTATTCAGTGTATTCTGTACTGGAAAGCATGTGATGTATGTATATCATTTTGTAGGGGTATGTGATATGTATTCAGTGTAATATGTATTCAGTGTAGAAATCAATAATTCCTTTGTATGTGATATGTATTGAATTCAGTGTCAAACGGACGTGGTGATATGTATTCAGTGTAAGAGGTATGTGATATGTATTCTGTGTGTGCTATGTATTCAGTGTCGGGGTATGTGATATGTATTCAGTGTCGAGGTATGTGATATGTATTCAGTTGGGGTATGTGATATGTATTCAGTGTAAACAAAGTATTCAGTGTAGGGGTATGTGATATGTATTCAGTGTCGGGGTATGTGATATGTATTCAGTGTAGAATTATGTGATATGTAGTCAGTTGAGAGTTATGTGATATGTATTCAGTGTCGGGGTATGTGATATGTATTCAGTGTCGGGGTATGTGATATATATTCAGTGTCGGGGTATGTGATATGTATTCAGTGTAGAGGTATGTGATATGTATTCAGTGTCGGGGTATGTGATATGTATTCAGTGTCGGGGTATGTGATATGTATTCAGTGTCGGGGTATGTGATATGTATTCAGTGTCGGGGTATGTGATATGTATTCAGTGTAGAGGTATGTGATATGTATTCAGTGTCGGGGTATGTGATATGTATTCAGTGTAGAGGTATATGATATGTATTCAGTGTAGAGGTATGTGATATGTATTCAGTGTAGAGGTATGTGATATGTATTCAGTGTCGGGGTATGTGATATATATTCAGTGTAGAGGTATGTGATATGTATTCAGTGTAGGGGTATGTGATATGTATTCAGTGTCGGGGTATGTGATATGTATTCAGTGTCGGGGTATGTGATATGTATTCAGTGTAGAGGTATGTGATATGTATTCAGTGTAGTGGTATGTGATATGTATTCAGTGTCGGGGTATGTGATATGTATTCAGTGTAGAGGTATGTGATATGTATTCAGTGTCGGGTATGTGATATGTATTCAGTGTCGGGTATGTGATATGTATTCAGTGTCGGGTATGTGATATGTATTCAGTGTCGGGTATGTGACATATATTCAGTGTCGGGGTATGTGATATATATTCAGTGTCGGGGTATGTGATATGTATTCAGTGTCGGGTATGTGATATGTATTCAGTGTCGGGTATGTGATATGTATTCAGTGTAGAGGTATGTGATATGTATTCAGTGTCGGGGTATGTGATATGTATTCAGTGTCGGGTATGTGATATGTATTCAGTGTCGGGTATGTGATATGTATTCAGTGTCGGGGTATGTGATATGTATTCAGTGTCGGGGTATGTGATATGTATTCAGTGTCGGGGTATGTGATATGTATTCAGTGTCAGTGTCGGGGTATGTGATATATATTTAGTGTCGGTATGTGATATGTATTCAGTGTAGAGGTATGTGATATGTATTCAGTGTCGCGGTATGTGATATGTATTCAGTGTCGGGTATGTGATATATATTCAGTGTCGGGGTATGTGATATGTATTCAGTGTCGGGGTATGTGATATGTATTCAGTGTCGGGTATGTGATATGTATTCAGTGTCGGGGTATGTGATATGTATTCAGTGTCGTGATATGTATTCAGTGTAGGGTATGTGATATGTATTCAGTGTCAGTGGTGATATGTATTCAGTGTATGTGATATGTATTCAGTGTCGGGGTATGTGATATGTATTCAGTGTCGGGTATGTGATATGTATTCAGTGTCGGGGTATGTGATATGTATTCAGTGTCGGGGTATGTGATATGTATTCAGTGTCAGGGTATGTGATATGTATTCAGTGTCGGGGTATGTGATATGTATTCAGTGTCGGGGTATGTGATATGTATTCAGTGTAGGGGTATGTGATATGTATTCAGTGTGTGATATATATTCAGGTCGTATGTGATATGTATTCAGTGTCGGTGATATGTATTCAGGTATGTGATATGTATTCAGTGTCGGGTATGTGATATGTATTCAGTGTCGAGGTATGTGATATGTATTCAGTGGGTATGTGATATGTATTCAGTGTAGAGGTATGTGATATGTGATATATATTCAGTGTCGGGGTATGTGATATGTATTCAGTGTAGAGGTATGTGATATGTATTCAGTGTCGGGTATGTATGTATTCAGATATGTATTCAGTGTAGGGGTATGTGATATGTATGTGATGTGATATGTATTCAGTGTAGAGGTATGTGATATGTATTCAGTCATGTGATATGTTCAGTGTAGGTATATGTGATATGTATTCAGTGTCGGGGTATGTGATATGTATTCAGTGTCGGGGTATGTGATATGTATTCAGTGTCGGGGTATGTGATATGTATTCAGTGTCGGGGTATGTGATATGTATTCAGTGTAGAGGTATGTGATATGTATTCAGTGTCGGGGTATGTGATATGTATTCAGTGTCGGGGTATGTGATATGTATTCAGTGTAGAGGTATGTGATATGTATTCAGTGTCGGGGTATGTGATATGTATTCAGTGTAGAGGTATGTGATATGTATTCAGTGTCGGGGTATGTGATATGTATTCAGTGTAGAGGTATGTGATATGTATTCAGTGTAGTGGTATGTGATATATATTCAGTGTCGGGGTATGTGATATGTATTCAGTGTCGGGGTATGTGATATGTATTCAGTGTAGAGGTATGTGATATGTATTCAGTGTCGGGGTATGTGATATGTATTCAGTGTAGAGGTATGTGATATATATTCAGTGTCGGGGTATGTGATATGTATTCAGTGTCGGGGTATGTGATATGTATTCAGTGTAGAGGTATGTGATATGTATTCAGTGTCGGGTATGTGATATGTATTCAGTGTCGGGTATGTGATATGTATTCAGTGTCGGGGTATGTGATATGTATTCAGTGTAGAGGTATGTGATATGTATTCAGTGTCGGGGTATGTGATATGTATTCAGTGTCGGGGTATGTGATATGTATTCAGTGTAGAGGTATGTGATATGTATTCAGTGTCGGGGTATGTGATATGTATTCAGTGTAGAAGTATGTGATATGTATTCAGTGTCGGGGTATGTGATATGTATTCAGTGTAGTGTATATATATTCAATTGAGTTTTATTATATATTCTTATGTGATATGTATTCAGTGTCGGGTATGTGATATGTATTCAGTATGGATGGATATACTAACTATTATATGATAATTACATCATGTCTTAATTATAATTTGTTTTAAATATTTCAGTATCTTTATTGTTTACTAAACTTACTGCAACAGTTGGTCGTGAAGAGCGAGCTATTATCCAGCGGTTGAGAATACGATTTTTCTGGATCGTGTTTTTCTTTGCGTTATGGTACGTAACTAGATAGGATTATCACTTTCTTCTCAGACAGGTTAATCATATACCTACATGAAACATCGTGTTACATTTTCTTTTGATAAATTCGGCCTCGTCCCCCCGCCCCCTATAGAAATCCTCAGACCCCTTCCCATTTTTAAATGCAGTTTTTCAATACTTTTACTTCCTCGAAGAGGGGTTTGACCTTCATGTATTAGACACAGCTGTGTCATTCTCCCCGATCGGGGGAGGGGAGATTTAATTTTTAACGTATTTTTTCAATGCGCCATTTTGGCTTTGATTTTTCAGCTGGCTCCCAAACATTGTCGACTGTTTCTTCCATATAGACCTCCTGACACGGGAATGCCTGTACCAGTTGGACAGCTGGTTGTTTCCATTGTGGATCATAGAGGTAGGTGTAAACAGTCTCAAGTCTAGCTAAAAATTGTATCCAATCTGTCAAAATATAAAACAGTCTCACACAGACTCCTCTCCATCGTCTCAAGAAGTATCACATCATTCTGATCTCACTGTACTATATACTTAGTCTCACAAAATACCATTCTCTCACTGCACTCTACACTTAGTCTCACAAAATACCATTCTCTCACTGTACTTTATACTTAGTCTAAAAAAAATGTCTCACTGCACTACATATTTAGTCTCACAAAAAACCGTCCTCTCACTGCACTATATACTTAGTCTTATAAAATACCATTCTCTCACTGCACTCTACACTTAGTCTCACAAAATACCATTCTCTCACTGCACTAGATACTTAGTCTCACAAAATATCATTCTCTCACTGCACTTTGTACTTCTCTCATTTATATACTTAGTCTCACAAAATATCATTCTCTCACTGCACTTTGTACTTAGTCTCATGAAATACCATTCTCTCACTGTACTATATACTTAGTCTCACAAAACATCATTCTCTCACTGTACTATTTACTTAGTCTCAAAAAATATCATTCTCTCACTCCACTCTACACTTAGTCTCACAAAATACCATTCTCTCACTGCACTCTACACTTAGTCTTATAAAATACCATTCTCTCACTGTACTATTTACTTGATCTCACAAAATCCATTCTCTCACTGCACTCTACACTTAGTCTCACAAAATACCATTCTCTCACTGCACTTTATACTTAGTCTCATAAAATACCATTCTCTCACTGTACTATATACTTAGTCTCACAAAATATCATTCTCTCACTGTACTATTTACTTAGTCTCATAAAATATCATTCTCTCACTGCACTCTACACTTAGTCTCACAAAATACCATTCTCTCACTGCACTCTACACTTAGTCTTATAAAATACCATTCTCTCACTGTACTATTTACTTGGTCTCACAAAATCCATTCTCTCACTGCACTCGACACTTAGTCTCATAAAATATCATTCTCTCCCTGCACTTTATACTTAGTCTCATAAAATACCATTCTCTCACTGTACTATATACTTAGTCTCACAAAATATCATTCTCTCACTGTATTATTTACTTAGTCTCATAAAATATCATTCTCTCACTGCACTCTACACTTAGTCTCACAAAATACCATTCTCTCACTGCACTCTACACTTAGTCTTATAAAATACCATTCTCTCACGGTACTATATACTTAGTCTCACAAAACATCAAATAACAGTATGGTATGGTTACCTTTTTCCTATTTCTACACTCAGGTTGCCGAAGTTGTTGCTTTATTTGATTTTGACTGACAAGTTGTTACTGTTGCCCGACATGGCATTCACTTATAACAATACTTTGTATCTGTTTCAGGCACTGATGAATCCGCTTCAAGGACTCTTTAACTGTTTTTTGTATGGACGAAAGTGTTCCTGTAAACCGTTTGTGATCACTGCCCGTACTAGGAGACATTATACTCAGATAGTAGACATAGAAACAGACAGATCCTATACTGGTCTGTTAAACAACTCATCGTACACTACAAGTCCGTGACACAATGATAACACGCTGTTCACGTCCAGTACGTGACACACACAGTAACATGTTATACACGTCCAGGGTGTGACACACATAATAACACATTGTACGCGTCCAATGATTGACAAACACAATAACACGCTGTATACGTCCTTGACACGACACACATAATAACACGCTGTATACGTCCAGTACATGACACACATAATAACATGCCGTACACACCAAGTACGTGACACACACAATAACATGTTATACACGTCCAGTGCGTGACACACACAATAACATGCCGTACACGTCCTGTATTTGACACACACAACATGCTGTACACGTCGATAACGTGACACACACACAATAACATGTTATACACGTCCAGAACGTGACACACACAATAACATGTTATACACGTCCAGTACGTGACACACACAATAACATGTTATACACCTCCAGTACGTGACACACACAATATCACGCTGTACACATTCAGTGTGTGACACACACAATAACATGTTATACACCTCCAGTACGTGACACACACAATATCACGCTGTACACATTCAGTGTGTGACACACACAATAACATGTTATACACGTCCAGTACGTGACACACACAATAACATGTTATACACCTCCAGTACGTGACACACACAATATCACGCTGTACACATTCAGTGTGTGACACACACAATAACATGTTATACACGTCCAGTACGTGACACACACAATAACATGTTATACACGTCCAGTACATGACACACACAATAACACGCTGTACACGTCCACTACGTGACACACATGCTGAACAACTCACTTTACACGTCCAGTAGGTCATAGATTTTACCTCCTTTCTGTGTTTACAATATTTAAACAAGCTTGTGGCGTTACTCTACCGTTTGTGGTGTTTTACTTCTTTGGTAAAACATGTATTTCACAAGTCAGAATAAACACAGCGATTTTGCTTTATTTAAAAATACGGGTAACCGGTACCCGTGTACTGCTACAAAAGGTAATACTGATATTATATTGAGTAAAGAGTGGAGAAACCAATGTATTATGATATTTTGCATTATAAATGTTGAATTATTCATTCCATTATCAATGATCTTATCATTACTGTACTAGTTTTGGTGAACATGTGACTATGATCTCATCTGTTGAAAATATATGTACATTTAGATGTGAAATGTATCGAAACGTATTAAATTTGCATTTTATGCAGTTACTAAAAAGATGTTTAATGTCATATTTAAAACCAGACATACACAGAGATATTACTGAGTGTTTATCTCTGCCAAGAAGTGTAGGCATCCAAATGTAATTAAATCAGTGTTATTCTGAAAAGCTGTGACAAGTGATACGTAAACACTACAGTAACAAACAGGTGGTTGGTAGTAACAGTTATTTAAACAGATGACAATTTGGGTAGCTATGGTAACAACAGAGATTGTTTGTAGTAACAGTTATTTACATAGATGACAAACAGAGATTGTTTGTAGCAAGAGTTATTTAAACAGATGACAGTCTTGGTAGTAACAGTAACAACAGAGATTATTTGTAGTAAATAGTTATTTAAACAGATGTTATTTTTGGTAGCTACGGTAACAACAGAGATTGTTTGTAGTAACAGTTATTTAAACAGATGACAGTTTTGGTAGCTACGGTAACAACAGAGATTGTTTGTAGCAAGAGTTATTTAAACAGATGACAGTTTTGGTAGCTATGGTAACAACAGGTATTGTTTGTAGTAAGTTATTTAAACAGATGACAGTTTTGGTAGCTACGGTAACAACAGAGATTGTTTGTAGTAACAGTTATTTAAGGAGGCAGATGATAGTTTTGGTAACTATGGTAACAACAAAGCTAGTTTGTAGTTACAGTAATTTTGCAGTGACAGATGAAAATTTAGGTTACTATGGTAACAACAGATAGTTGAAGTAACAGCAATTTTACTGTGACAGATGATAGTTTAAGTTACTATGGTAACAACAACAATAAACAACTGAGACAATATTCATTTGGAAATAATTTATTTTCCATCTCACAGCTTTCATATTTTGTGTTGTAATATCTAGTTTGTAAAATGGTGATGGCATTATCATGTCAGATGGTCTATCTAAGTTTGTTGCACCGTTCCTTTCTCCAGGTATAAAATTTATTCTCAGAGGTCAAGATCAATTATAATGTCTAATTATCGGCAGGTTTATTTTTCAAGCTTTCAGACAAGAACAATTTTCCTAAGCTCTGAGATGCAAAGTCCCCAACTTGTGCACAATAGTTGTCAATCTGTCCAGCCAGGAGAAGGCTGTTGAGGCGTTCCATGGGCTGAAGAGGTTTGAACAATTTATTGATGTCCTCATCAGGAAGTGGAGGTTCGCCATGCTGTGCTCTCTGGGCATTCTCCTGTGTCTGTTGGAGATCAAACATGTTACATTATCGATTAATATCTTAGACAGTATGTTCAATGTTATTCTCATAAATACAATAGGAAACAACTACACTGTACAGAACTTCATTAGGAATGTCTCCTGACTTTTGATAAAAAACAACACCACTGTACAGAACTTCATTAGGAATGTCTCCTGACTTTTGATAAGAAACAACACCACTGTACAGAACTTCATTAGGAATGTCTCCTGACTTTTGATAAGAAACAACACCACTGTACAGAACTTCATTAGGAATGTCTCCTGACTTCTGATAAGAAACAACTACACTGTCCAGAACTTCATTAGGAATGTCTCCTGACTTTTGATAAGAAACAACACCACTGTACAGAACTTCATTAGGAATTTCTTCTGACTTTTGATAAGAAACAACACCACTGTACAGAACTTCATTAGGAATGTCTCCTGACTTTTGATAATAAACAACACCACTGTACAGAACTTCATTAGGAATGTCTCCTGACTTTTGATAAGAAACAACTACAGTGAAATGTATTACATTAGGAATGTCTCTTAACATTTAATAAGGAACAAGTAAAATGGAACAAAAGTTCAAGGTGAAAAGGTATAAGCCAATTAGGAGCAGGAAAATGGCAGTCATCTTGCCATAAAATGGAAGTTGTTTGATGAAATCTGGATGAAGATCCAACTCATAGTTTTGAAGAAGAAGAATTTAAGAAGAAGAAGAAGAACAACAACAACAAGAATAAGGGTTAAAACTATAAATCTGTATCTAACATGGAGACTTGATAAGGGAAACAGGGTCAAGAAGTAAAGCAATAACCATGATGCTTACTAAGACGTGATGGTAGAAAGTTAATTGAATATATATAGGACAGCCCATACATACCCTTTTCTGCAGGTATTGTGCTTTTTGTAGCTTCTGTTTTGCAGCTTGTCTCTGGAAATTGAGGTAGCGGTTAGCATCCATGGCCACATCGTCTACACATTCCATCAACTGACGGAGATTCTTCTCCAGCATGGAGCTGTAATAGAGGTTGTTAATTGTTTCAACTGATCTCACTAAAGAGAAGTTCTTTCTAACCATGCTACAGTGCAGCTTCTACTGCAATCAATACAATCATATCGCGCACGAAAATGCTCCAAGATAAAAACAATACTCAACTTCTGAGGAAACGTTCACCATTTCAAATTATAAGGAACATTCTACTGCAGACCCTTTGCATATATGGAAGCATCTGATCATCAGCAGTGTATCTCTAATGATATATCACACAGAATGCTAATACAAGTTAGAGCTTAATATTTAAATCATATATTACAGCACCTAAGAAAATTGTTATATAGGTTGAACAAAATTTTACTAATACAGCAATTTATCAGCATAATTAAATAAGCTAATTATATAATCACAGCATTTTAAAACTATAAATATCAGGAATTTACGAGTACTTACCTTGTTGCAAGGTCAAGAAAGTTAAATTTCTGACTGGAATTCAAGCTCTGATCAACTTCACAAAGAAGGCTGTTACAAAGATGTGAATTTCTTATGATGACTGGGATTTCTTCAAGCATATTTTTGAAGCTGATGCCTGCATCCTTGAGACTGTCTGGAGTGAAGTCACCTTCCCTATAGAAGTCCATCATCTCCTTAGTTAATCTGTATGCTTTTAATGACAGATATCCCTTTGTGGTTCTTAATGGATCTGAAATGTCGACACATTGTATTTATTCATCTTCCAATGCAAACAAACTACAAAGTTGTGCATGGATGCAGAGAGAATGACTAATATATAATTCTTAAAATTGAAAAACAATCATCTGACAATATTTGACTTTCACCAAAATCCACTTTCAACTAGAATGTCTAGTATTAAAACCTATTATTTTACTTTAGATCTGTGGTCTTGTTGTAAATTTGTTTCCAAATGTTTAAGTACATGGAGACATAACATGATATGAAACCTATCAACCATCTTGATCTTCAGCCAGAGAAATGAATAAATGCTTGCAGCACTACTGCTTCTACATTATATGTACAAAGGCATTAGTTTCTTTCCCTCTGTCTTATCCTACACCTTAGCTTGATTCTTGACATTTTATCACATTTTGGAATTAATCAAATTCCCCACTATGTGCATGTATCAATATTCTATTATAGTTCAAATAAGAAAACTGAGGTTGTGTGGGATATCCCTGTCTAAGATGTGTACCCCTGTCTGAGCTGTGTGGGATATTCCTTGTCTGAGATGTGTACCCCTGTCTGAGCTGTGTGGGATATCCCTGTCTGAGATGTGTACCCCTGTCTGAGCTGCGTGGGATATCCCTGTCAGATCGAGAGCCCTGTAAATTAATCAAATTCCCCACTATGTGCATGTATCAATATTCTATTATAGTTCAAATAAGGAAACTGAGGTTGTGTGGGATATCCCTGTCTGAGATGTGTACCCCTGCCTGAGCTGTGTGGGATATCCCTGTCTGAGATGTGTATCCGTCTGAGCTGTGTGGGATATCCCTGTCTGAGATGTGTACCCCTGTCTGAGCTGTGTGGGATATTCCTGTCTGGGATTGTGGAATATCTGTCTAAGGTGTGTGGAATATCTGGCTTCCCATCAAACATACCATAAATCAGGACGACAGATTCCTCTATTGAGTGTTGGTAGTTGAACTGCGAATCAAGGAAAAGTCTATTGATGAAGGAACCGAAGTATGTACTTTGATACCATCCTACGTGCAGATGGTCAATGTTGACATGGCGGAGATTCCTCATCATTTCCATCTGGTACTGGACTGTAAACAAATCCATCACACAAATAAAGAAACATAATATATGTTAACTAAATAACAAAACACTGTACAGTGAGCAATTAATAGTGCCTGGATCTGGGTCAACCTTGGAAATAAAACCAGAGTAATGGACCATAATTTTGCATATCAATATTACAGGGAATAAAAAATAACTTGTAATAGTAAAACTGTTATTATAGGAAGTATATAATATACTAACATGTAAATTTCTGATAATGTTAGAGATGAATATCTATGAAGAAAGCGACGCACTGATTGCTAGCTTTATACCTGAAGACACTTCCAACTTAAACCTATAGCTCCATTTAACTTATGTATGGGGAGTTCTATGTTAAACATGCAAAACCATGCAGATTACAACAAAATGGTTAAATTAAGACCAAACTATATGAATATCCATAAGAAATGGTCAGCAGCAAAACTCTAAGTAACAACAAATCAAATATTTCTTCATTTAGCAATAAGAAGAAAATGTGAAAGATCTGAAAACATCCAACAAAGATTATATCCTGTTTCCTATCATAGACAGTTCAAATGGTTTCACTAGATTATTACTGATATAGTACTATTTTTTAAAAATTGAGCAATTTAATAAGCACAGAGTGTAGAATTTTAATCTTTTGATTGAATCCAAATGACTGAAATATTTATTATTCAAATCCTTGTGTTCTACAGTGTTACAAAATGTCTTTAAACCATACATTCACAATACTTAGATTTTGTTACAAACCTTCATCAAAATCCTCATCCTCATTATGTCTGGGGAATGGGAAGCAATTTGTGATCTCAAGTCGATTCTCCACCACCAGTCCCAGTAACACTCCCTGGACCAAATCTGTGCCCCCTGCACCCTCCTCTTGACAATGTTTGATCACTTTCAGCACAACCTGGAGTACAAAACTAAGTTTATTAATAATATGTTGATATCAAATCCATTTCATTTGGCAAGAAAAAACATACACCAGTTTCTACAAAAAATCAAGCAAAATAAGGGCTGGTCTGCAAGGAAATCTTTTTGTTTTTTCAAAGATTTCAAAAATGAATTTTGACATTCTAGAATTTGTTTTTAGTTAGTCAGTTCTCCTTCTTTCTCATTTTATATCAGACTCTTGTTGTAAAGATAATGTTGGGTTGTAGCATCTATATATCTGTAATCATTCCTTTTCTTCTTCCAATCATAATAATCAGGTATTGAAGCTCTGGTATATTAAGCTACATTGATTTAATTATTTGGCTATCTGCTCATCTTTGACACTGCATTAAATAAAACAGAACTACAAGTAAACAAATAAGTTGTATATCTGTTTGTAGAAATGTAGCAGAATATTATGATGGACAGCACAAGCTTTGCAAACAAATCACTTTTACATATTCTTAATTTTTGAAGACTTAATTGAATTTCTTCGCTGAAATTCTTAGTCTTCATGTTCATTATCCCTATCCTACCCATTCAGTTGTTAAATTCTTATATTGATACTTATCAATGGGAATGTGGATATGGACCCTAATTTTTTTCAGAACAGCATGAGAATCAAAGAATCATTTTATTATTAGATTTTATGTGGAGAAAGTAAATATCTGATTTGACCACCAAGATGAATTCTTCTTTTCAGTGTTAAGAGAACTGCAAAAAACCTCTAAAAACTGCTTTCACTAATCAGACAAAGGTTTTTTTTTCTACTTACATGGTATTAATTACTGATATATTGACCTTGGCAAAGTTTTTCTCTATGCTGATTTTAAGACAATGGTAGAATGTTGGAAAGTATTTATTTTTAACATCACACATTATCTGTCATGACTACTATTCACTGTGTTTTATTTCATGATTAGCTAGCTTTGTATTAGATTACTGTAAGGATGTCCCATTTTACCAGTCAATGATTATTATACTAGACCAATATCCAAATGAGATGTAAAGCTTAATAACTTAGAATTAAAATTTTGATTGTGTTCTTGTAGAAACCTATTTGACAACACAATAATAAATACAACAAAAACGTAATGTTGTCAAGAGCTAAACATTGCAGATACATGTAGATCTCATCTGCAAACTGTCTCTAGTACTTGGTACTTAAGAATGTCGGGATTCCAAAACTAGGAACTGATAATCCCACAAATATAAGGATTTAACATTCATAAAGCTGTTATATAGTCTGTGAAACAATGGTGCAATATATTTTCCAACAATATACTAAGTGCAGTAGAATATTTTTGAAGAAATTACTTTTTTCACATCAAGCCGGTTACATTATTATTCTTTGCCGGCATTTATACATGTGTACAATTGTAATTCTAATCTTAGTGGACAACTTCTTTGCGGACAACTTTCGGGTATAGATTTTGTTTATAGGATTGTTCATAGAGATGAATTGCTTCCGACAATAAGTTTTTAAAAAAGTCATTCAGGCCTAATTAAACCGGGAAACTAAGACAGTAATAATGTAAGAATGGATAGCTGAAAAGGCGTTCTTCAAAATCCTTCAAAAACGACATTTCTGAATACAATTTAGGAATTAGAAGGTTAAACATTAATTGCAACATTACATTAGTCATGTGAGCTAGATTTGTGGTAGAAATATGACTTACAAGTCCATCGATCTGGACATATTGCACTGCTGAACTCAACGTGGGTCTTGCCATCGCCATTTTGACTAAATGAAAGGATACTATGGTCTCTAAAATGTTTTAGTCCAACGAGTGTGAAATGTATTATAACAAGCGTATCTTTGACATAGATTTATCAGTAGCATGCTGTTGGGGGCCCATCCGTAAGTCTATATTGATACGGTGAGTAATATAAACTTGAGTTTAAGGTGGTAGTTTTAATAAGTAGGACCCATACCCTATTTCTATACTCCGCCCAATATACCTACCGGCCCATCTTTCCCAACTCTCCCTATAGCCTTCCTTTCCTATCACCCCTACCCTTTAACCAGAGACGTATAGGCTATATGTGATATATACGTCTCTGCTTTAACGCACGAAGTTGACAATTATCCCATATATGACACTCACTCGGCCAATAAGTAACCACGTAACAAGTCTATTTATTAGCCACTTCGTAAACTCCTTCTAACACACCCAGCCTATCCCAATGCTAACCTCGTAATCACAAAATATAATCATATAAATGCTGGAAAGTGAACAGCTACATGAAGAAAGGAACAGTATGGATTTACAGAAAGTATAAGCATTGATAAAGTGAACAGTTTGTGGAATCAGAGAGGCAGAAAGACAAGTTATACTTTACTAACAACTTACCAACAGTCCGTCAAATGGGACTTAAAATGGTGGCCAACTTGCACAATATAGGTCCCTTATCAATTATAGGACCCTTATATCTTCCTCTTTGTTCTTAACTGGTCCTTTTACTGCAGCATGCTTAGCATTAGTTTAGGTCTTCATTTCTAAGGCCAAGTGGTGGTCGTCTAAATTATAGTTAAAGAAAAGGTCAGGTAGTATAGATGACCCCTCTCTACCTCACCTCTGTATCCCACTCTCTCCCAATGCTTCCTGTTTTCCCCTTTCTACCCATTTTCCTATCTCTTTTTGTCTCCCTAAAGGCCGAATGGCTGTAACAGTGGACGTAAAACCTGTCAAATAAATAAATAAGTGCTTGTTTTATATAGAAGAAAAGCCTTTGTGTTTAATTGGTTCTGAATTGAATGACCCCTTCCTTATGTCACCAGGGACCTGAGAATTGATTCAGCTTATATTAGGTTAATATTTAGTCTGAAGGGTTGATTTCCACAAGAAGAAACAATAAGGTGAGATCAACGATAAAAAGTCAGAATCCTCCGGGCTGATTAATGTTAATCATCACAAAACATTGCATAACAGGATGTATAATGCCTATAATAATTCTCAGAGTTCCTGTGCTTAAAATCTTTTTTTGTTGTATATGTTTCATTTTTGAAAAAAAAATCACATATAGTACATATCATAAGGATGATACATATAATATAAACTTTATTTATTTTACAACAATTGCGAAACAAGTTATGTCAACTTATACTAATCACTCTTGTTGGCCCGGATGTAAGCGTGCGAGGGGTCTTATTGTGGGAGGAAACCAGAGTGCCCGGGGAAAACCCACGTGGTCGGGCAGGTGACCCCTTACCTTTTCACGTCCGTTCCGGGAATCAAACCCCGGTCGGCTAGGTGAAAGGCGAGTGCATTACCACTGCGCCACCCGACCACCCAGTGATGATACATATAAGGATGGTACATCTATAATACATCATCATCATCATCATCATTGCAAAAACAAATCATTTTCAATATCATTACATAATTTTATCAAAATCATGAAGACTATAGAACTATCTGGAAAACAAACCTGAGGAAGACAAATAGTACATGTGAAAAGTTCTAATTTGAAATAGATTTTGTCTTGAAGTGAGTACAACGAGATGAATAAGCTGCATATTACGCTGTGAAAAAAAACAAAAAATGGTAGCATACATTAATTTCCAGTCATTATTGCATACATTGTGCATTGATTGAGTTCTATTTCTGCAACATACTTGCTATAGAATAAATTCACAGTAATATTGTAGGATATTTTCTATGTGAATCCATGGTTCTTTGTATCATTTAAAAAATTTTGATGAGTTCCACTTCTCAGAGATATACAGTTGTGAGGTCTGAAAATATATACATGTGTGTGTCTCATAGTAAAAGCCTGAGTCCACAGGAACTAAAAATTTACTGATTACACATGTACATGAATGCTTGGAAAGGATATTATATAGGACAAGGTAATTTTGTTAACTGAGCTAATCAACAGGTTGGAAGTGCACAGTCCATGAAACTTTGAAAGTTTCAGTGATCTAAAGGTACATGGAGCTGCCAAGCTAAATAGCAGATCACAGATGGAAGGACATTCTTGATATGAAGTGTAAAAGATTAGAATAGCTAGTATCAGCATTAAATGTAAATAAATGCCATCAAAAATAGCTATGGAGAAACACTGCAAAAAACAAGAGCTCCTTTCTAAGAACAGAGCCAAAGTCATAACATAAACTTAATCACATGTGTGTTTCATTGGAGTCTGATATGAAGAAATTGTTCTGTACCAGAAATAAACTTGATTTATATCGGTATATAGTTCACAGAGTTTAGTTGAGTTGTTTAAATCACATTTGATTTTCTTTCCTAACTGTACTCTATGAATTTAGTAACTGTGTGAATTTTTAGTTTGTCTCAAACTTGATTTGCATATCTAACACATGAAAGCGCGGCATCTTTCTGGGGTATAGTTTCATAAGAGCATTGAATTAGATATGTATATGTTTGTGATAAAATCTGCATAAACCATTTTTAAAAAAACCAACAAATAACATTTTTATATTTCAAGTGTTAATGAAGATCTGCACTGACAAAGTCTACCAGATAGATGTAAGGACACATATTTGTGATGTATGAAATCTCCCACAATCTTGTTGCTTTGAATAATGAAATCTATCTTAAACCAAAGCTCTTTCAGACTCTACTCTGTTTCTCCTTCTCCTATCCAACACTATTGTAGAACCAACAGCCCAAAATAGTCTTTTTTCCCCTGAAACTACCCCAGACTGGAACAAATTACCACCAGATTTGGCGACAGCTGATACCCTGTGAAGGTTTAAAACCCACTTCCAGACTGCTTAACAGTGACAGGTCTGTTTCTCACTTCTTCTGCACATACTAAGCACACATCAATTTATCAACATTTCAATATGGTGGAGGTCAGTCTGTACTTAGAAATAGGTAGTTGTGGAAGTAAAAATTCATTCTATATTCAATGAAAAACTATTAAGTAGTTTATTTCCTTGTTTGGAAAATAGAACTTAATTGAATGAATATGACCCAAGATCATTTATCTAGAGCAAATATCCTTTGTCTTGTTTGTTCATATCCTTTGCACTGTTTGTTCAAATTCCATTTGATGCCTGCTGTCTTGGTAGGAGATACTTTTTAATAACTGTGAAAGAAGAGTCTACATATATAACTTATTTTGTATAAACCTGGCCCCAAACAGATTTAATCATGAAGTGGTGATATCCATAACCTCTAAAGATGAGACATGATTTATTGGTGTCATCTTCTCTTTCAGTCCGTCCGTCCGTCCATTTCTTGTGAATGAAACTCCTCCTAAACTAATCATCAGATTTTCATGAAACTTGCTCAATGTCACTACTACAATGGGTAGATGTGCATGAAGGGGCGATTTTTTGGTTTGTTGATTTTGGTAAGATTTATGCCATTTTCAACTTTGTATCTGTAGCTTGCTCATAGTGGAGCCTCGTGAACGCAACTCCTCCTAAACTAATGATCAGATTTTCATAAAACTTGCTCAATGTCACTAATACAATGGTTCAATGTGCATGGAGGTGTGATTTTTCGGTTCATTGATTTTGTAAGATTTATGATACAGACATGTTAAAAGCGATAATTAAAAGGACCAATTTTGATCTTTATATTTTTTGGCGACGTATATTGTGTCCATGGCACTCGTTATCTATGGGTTTGAAAAAAAAAACTACAACCTAGAGAGTGTTTCTCAACTAAGGTGTGTGACAGGACTCACTGAAACCAAAATTACTGCTGTGATAATGTTGTATGTTCTGTATACACTATCTAGTGGTAATCATGTAGGATCTTAAGAAATTGTGAGCTGAAACACAGGGATTTGGCACGAATTCCCGACCCACTATGTATCATAGTCACTATATTTTATGAACCGTGGGTCAGGAATTTGTACCAGATCCCTGTGAGGTGAAATATATAGCTGTGTATTTACGAAGCAAATAGGTTTTTGAAACATGTGACAATTCATCTTGTTCACCTGTCTATCAGTCAGTCAGCAAAAATCACAAAGAATTATCTGTGTTTCCTGTGTGATAGACTTCTTATCTATGTTAAGGACTAAAGAATTGTTTTCCTTCTGCCTTTAACAAAAAAAAAAAAAATACAAAATTATAGTCAGCTGCAGATTTGTGGTATTGTAAGGTATAGATAGGTTCACACTGAATTTTTTTCGATATACAATAAGGATGAATATACTGCTATCTACTATACATCCACATGGACATGCACGCATTTTGTAGGTCACTGTGACCTGTATTTACATGTATGTTTTTTAAGAAAATTATGTACATTTCAGATTTTGCTACATAATGTTCTAACCCTGGAAATTTGTCTTTAGAAATTGCATGTGTAATTGTCTAAGATGATCTTGTAAACATACATGCTTTTAACCATAGTCTAAATTTACACTTTTTTTTGTGGTGAATGTATTATGGTGAATGCAGTTTCCAGATACTGTAAAAACGTACTGTTTAGTTATTATTGTGGATGCTCAAATTCATCATTGCACTAATTTGCCAAAAATAACAATTCACATGAAGCAAGTTTACCTTAATTCATATAATGTGTATTTACAGGTTCATGGTTCTAGATCAAAATGAGGAAAAGACAGAAGAGAGTGCGAAAGCTTATCAGTTTCTACAAGAACAATTTTGGACTTGAAACTCCTTACAATATCCTAGTGGATGGAACATTTAGTAAGTCAGCACTGACATTTAAGGTCAACATAAGTGATCAGATGCCACGTTACTTGGAGGGAGAGGTCAACGTTATAACAACTGAATGTATTAAAGAAGAATGTGCGGCTTTCGGTAAGATTTCATAGTGACAATATATCCATATCATTTTATACTGTGTCATTTTTTAACTTATAGTGTGTTCTGTATGTCATGACTTTTACCAGGGTGACTGACATCATGTCAGAACTATGTTGTAGACTCTTTTTGTAGCAATATTATAGTGTGTTCACAAACTTTATTTAGGTAGTGAATCACTTTGTCATTTGTAATCATGTAATTTTAAGTTGACAAATAATCTGATGCAAATTTGAACTTGTTCAGTCAGATCTGTATTTTATTGAAAGAACTTGTTTTGTTTTCAGTTTTCAAATATCTGTGATAAAATAACTTTATATTTTTAATACATTATGAAATGTCTGCAGAGATACCAGTGCTATACATTGAACCAAACACATAGCAACCACAATGTATTTCCTTTAAAAAGCTGATGCATGGTACTAGGAACAAATGCTAGATTTAAAAAATTTTGTTCATTCAGGTACACATTGTATGGTCCTCTGATACAGGTACACTTTTGTATGGTCCTCTGATACAGGTACACTTTTGTATGGTCCTCTGATACAGGTACACTTTTGTATGGTCCTCTGATACAGGTACACTTTTGTATGGTCCTCTGATACAGGTACACTTTTGTATGGTCCTCTGATACAGGTACACTTTTGTATGGTCCTCTGATACAGGTACACTTTTGTATGGGCCTCTGATACAGGTACACTTTTGTATGGTCCTCTGATACAGGTACACTTTTGTATGGTCCCCTGATACAGGTACACTTTTGTATGGTCCTCTGATACAGGTACACTTCTGTATGGTCCTCTGATACAGGTACACTTCTGTATGGTCCTCTGATACAGGTATGCTTTTGTATGTTCCTCTGATACAGGTACACTTCTGTATGGGCCTCTGAAGATTCTGCAGCAGTTTAAAGTCCAGCAATGTAAACATAAGAAACCAGTCAAGGCAGCCACGTGTATCCAGTCGATTGTGAATAAAAGTCCACCAGGGAAACTTCTGATTGCTACTCAGGTATGTCACATTTAATTGTTATTTGTAGAGAGCCCTGCATACTTTTTGGTATCCTTCTGGGACCTTGTCGGTGAACTTTCCCTTATTTACACTGAATGGACGTTGGTTCTTGTCTTTGAGTTATTTTGTTATTTGTAGAGAGTTTAAGACCTCTAATTCTAAACAGGTTTGCGGAATGACATCTCAAGTTTGCCCCCTAATTTGATAATTTTTATATGTATAAGAATTAATATATTTGAACTTTTTATTGCAACATCACAATAAAGATATAAATTCTCATCTATGGAGTGGCATTTGGAGATCTGTAACACCAAAACGGTAATCTGGAATTTACTGAAATGTTCAGACATCATAAGTTTATCTCACATTGATTTTCTGTTACATCATATTTTTAGAGATGTTAAGCAAGTATTGTGTTTTTTCCAGGATCACGAACTAAGAGAAATGTTGAGAGAGACCCACCCTGGCGTACCGCTCTTGTTCATGGCTTATAATGCTATCAACATGGAATCTCCCACTGAACTGTCCAAAGGAAAGGCAGACGAGGAGTTACAAGCACGCATTGCTCCCGCAGAGCATCATATGGAAGTATTGAAAAAACTCAAAGTTCAGGCATTTGGAGAACAACCTGTGACGAAAAAATTCAAAAGAAAAGGACCTAAGGGGCCAAACCCATTGTCCTGTAAAAAGTCGAAAAAGGCAGAAAAGAACAAAGCAAAAAAATCATTTCTAGAAAGTGCAGTTGACAAAAGAAAGCGGAGAAAAAGAAATCGTGTGAAACATTTGAAAAACTCTGAACTTAGTGTACATTTGAGTGATGCAGTGAAGAGCTAACGTAGGTGTATTTGTTAATAAAGGTATATTTTATGTAAAAGAATGTTTGATAGTCTGTTAGTTCATATGATTATAAAACAGAAACTAACACCAGTCCCCTGTACATATACATGTGTCTACAACGTAAAGTCTCCCTGATTTCAGAATGGGGTGAATACTTGCCCAGTGTCATACATGTAATTTTATTTTAATTAATTTCTTAAAACCAGTAATGTGTTTGCATTATAAGTGTCCTCTAAATTTATCTAAGATACAAGAAGTCTGTGGAGATTGGCACAGTGTTTACTGTATCCTTGTTTGGGAAATCTACATTTACCTGACAAAACTTAAATGTATCTCTGTCTTCTCTTCATAAAATAACCTTAATACATAAATTACCCATTGATGTACATGTAGCCTGCATACACTGAATCTAATAACAAATTCATCTCAGATAAGATCTTTCATATACATGCATCTAACACGGCATACATGCTCTGAACCAATTCCCATAAGGACACTGAAGACAAACAGGGACTAAGCTTCAAACTGGGCAATGAATCATTCGTTTACGCTTCTCAAGAGTTCATCCCAGAAGTAATTGTCATGGATTCCACTGCTTTATGACCGTGACTATCTCAGTTGGTAAGAATGTTAAGACTTTTCATGGAAAGATCTAATGTGTTTGGTGCGATCAAAATAAAAAAAAAATTAAGACACAATATTCTCCAAATTCTTTACTAAACATCAACATGGACTTTCAAGGTGATACAAAATAAATTTATACATACAGTCATTTACAATTTGCTTTTAAAATTTACCTCAATGTTTCCTTTAATTTGAAAAAGTGTTGAAAATATTACATGTATCACAAGAGTTGTTAAAGAATAGCACAGCTTGCATAGCTGAAAAATAATCGAAAGATTCAAGTTTGTAAAAATTCTAAACCAATCCAATAGCTTTAATTCCTCTACTTATTATGGGTCTCTGGAAAGTTGTGAATCTAGCAGTTCAAGGAACCAAGGAATCTTTAGTCAGTTATTCAACAGCTAGGCATATTGATTATTTAAATGGTATTCAAAGAATTAAACAAAGTTAACTCCAACACTGAAAGGGGATGAAGATATGTATCCCTTTATTTTAGCATGCGAACAACCCAAAATGGTAAAAACAGGCTCCTTGGTCAAAAGGAGACACCAATCAGTTAAATAAGAAATAATTATTTCCCCTCTTAAATAGGCGAAAAATTCAATTATTAAACTTAAGTTCCTGAAGTGGAACATTTTTTTTCGAACACAGCTCCAGCTGAAAGACAATATATTCAAACTTAACAGTTCACTTATCATTATGATGTTATATACACTACTCAAACTTAACAATTTAATTGAACACAAATCTTCACAGCTTCTGTAGTGGAGGTCTAGCACTTAGCAGAAGGGTTGTAAGATTTCAAACGTCCCAGTGCCACAGGACACAAGTCTTCCAGCAACCAACTGGGATGACGGGTTTCTGAGACTGTCCTTGTTGCCATGGATACTGGCCTTCACAAGGAAATGCATTGTAGTCTCAAATGACATCTTCTGTAAGGGCGAGCTGCTGGTCTCCATAGCTTTCCTGTTGAATGGTTTGTAGGAGCCTTCAAACGTCATGTAGTCAGCCAGAAGACAGAGGTGACGATAGTCTACCTCTATTCCATAGGCACCAAACACATTCTGAATTTCCTGTAGGAAGTACATATGAATATTTGTGAATTCTTGTTATCTTTTGAAAAAAAGAACATTATATCATACTCTTGGTGGTAAAATACATTAATTAAGTTTTACCTTTGAATTTAAGTTTTAACAATGAAATTTTGACAGTGAACCTGCAAGGGATATGTTACTGACTGGTAACCTGACCTTTACTGACCTCGACCGTGACCCTTAAGGAATACTCTTGACCTTTACTTACCTTGACAATGACCCTGGAAGCAGCCTCAATTCCATATGTAGCGGCCATGGCATGGATATCATTGGTGTAGAGCTGAGAGATGTCCAATATGTCTGCATACTTGTATATTTCCTACAAGGTTTTATAGACTTAATGTATTCAACATATTTCCAGACAGATCATGATTCAAATACATTAGTCCTTTTCTTTAATCAATAAGTTTATCTTCTTTTTTAAAATGTTTCTATATTCACAATCAATTCAAATATATTAGCACAATAAATGTCATTCAACAGCTTGTATTATCTATATTATGAATTAAGTTACACCTTATGACTGCACCTGTGTACTTCACAGATACATATGAAGGAGAGAATGGGGAAAGTCATGAATAGTTGTGTACAGAGACAAATTTAGAAAGTCATGAATAGTTGTGTACAGAGACAAATTTTCAACACTTGGTACCTGTTTTATGACATACGATTAACAGAAATGAAGAAGTTTGTTACAGTGTTATATGTTAAGAAATAGGTGGGTACATGTTAATGTGAACATGATATCACAAATCAGTATTTCTTCCCCTGATCAGAATTGACACTGATGACGGGTCAAACTAGTGATTAATCTCAGGTTAAATTGTATAGGCAAAGAAGCATTTTATGAACTTCGAATAGAATTAATAAATCAATATTAAAATAAATTGTACGGTATACTAATTTTCTATTCATAGTAACATTGACCTTGACCTCTGACCGTGAACAGCAATCTAAGCAAGAACAAATGGTGTGAGAGGAAGCACCGTATGAAATAAATGAAATTGTCCGAAGAGAATTTCAGATATTTTGCAAAAATGGAAATGCTGTGATTGTAAGTATGATTGCTTCTGAAATTTCTCTGTATGGATAAAGATATCGCAGATCTAGATAAAACAATCTGTCATAATTCTATTCAAACAAAGAGGTTTAGAGTGTGAAGAAGAAACGGATGAAAATGACGAGCCATTGGTAGCTCTGAAAGGTCCACATGCAGCACATGTAACAAAAATGTACATGTAAACCTGTGATAATGAAAGTGTGTCTGACACATCTACTGATAATGTTGTCAACAGTATGGTATGTCGTACACAACTTCAAGTTATGAAAGAGATCTCAAGTTCTCAGTTCTAAAATGTTCAGTTTGTTTTGAACAGATGAGCTTGAAAGATTCAGATTTGTAAAAAAGTTCCAGTGAGTGAGAATGAGTTAGGTATCTCATGCCACCCCATGAATTTGTCATACCTGTATGTTTATGCCGTCTGTCTTAAGGTGGAGCTCCCGTCGTTCTGCTCCTTTCTGCTCTGTTAAGTAACACTTGTTGATGCCTGGAATCTGGTGTACTATGACTGTTTTAGCATCAGTCTCCAGCAGAGAAGAAACATCCACTTTACTGTTCTGTATACCAAACTAAAACAAAGACGTGGAATATCTCTCATTATATATCATTCTGTGAGATAATTACTTTTTCTGGTCTCTTTTTGTTTTGACACACATATCAGTTATATTTGCAGTAGACATCTTATAATAAGATGACACTATTTATAGTGTATTAAAGTACATGTTTACTTTATTCTGTTTTAATGTCCAGACTTTGTTAAATAAATAAACTCTAGTTATGTATTTACAAAAACCGTGAAACAAGCTTTAAGCTTATATTAGTCATTCTTGTTGGCCCGAATGAAGGTGCATGCCGGGAGGTGAGTGTTACTGTGGGAGGAAAACCGGAGAACCAGGGGAAATCCCAAGTGGTCAGGCAGTTCATCCCATACATTTTCATGTCCATTCCCAGAATCGAACCCAGGATGGCTAGTTGAAAGGCAAGTGTGTTACCACTGTGCAACCTGACACCCAACAGACTTTGTTCTTTTAACAATTTTCTTTGAGAAATGTTCCATTTTGAGAATACTTCTAAAAGCAGGCGGTTAATACAACAGCATTTAACTTCATAAATTATCATAGTTGATATAAATGTAACATCACATAGCCTTGATTTTTAATAATACTTTGATGACTACCTTATATCATTTTCATGAATGCTTATCTGAAACATTAACCAAACTGTACGAATGTGTACAATACTCTATGTCTGAACATGTTGGATGTATATAACTGTGTTTGTATGTTAGGTGTATAGAACAATATTGGAATGCTTGAAGTGTATGTAACCATGTTTGAGAGTAAAAGGAGCAAAGAGCTATGTTTGAATGTGTACAGAAATATGTTTTAATATGTTAGGTGTACAGTATTATGTTTGAAGGTGTACAGAAACATATTTTAATATGTTTGGTGTACAGAGTTATGTTTGAAGGTGTAAAGAAATATGTTTTAATGTGTTAGGAAAAGAGAACTATGTTTGAAGGTGTACTGATCTATGATTGAAGATGTACAGAACAGAGTTTTAAAATGTTGGTTACCATTGACCTTACCTGGAGTTTAACTTTGACCTTACCTGGAGTTTAACTTTGACCTTACCTGGAGTTTAACTTTGACCTTACCTGAAGTTTAACTTTGACCTTTCCTGGACATTAACTTTGACCTTACCTGGAGTTTAACTTTGACCTTACCTGGAATTTAACTTTGACCTTACCTGGAATTTAACTTTGACCTTATCTTTGACCTTACCTGGAGTTTAACTTTGACCTTACCTAGAGTTTAACTTTGACCTTACCTTTGACCTTACCTGTAGTTTAACTTTGACCTTACCTGGAGTTTAACTTTGACCTTACCTGGAATTTAACTTTGACCTTACCTTTGACCTTACCTGGAGTTTAACTTTGACCTTACCTGGAGTTTAACTTGACACCATTCCTGCTTTTTCTGATCAAATTTGTACTCCGCAACATTAGATGACTTTAAGACATTCTGAAATGTGATTTGTTTGCAAAATAAGACATTAACACTATATATTAAATACTTACAAACAGAACTAATGTATGTATTGGTTCAAACAAAATTGAAAGAAGCTTGGGTTTCTTAATGCTTGAAGGGAAAAATCCAATGATTTGGCTACACTAAGTTAATACTCCAACCCAGAGTTAATGTGGCTGACCATTACTGACCCTACTTGACTGCGACTAAAGTTCACCGTAGTTATATTGTTAATGAAGCCGTATTTACATGTAGGTCATCCTGTTTAACTTTCTACGTATTTCCTCTTAGGTCAATTTTGAGTCGACCATGGTCAGGTACGTGTGTGATTGTAAAATGTACTGTATCTTTCCATGATATATAATAAAAATCTACAAGGCCAAACAAGCATGTTTCATCAGTTGAGTGACAGAGACCATATTAACACTATGCTTGTCCCATCAGCTGAGTGACAGAGACCTTATTAATACTATGCTTGTTCTGTCAGCTAAGTGACAGAGACCATATTAACACTATGCTTGTCCCATTAGCTGAGTGACAGAGACCTTATTAACATTGCACTTGTTCCATCAGCTGAGTGACAGAGACCTTATTAATGCTATGCATGTTCCATCAGCTGAGTGACAAAGACCTTATAAACACTTTGTACAAACCACAATCACTCTTTTTTCACAAATATATAAGTGTCTCTATACTAGACAACTTCATTATTTATAATTACTTGAATATTTTGTCCTTTATAACTACCCTGTATAAGCCCAACCCTCTGCCCTCTATGAAATTAGCCATTTCCTGAGTGTATCCTAACCCTAACCTTAAGCTTGTTGCCCTTTTTTCTAATTATCAAACAGTTCAGGACATGTTGAATGACATTACCCAATTTCAATATATCATATTCAATATCATGTTCTAGTCCTATCCTAAGGAACAGCGAAATGTTGTGTAGGTCTTTCAACTCCTTTTTGCCATCAAATTGTTGTCAAGTTTGACTATGATTTAATTACATATGGTAGACCCCTAAATGAAGGTGAAAATATTTAAACATTTACACACGAGGGTAGATGAAGAACAATCAGATAAAGTTAATCTAAAGCCCCTGCCAGGTGACAACTTTTCAGTCGACAGTTTATCGTTCTTTAAATCTACCTACACTTATCCTAATGGCTGCTGTTGTTTTATCTGTTGTTTGGCTGTCCTCTTCCCGAGTTTCCATGTCATCCTGAACAGCGAAGCTTGTCTCTTCATCACTATCCTCGTCCATGGTGACTACAAACCAAAACAATTATTGATTCTAGGACAATCATGAAGGTTCAGGAATTGGTTAAGTATCAGAAGGAATGATCTCAACACTTCTCTGTCAATATACACATTCTAGAGTTTTATCTAGCTGGGTGAGTTCTTGAGGATAACATTCCACACACCTTCTTTTCATCATGAGTATACAGTAAACATATCATCAGTTTCAATGTATATACTGATGTACTGTTTCTGAAATTTGACTCACTAAATATATTCTAGATTTTTAATTTCATTCTATTCTTTATAACTGTGCCAACCATGCAGCATATTCTTTTAATAAATATTGTGAATTTAATTCTTTGTCCTTCTCCTTTGAGCTTGATATTTACTGTCTGTGACCATTGTTTCAACTTTCCTAATCTCTCAATAACATAATCAATGTTTCTCTGTAGATCTCTTCTATATAGAGTCTTCTAAAATATCCAGTCCTTCTGATATACAAACACCCATGCCTGTCATAAATCACAATTTTTGTTTCCTCACATACCCTGCTCTTCCAATTCTTCAGGCTTAGCATCCTCTTCATTCATATCTTCATCGTATTCTTTCTCTTCGTCGTGTCGTTTCTTTTCCTTGTCGGCCACAGCGTTACCATCTCCAGTCATGTCCTCCATATCGGAGTCTCCCTGATCAACAGTAGCATCTACCTTAGAGCTCTCTTCTGTGTCCTCATCTGGAACGTTTCTCTTCAGTAATCGTCCTGATGTCAAAATCCTTTTTACAAAATAGAAATTTTTGTTGTTGTTATTTCTAAATAAATCTCTACTTTTGTTATTGACAAAAGTTCCTAACAGATTATTTTTCACAGGTAACTAATATTTAATTAATATTTTCTTTCAGGAAATCTTAACAAAGATGAAATAAATTACACAAATTCTTAATAAACCTCTGCCTTCTATGAGGATTTTGACATCCCCTTGATTGTTATTTTCTGCAGATAATTCAGTGAGAGAGATTTCCTTTAGATCAGTTCAACATTTTTGTAGGAAAAATGTGAGTTTTCAACAGATCTTCATTGAGTAAGACCATTACACTAGATCTGTGAGTGATCTTTTCAATGAAATAATAAAATGATTATCAGTTTTGTACAAATTATCATGATTTGTCTCCCTTTTTTCCTGAATCTGCGAACATTTCTTTACAAAAAATAAACATCACATGCCCATTTTAAAATTAAGTTTCATGTAATTTTAAAAACTAAATGTTTAGAAACTTGATTATATACCAAACATAAAATTTTGGTAAACACTGGTAGTAAACACACAGATACACACACCATTATGATAATGAATATTGAATTGGGAGGTGATAAGAACCAGTAACTTGACCTAGCATAGATCATGAGTAAATTGGCCCTTAAATCAGTAAATTAAACCATTTCTGTTCATCTGATCAGTGAGTCATCATTTTGGTGATCTGATCAGTGAGTCAACATTTTGGTGATCTGATCAGTAAGTCAACATTTTGGTGACCTGATCAGTGAGTCATCGTTTTGGTGATCTGATCAGTGAGTTATCATTTTGGTGATCTGATCAGTGAGTTATCATTTTGGTGATCTGATCAGTGAGTCATCGTTTTGGTGATCTGATCAGTGAGTCATCGTTTCTGGTGATCTGATCAGTGAATCATGGTTTTGGTGATCTGATCAGTGAGTCATCGTTTTGGTGATCTGAGCAGTGAGTCATTGTTTTGGTGATCTGATCAGTGAGTCATCGTTTTGGTGATCTGATCAGTGAGTCATCATTTTGGTGATCTGATCAGTGAGTCATTGTTTTGGTGATCTGATCAGTGAGTCATCGTTTTGGTGATCTGATCAGTGAGTCATTGTTTCTGGTGATCTGATCAGCGAATCATGGTTTTGGTGATCTGATCAGTGAGTCATCGTTTTGGTGATCTGGTGATCTGATCAGTGAGTCATCATTTTGGTGATCTGATAAGTGAATCATGGTTTTAGTGATCTGAACAGTGAGTCATCATTTTGGTGATCTGATCAGTGAGTCATCGTTTCAGTTGATCTGATCAGTGAGTCAACATTTTGGTGATCTGATCAGTGAGTCATCGTTTTGGTGATCTGAACAGTGAGTCATCATTTTGGTGATCTCATCAGTGAGTCATCGTTTCAGTTGATCTGATCAGTGAGTCGTCGTTTCTGTTGATCTGATCAGTGAGTCAACATTTTGGTGATCTGATCAGTGAGTCATCGTTTCTGGTGATCTGATCAGTGAGTCATCGTTTTGGTGATCTGATCAGTGAGTCATCGTTTCTGGTGATCTGATCAGTGAATCATGGTTTTGGTGATCTGATCAGTGAGTCATCGTTTTGGTGATCTGAGCAGTGAGTCAGTGGTGATCTGATCAGTGAGTCATCGTTTTGGTGATCTGATCAGTGAGTCATCATTTTGGTGATCTGATCAGTGAGTCATCGTTTTGGTGATCTGATCAGTGAGTCATCGTTTTGGTGATCTGATCAGTGAGTCATTGTTTCTGGTGATCTGATCAGCGAATCATGGTTTTGGTGATCTGATCAGTGAGTCATCGTTTTGGTGATCTGATCAGTGAGTCATCATTTTGGTGATCTGATCAGTGAGTCATCATTTTGGTGATCTGATAAGTGAATCATGGTTTTGGTGATCTGAACAGTGAGTCATCATTTTGGTGATCTGATCAGTGAGTCATCGTTTCAGTTGATCTGATCAGTGAGTCAACATTTTGGTGATCTGATCAGTGAGTCATCGTTTTGGTGATCTGAACAGTGAGTCATCATTTTGGTGATCTCATCAGTGAGTCATCGTTTCAGTTGATCTGATCAGTGAGTCTTCGTTTCTGTTGATCTGATCAGTGAGTCAACATTTTGGTGATCTGATCAGTGAGTCATCGTTTCTGGTGATCTGATCAGTGAATCATGGTTTTGGTGATCTGATCAGTGAGTCATCGTTTTGGTGATCTGATCAGTGAGTCAACATTTTGGTGATCTGATCAGTGAGTCATCATTTTGGTGATCTGATCAGTGAGCTTTGGTTTCTGTAAGTAAGTTACACAACTTTCAAGCAAATCAAATGATAAATTAATGAGAACTTTTAAAAAGCAAACCATATTGTTGACCTTGATCTAGTGGTCAAGAGTGCCAACAACCTAGCATTTTGATAATGAGCTCAACTTTATATGGTTACAATGGGGGTACAAATTACAAATATTTACACAAATAAGGCCTAGTGCAGCTATTAGTGTGTGGTACTCTGTGACAGAAATTTCTATGTACATGAATACCTACAATAAGACTTTAGGACTTTTAAGTCAACCCTACCTGCTTTTTCTAGTACCCTCACTTATCTTCCTCTTAATGAGAAGAATGATCCTTTTGATGTAAGTTTTCTCTATGAAGGCAAGAATGGAGGCTGGAGTAACTCCGAGGCGTTCTCTATACAGTCTGTACGGCAGGAACTTAAAACGAATCTCAAACACTCGTTGTCTCCCACTATTATATGTAAAATAAAACATTCAGAAAAACACTTTGTATTGTAGCATCTAAGTAGTGATCGCATACATTTCAGATGAATACCATATTGATGGTAAAATTTATATAATATCACATTGACAGCCAATAAATATAGTCATTTATAAATAAAAGTTTACACAAATCTGCAGACTTTTTCAAATTCAGAGGAAATATATATGGCATTATTGAGTCTAATTTTAACTCACCTCAGCGATTTTCCTTTGATAACTGTATATTCTGTTATGTTGATATCTTCAAGCACCTTGAAATAGAAAATCAAAACAAAATCAAATTCATTCTTTTATTTTACATGATAGGAATTCCGCAACAGGTAGTGGTCATGTCACTACCAGATACTTAAAGAATTCTATAACACACATGAAAACATTATAAATAATCAGATACCAGAACTGTATACCACTTTAACCTGATATCGGACACACCAATACCATGAAAGTGGGTGTTTCTATATCCATGTCAAAATACCTTACTTATGAAAAAGAGGAACAGACAGGTTTTTCAAAGTCTAATTTATTATAATCTGAAAATAGAACAATGAAGTACCTCCGCTAGGGTGACCTTGTTGAAAAGTAGCTGTATTGTCTTGGCGGTCTGTCGTGCCTGAGGATTAGGGTACACAGGAATATCCATACTAGGGGTCTTTATATTGGCACTGGCTACCATGAGTATCTCACGTAGACGAGGAATTCCCAAAGTCACATTCATCTCACCTCGCCCAGCAAAATGAAAAGTATTCAATGTCATCTGTGTAGAAGGCTCTCCAATCGACTGTGAATAGAACAGATATCTAAGAACTAGACTGGTTATTTATTTTTGTAAATTACAACCTTACTCAGGACTGTTTATTCGACTTAAAACAGTAAATATTTTTGATTTTGTTTGTGTATTAAGTACTATAAACCTGATTTTAGGTTATTTTTATCCTGACAATGATATCAACTATCATGATACAGAACCAAAAGTAATTATGATTCAATAAGTATTATTAAAAGATATCATGTATTACATTTTACAAGTATTTTGTTTTGTATAATATCTACACTGGTAGCTAGTTCTGAGCAGGAACAAGAATATACCCTGATACCATAATTGAACTCTTGTTAATATATAAAGTATGCATTCCTTTCTCAGCATTTCCAAGGTTTTCTTAAGCATGAACACCCATGTGTTTTACTGAGTGAACGTATAAGTTATATCTGATGTGTACTGGGAGAACACATGAGCTATCTCTGATGAGTACTGGGAGAACACATGAGCTATCTCTGATGAGTACTGGGTGAACACAGGAGCTATCTCTGATGAGTACTGGGTGAACACAGGAGCTATCTCTGATGAGTACTGGGTGAACACAGGAGCTATCTCTGATGAGTACTGGGTGAACACAGGAGCTATCTCTGATGAGTACTGGGTGAACACAGGAGCTATCTCTGATGAGTACTGGGTAAACACATGAGCTATCTCTGATGAGAGACAGAATACATTTGTTATAATACAATACCTACCTGAGCACACAGGGCCCCTACAGACTCCCCAGGTTCTACCAGGGATTTCATCAGCTTTTGTTTCATCAATGTGTTAAATTGTGCCGGCCCCACTGATTCATCCTTTACTGTCTGTAAACATTACCAGAAATACTGAAGTTAGTATTTATTTAAATATAAAGTTTCTATTGTACTTTTGTAATCAATTAATAAATACGACTGGACTCAGGTAACTGGAAGCTCGTGGTAAAGCTGGTTTATTTGTAAACTTTACAGTTAGTTGAATTGTTAATTAACCCCTGATAACCTGAAACAAAATGAAAAGTCCAGCCTTATACCTACACTTTTCCTTATCCATTAACATGCACTTTCATTTTGATCCAGTAATAGTTTAAAGACCCCTTAATAATGAAAACATTCAATTTGGCAGCCTAAAAATTGCTATCATGAACCAGCCTATTGTTTCAACTGAACAACAGACTTTAGACATATCTCATTTGCTAAATATTTAATTCCTACGTTTGTATTTTATTGAGATCTAATAAAAGAATACAATCAATATTTTCATAAAAACTGACATGAAAGATCATACTGTGTATAGGTATATTGAAATGTGTGAAATCTGAGCCCAATTTGTGATATGATAACGTTTCATGGGAGTCATTCATTCATAACTCACACATATCACTAACATAAGGATAAGAAATACTGATGAGTTCATTGATCTGCTGTAATTATAGTGGTACCCAAACCTTAATAACAGTAGTCTGTTGAGAAGACTTTGTTATTTTACAAAGATTTCTACTGTACAGCTGTCCTCGTTTTGAACTTTATGAGCTATTCAAAACCATCTCACCCTCTAAAACTGTATTTCAACATCTGTAGTACTTCCTTTAATGCCTACCTTTTTCAATTCATTGATGGAAAAATCCTTGACTATGGACTCAAACTTTTCTGGGTAGACACCACCTTGTTGGTAGGGGAAGTAGACGGCTGTAGCTGGGTCAGGACATCGCCCAGTGTACTTGGTATATCTGAAGTTCACACAACATCTGTCAGTCATGTTTTCAAAGTGAACCATTCAAACACACATACAACCCAATATAAAGGACAGCTGGGAACCTAACTGGTTGATCAAAATATGCATGGGGATTCACTACAGTAAGGGCAGTAACTCTACATAAACAATAAACATGGTGCTTATATTAATGTATGCTACTAGCTGTACTTGGTACACAACTTCAGCAATCACACAAAGGAAAGGTTACAGGTTCCTACATACTTGCTACTCCAAGGATTACAACCATATTTGCTCTCTGCATCCCTGGAACATGTCATGGCAAAATTGAAGGTTTCATAAGTGACACCTTGTGAACAAGATGGAAAGACTAGTTTGATCCTTTGATGTACATCAAACAAATCTCGAGGTCGCGTAAGGGTATATTGTACTGGCTTTGAAGTTGGATGTCACATGTTTTTAATCTTCAGCGTAAAAGCATGTGATTGGTCAGTTTTTTTAATCCTGGACCCAATCAAATTACTTCGCTTGTGCAATCAATTTTGCCATGACATATTCCAGGGGTGCAGAGAGCGAAAGTGATCGTGACCCCTGGAGTAACAAGGATATGGTTCCTATTGTGTGTTTCTACATTGAGTACAGAATTTGGGAGTGCATAGAAGTGTGACCTTTGACCCTGTTGATTAAACCTCTGACATTACTAATGACAACATACACTGAAAGTAGTGATTTGCTTGGGACTCCTGCTGTCTATTGCACAGGAAAAAACCCAAAAAGTCAGCTTGAGTTACTTTGTATTGATATTTGGCCATTCTAATCAATTCTACATCAGACTTCATCAATGGGCAGATAGATGTCTTGATCACCTTCTAAAGAGAAAACCTTGTTGGAACCCCTAGCCTCTAGGTCATGCTACAAAAGTGATTCTAATTTTTTAAGACATTTGAGCCCTTTGACCTCTCAGGTCATTTATAACAGCCATGATAGCCAACATTACAACATGCTACTTTGCTGAATACCAAGACCTGGGCCTCTTGGTTAAATATCTTACCCTTTAACCTTTAATATAGGTCAAGGTCATTCACCCCAGCATGCTCCTGTTAGTCAATTATGACTTTTGGCCTTTTAGTTAATATCAACATATAATTTTCATAACTATTTAACCACATACTTGACCTTTAACCTTTCTCCTAGCTCAACATCTATTTCCAAGCCACTGTGTTATTGATAAACAACATTGCTGTACTTACTTTTGTTTTGCCTTATCATCAAGAGCTCTCCATTCACTGCACGCGAGGCATGCCCCAACAGTACGCCCATTTTTCTCCAAACGTTTGTCATGTGATCCAGGTAAATCAGACTTCTTGCAAAAGTTCAGAAATCCCGAATTTCTCCCACATGTTGTACTTTTCTTTTTGGCATGTTTCCTCCATTTCAGAATCTGATAATAGAAATGAGTTTTTAAAATGATTTTAAACATTTTTTTCACCGAAAATGAATGCGAATAAACAGTAATTCATTGGCTTATGACACCAGCGGTGGATCGCTACCTTAATTACCTCCCCTGACAGGACAGCTGTGGATTGTTATCTTAATTACCTCCCCTGACAGAACAGCTGTGGATCGCTACCTTAGTTACCTCCCCTGACAGAACAGCTGTGGACTGTTATCATTATTACCTACTCTGACAAAACAGCTGTGGATTGTTACCTTGGTTACCTCCCCTGACACTTGCCTCGTAGAACACAGATTTTATTACATACCTTCTTGGTCCATTTGCGTACTCCTTTATCACTGGTTTGACTCTGGTTATCATTGTGAGTTGTCCACACTGACTTGTTATCCAGGAGAAAAGGGTACATCTTGGCAGTAATGAATCCAGTCTTTGAGATGTCCAGTCCATCCTCACCATAATAGAACTGACAAAAAATGCATCCTCATCATCATAAAACTAACAAAAATACACCCTGTAATGATAATTAATGATTATTTTTGTTTCTTTCCTACTTTGCTATTAAACAAATACCATGACTTAGACCCTATCCGTTATCCAACAGAGGCCATTTAAGTGTTTTAAGACATTTTACCTCTGTGACCTTTAAATTCAGTCTTTCATTTGTACAAACTTGTTAGCCTTTCAGCCCAGCGTGCTACAGGACCAATATCTGTATCCTGGGCCTCCTGGTCATTGAGGAGAAGCTGTTTAAGGTTTTAGCACATTTGATTCCTGTGACTTTTCACTAGGAGCATGCTCCTAGTTCCCCACAGAAGGACTTTTCTGCACAAGAAATGGCCCAACTTTTACACTGATCGCAGAGCTGCCTCAATTTCCAATCTGGTCTAGCAAGGCAAATACCTTAGTGTCAACCCCTGAATACCCGCTCTAGGTGTTTAACCTGACTATGATCTAGTTACCTGGATAATACGGCAATCACTGATGTCAGATTGTAGTTAACAAAAGGCCTATCTACAAATACCCTATCTACAAACACCCTATCTACAAATACCCTATCTACAAACACCCTACCTACAAACACCCTATCTGCGTGTTTAACCCCACTATGACCTAATTACCTGGATAATGCTGCCATCGCTGTCCCTGACGGTCAGATCATAGTTAACAAACACTCCTTCTAAGTGTTTAACAAGACACCGCTGTAGGTAGCCACTGCGACTTGTCTTCACAGCTGTGTCAATAAGACCCTGTAAAAATGTAATAGTTATGATTGCCGTCATGCTCCTATTTATTACAAGTTAATTTCATTCTATATCATTTTAACTGGCTAGATAACAAAACTGTTCATTATCCTAGGTACATTTAGACCCTAGAATGTGGTCTGTTTATCAAGGGCACTCTATATAAACTTGGGCTCTATAAATGAAGGGGTCAACAAAGTGTTTCCATGATGTTCCTCAACTTCCTCAGGTCTTGATATAGTGCTTAATCACTTTTTACATTAAGATCATGAATGATTTCACTTTCTTATCAATTACTGTATAATGTATAACCTGTGATTCTGAAATCACTTAAAGTGACTATAGGTCTAATACATGATGGAACCCTAAAGATAAATCTCTGTCAGAAGTCATTGACATAAACATCAGACATTTTTCCCAAAGAGAAGTGGACAAACCTCTCGTCCGGCCATGCAATGGAAGAAGTACTCCTGAGGTCGTATACCAGTGAGGAAACGTCCCGACACAAACCCTCCTGCACGTGGTGAGGTGTCGTATGCCATGAATGACGGTAGTGTCTTTCCACTAAGCATGGGTCTGGGGCGACGCCCTTCCAACTCTATCTGACCAAGCAGGCAAGATATCTGCATGCAGTTTACCTGTAATATATATACAGAAATGTAATGGTAGACGAGACAATACAAATCCATTCCTCCAATTACTGTTTACTATAGCACTGAAGAAATACAGCATATATTTAATGTGTCAAATTATAGAGACAGATTTATATAAATCAACAATTTTTTTCTGAATCTGATTCATTTTGATTGGTCTCATATCTTAATGTATATGTATATAGATATGAATGAAATAAAGTTTTAGTTAACTTTAAGCCTTATAAGCCGTATATAGAGATAGAATGTTGATAGAAAGTTCCATATATCATAAATGTGATAAGATTAACATCTTGGACTTAACATCAATCACATAAGCTATAATTAAAACCAATCAAGAAACAAACTTTGTGTCAATAGATTACAGACTTTTGGAAGATAAAACATTCTAAAACAAGTCAGTAACCTGAAACACCGATTGAGTAGAGTGGTATGTACTAGTGTTGTTCCGATTAATCGAGTTAATCGAGTATCACTTGTTTGAGATGTTTGATCAACTAATCGAGTAAGAAATCTGTAATCGATCATCGTGATGTATGAAAATAGATTATTTCAACATTGAAATTATTTTCAACATTAATAAAATTATTTAAAAAAAAACGACATTTGTTTATATCAAAAAGTATTCTGTGCAATAAACGAATAACAAGCACACAAAATGATGGTGTAGGTACAACAGTTTTAGTTATTACGTGAATTGCTGTTAAAACATAACACAAAATACATATTTAGACTTGAATAATATCCAAAAACAGACAATTAAGAATTAATCGATTTTAATCGATCATCGATCGGTTACACAAAGTTGATGATCGATCAGGAAATCTCAACCGATTCCCAACACTAGTATGTACACAGTCGTCCATTAGGAAAATGGGTATCGAATCCATTACAGATAAACTTGAGAATACCCAGTACTTACCGAAGATCCTTTTGCTCCTGACTGCACCATCAGCTGTAGATTATTTTTAGGGAATAATTTTTCTAATCCTTTTGGCATACATGCTCTGTAACAGAGATTTTTAAAAAAAATTTAGGTCCACCTCAAGAGTTTGCATAATATTTTCAAATATGAAAGCCTTTACATACATCTGTCTTATATCATATACTTACAATGTATATTCATACAAGTCTGACTTAAACGAACCCTTAAACATATCCAATAATTAATGGTCTACATTTTCCTGACTAGTTACTTATGTAAAATACCTACTGATACTTACTTAACAATGGCGTTCTGAACCTCATCCGTCCTCGTCTTTGTGCTGTGGTCCAGCATCTGTAGCCCAACATCATCAGAGTTAAAGTGGGCTTTCTTCATTGCCTTCAATAAGGTCGCTGTATCAGCCTCCTTGTCCAGGGTCAGGGCCTCTTTAGCAGAGTCATCCCCACATTGTGTTGATTCTATAATAGTCTGGTGTCTCTTCTGGTCAGCCTGAATATATCAACACATCACAGTAAATAACTGAGACCAGTACATGCATCTATACAATGTACCTACATGTGATGGAATGCTGAATTAGAAACACATACAATATTGACCAGCTACAGATTCAACACTTTTGCTGATGCAATATAGAAGATGTTATAAATCAAGGATTTTTTCATTAGAATATTTCTTTTCAGGGCTTTTCAGTACCGGTAAACTACAACACATGTGAAAGAACAGGGAAAGCAACATTCCTGTCAAGCGCCCCAACCAGGAATCGAACCTAGGTCCCTAGCGTGATAATCAACCAGCTCTACCATCAGAACCAAAGAAGCATGCACCGTCAGCTGAGTGACTGAAACTATTTAAACACTCTATACAAGCTACACTGACCCGCTCCATTTACATACACTTAGCTATTATATATATACAAATAAAGTGACTTACAGGTGCTGTGACTAGGATATCTTCCACTCCAAGTGTGAAACCTCGAATCATCTGCAGGAAGTTGGTGAACAAACGTCCAAAATAGGTCAACAGCTTTCCAGCTATAGCCCCACCATATAACTGTAACAAGTGGATCAGATCAGAATCAAGTTTGACAGGGCCTGGTGAGTGATCTGATCACAAGAAAATGGCAAATAGATTCATACCATTAACGACGATATGGGTTGTCATCATAACCTCAACTACTCAACACGTTTTGGTTAACAAGGTATGCTGTCCTCCAGAAAATCTCATCAGACCAGTGTACAAGTCTGTAACAGTCTGTAGTGATTCTCATTAGACCAGTGTACAAGTCTGTAACAGTCTGTAGTGATTCTCATTAGACCAGTGTACAAGTCTGTAACAGTCTGTAGTGACCCTTGTACAAGTCTGTAACAGTCTGTAGTGATTCTCATTAGACCAGTGTACAAGTCTGTAACAGTCTGTAGTGACCCTTGTCGTGACTACATAATTACCTCGTAACAGCAGTGTACAAGTCTGTAACAGTCTGTAGTGACCCTTGTCGTGACTACATAATTACCTCGTAACAGCAGTGTACAAGTCTGTAACAGTCTGCAGTGACCATCATTAGACTGGTGTACAGGTCAGTCTGTAGTGACTCTTGTCATGATTACATAATTACCTCGTAACAGCAGTGTACAAGTCCATAACAGGTAGGTCCGTAGTGACCCTTATCCAGTACACCACAGAGGAGCTCTCCGCCTCTGATAATCACCCAACTCTCTCCCATCTCCTCCATTATCTCTTTGGGTAGGTCTACATTGGTGTTGGATGTCAACCAACTCTGCATTGTAAAAAAAAAAAAAATTACTTGGGTACATAAGTCAGATGTTTTTGGTATGAACACTTTGTCACAATATTTTCACTCCTTTTGGTGATCTAATACTTAAAAGTCAAGGAATATCAAAACATGATTGCTGTTGAGTATTTAGAAATGAAAACTAGTGGCCAATCAAAAATATTTACCTTTTCTGAAATCTTTGATTTCCCTGTGATGTTGAGGGCTGCCTTACCAGCTGGTATAGTGTTCAAAATAATGGTTGAGAGAACCTGGAAGGCCAGAAAAGTCTGAGATAGATCAACTGTACACAAATATTGTACCAGGTATATTGGCAAGCTTGGTCAAAAAGATGTGTTTCGCTCACAGTACACTGACTTCTGTAGCTGAGATGTTGAGCAGCCGACTGGCGTAACTTTTTTCTTGACTACCAAAATGATCAGCCATCTGATGTGGCAGTTCACCTGACCTCTGATATGATCAGCCATCTGATGCGGCAGTACACCTGACCACTTACATGATCAGTCATCTGATGCGGCAGTACACCTGACCACTTACATGATCAGCCATCTGATATAACTGTTTGCCTAACCACCATACTGACCAGCTCTCCGACACAACTGTTTTCTTGACCATTATACTGACCACCTTTTTGACGTACCTGTTTCCCAGACCACAATTGGCAGGGTTTAATAATTGAGGGTGGTAAGGTCTTTACTGGGCCTTTCCTGTCTACCAGGGCCGAGAACACCAACTGGCAATACTCTTGTCTGTTAAAAAAAAACACCAATACATTACTTCAGTGGACACTGATTAAAACTTTACAAGTCTATGAGAATTTAAACAATTCACAGGGCAGAACTGAAGAAGTGACTATTGTCAACTCTCAAGGTCAGTTATTGATTTTTCATGAGTTATAAAACTCTTTCCATAAATATACTTCCTAGTAAATTAGTTTCTGTGGAGAGTATGTTACACTACCTGGTGAAGAAACGTCCACGGAGAGTTAGATTGACACCTGACACCATGTGGTCCTGTATAAGTCCAGCCAATGGTGTGCCATCTTTAGGTACCAGATATTGGAAATCTGTACTGGCTGAAATAAAATTCACATTACATATCACAACCCTAGTCAGCACAGCACATAGTCTTGTTTATATGGTTTACAGTCATCAAAGTAATCTCTTCAGATTTGCATGAATATCAAAAAAATATTATACAATGTTAAATTCCTTCTATCATGTAAATCTGACATTTTTTATATGTCACTATCAACTTCCCTTTAACTCTATCTTCTATATCCATGTATCATTTTAATCTCTCTGTCCTAAAAAGTAATTCTTTCTTCATCAAATAATCTTGGTAAACATTATATTAGTTTTCCCCACATATATCTGTACTGCTCTGAAGTGAATTTTTGAAGCCAATCTTTGAAATAAAAGGAAATTGGGTTTTTGAACATAGGTTTCTGTGAAGGACAACTCCGAATTGAGCGATCCTTAACTGAATTTCTTTCCAATTGTTTTGTTATTTGTACTCTACCTGCTATCCAGTGAATTCGCCAATATGATATATTTACATATATGTCAGTAGTGTAATGTACCCTGAAGTGTTTTCATTGGCTGTGTCAGTAGGAAATTGGTTGTGATTTCATTAAATGGACAATGACATTATGTTGGCTTTCCTGCTGTTTGATACTGTTTTTTTTTAATTTAAAACCTGTTAAAATGTCATTTTCCTGAGTCAAAAGATTAGAAGTATCTTAAGTTTGTTTTCATTTTGTAAAAGATTTTATGAAAACGGGTCTTTGAAGTTGAACTTTTTTAGTCTTGGACATCAAATCATAGAAAATACTGAGCCTTATCCTCACCTATTGTGTAAGCCTCTGCTCTCGCCAATTCATTTTGTGGAAAATGAGCATTCATCTCATCTCCATCAAAGTCTGCATTGTAAGCCTTACAGTTGGCGTAGTGCAATCTCAGGGTTTTCTCTCCAGGTAACACTCGTGCCTACAATAAACAGGGAGACATATTATGAAAATACTAGTTATTTGATAACTTTCAGAACCTTCAATTTATTCAACATTGAGTCTGTATACTGGGTCTGTGTAGTGTTTACCTTGTGTGTCTGTATACTGGGTCTGTGTTGTGTTTACCTTGTGTGTCTGTATACTGGGTCTGTGTAGTGTTTACCTTGTGTGTCTGTATACTGGGTCTGTGTAGTGTTTACCTTGTGTGTCTGTATACTGGGTCTGTGTAGTGTTTACCTTGTGTGTCTGTATACTGGGTCTGTGTAGTGTTTACCTTGTGTGTCTGTATACTAGGTCTGAGTAGTGTTTACCTTGTGTGTCTGTATACTGGGTCTGTGTAGTGTTTACCTTGTGTGTCTGTATACTAGGTCTGTGTAGTGTTTACCTTGTGCATCTGTATACTAGGTCTGTGTAGTGTTTACCTTGTGTGTCTGTATACTAGGTCTGTGTAGTGTTTACCTTGTGTGTCTGTATACTGGGTCTGTGTAGTGTTAACCTTGTGTGTCTGTATACTGGGTCTGTGTAGTGTTTACCATGTGTGTCTATATACTGGGTCTGTGTAGTGTTTACCTTGTGTGTCTGTATAGTAGGTCTGTGTAGTGTTTACCTTGTGTGTCTGTATACTGGGTCTGTGTAGTGTTTACCTTGTGTGTCTGTATACTAGGTCTGTGTAGTGTTTACCTTATGTGTCTATATACTGGGTCTGTGTAGTGTTTACCTTGTGTGCCTGTATACTGGGTCTGTGTAGTGTTTACCTTGTGTGTCTGTATACTAGGTCTGTGTAGTGTTTACCTTATGTGTCTGTATACTAGGTCTGTGTAGTGTTTACCTTATGAGCCTGTATACTGGGTCTGTGTAGTGTTTACCTTGTGTGTCTGTATACTGGGTCTGTGTTGTGTTTACCTTATGAGCCTGTATACTGGGTCTGTGTAGTGATTACCTTGTGTGTCTGTATACTAAGTCTGTGTAGTGTTTACCTTGTGTGTCTGTACACTGGGTCTGTGTAGTGTTTACCTTATGAGCCTGTATACTGGGTCTGTGTAGTGTTTACCTTGTGTGCCTGTATACTGGGTCTGTGTAGTGTTTACCTTGTGTGTCTGTATACTGGGTCCGTGTAGTGTTTACCTTGTGTGTCTGTATAGCAGGTCTGTGTAGTGTTTACCTTGTGTGTCTGTATACTAGGTCAGTTTGTGTGTCTGTATACTAGGTCTGTGTAGTGTTTATATTGTGTGTCTGTATACTAGGTCTGTGTAGTGTTTACCTTGTGTGTCTGTATACTGGGTCTGTGTAATGTTTACCTTGTGTGTCTGTATACTGGATCAGTGAGGTGTTTACCTTGTGTGTCTGTATACTGGGTCTGTGTAATGTTTACCTTGTGTGTCTGTATACTGGATCAGTGAGGTGTTTACCTTGTGTGTCTGTATACTGGATCAGTGTAGTGTTTACCGTGTGTGTTTGTACACTGTGTCTGTGTAGTGGTTACCTTATGAGCCTGTATACTGGGTTAGTGAGATGGTTACCTTGTGTGCCTGTATACTGGGTCTGTGTAGTGTTTACCTTGTGTGTCTGTATACTGGGTCTGTGTAGTGTTTACCTTGTGTGTCTGTATACTGGGTCTGTGTAGTGTTTACCTTGTGTGTCTGTATACTAGGTCTGAGTAGTGTTTACCTTGTGTGTCTGTATACTGGGTCTGTGTAGTGTTTACCTTGTGTGTCTGTATACTGGGTCTGTTTAGTGTTTACCTTGTGTGTCTGTATACTGGGTCTGTGTAGTGTTTACCTTGTGTGCCTGTATACTGGGTCTGTGTAGCGTTTACCTTATGAGCCTGTATACTAGGTCTGTGTAGTGTTTACCTTATGAGCCTGTATACTGGGTCTGTGTAGTGTTTACCATGTGTGTCTATATACTGGGTCTGTGTAGTGTTTACCTTGTGTGTCTGTATACTGGGTCTGTGTAGTGATTACCTCATGAGCCTGTATACTGGGTCTGTGTAGTGTTTACCATGTGTGTCTATATACTGGGTCTGTGTAGTGTTTACCTTGTGTGTCTGTATACTGGGTCTGTGTAGTGATTACCTTATGAGCCTGTATACTGGGTCTGTGTAGTGTTTACCATGTGTGTCTATATACTGGGTCTGTGTAGTGTTTACCTTGTGTGCCTGTATACTGGGTCTGTGTAGCGTTTACCTTGTGTGTCTGTATACTAGGTCTGTGTAGTGTTTACCTTATGAGCCTGTATACTGGGTCTGTGTAGTGTTTACCATGTGTGTCTATATACTGGGTCTGTGTAGTGTTTACCTTGTGTGTCTGTATACTGGGTCTGTGTAGTATTTACCTTGTGTGTCTGTATACTGGGTCTGTGTAGTGTTTACCTTGTGTGTCTATATACTGGGTCTGTGTAGTGTTTACCTTGTGTGTCTGTATACTGGGTCTGTGTAGCGTTTACCTTATGAGCCTGTATACTAGGTCTGTGTAGCGTTTACCTTATGAGCCTGTATACTAGGTCTGTGTAGCGTTTACCTTATGAGCCTGTATACTAGGTCTGTGTAGTGTTTACCTTATGAGCCTGTATACTGGGTCTGTGTAGTGTTTACCATGTGTGTCTATATACTGGGTCTGTGTAGTGTTTACCTTGTGTGTCTGTATACTGGGTCTGTGTAGTGATTACCTTATGAGCCTGTATACTGGGTCTGTGTAGTGTTTACCATGTGTGTCTATATACTGGGTCTGTGTAGTGTTTACCTTGTGTGTCTGTATACTGGGTCTGTGTAGTGATTACCTTATGAGCCTGTATACTGGGTCTGTGTAGTGTTTACCTTGTGTGTCTGTATACTGGGTCTGTGTAGTGTTTACCTTGTGTGTCTGTATACTGGGTCTGTGTAGTGTTTACCTTGTGTGTCTGTATACTGGGTCTGTTTAGTGTTTACCTTGTGTGTCTGTATACTGGGTCTGTGTAGTATTTACCTTGTGTGTCTGTATACTGGGTCTGTGTAGTGTTTACCTTGTGTGTCTGTATACTGGGTCTGTGTAGTGTTTACCTTGTGTGTCTGTATACTGGGTCTGTGTAGTGTTTACCTTATGAGTCTGTATACTGGGTCTGTGTAGTGTTTACCTTGTGTGCCTGTATACTGGGTCTGTGTAGTGTTTACCTTGTGTGTCTGTATACTGGGTCTGTGTAGCGTTTACCTTATGAGCCTGTATACTAGGTCTGTGTAGCGTTTACCTTATGAGCCTGTATACTAGGTCTGTGTAGTGTTTACCTTATGAGCCTGTATACTAGGTCTGTGTAGTGTTTACCTTATGAGCCTGTATACTGGGTCTGTGTAGTGTTTACCATGTGTGTCTATATACTGGGTCTGTGTAGTGTTTACCTTGTGTGTCTGTATACTGGGTCTGTGTAGTGATTACCTTATGAGCCTGTATACTGGGTCTGTGTAGTGTTTACCATGTGTGTCTATATACTGGGTCTGTGTAGTGTTTACCTTGTGTGTCTGTATACTGGGTCTGTGTAGTGATTACCTTATGAGCCTGTATACTGGGTCTGTGTAGTGTTTACCTTGTGTGTCTGTATACTGGGTCTGTGTAGTGTTTACCTTGTGTGTCTGTATACTGGGTCTGTGTAGTGTTTACCTTGTGTGTCTGTATACTGGGTCTGTTTAGTGTTTACCTTGTGTGTCTGTATACTGGGTCTGTGTAGTATTTACCTTGTGTGTCTGTATACTGGGTCTGTGTAGTGTTTACCTTGTGTGTCTGTATACTGGGTCTGTGTAGTGTTTACCTTGTGTGTCTGTATACTGGGTCTGTGTAGTGTTTACCTTATGAGTCTGTATACTGGGTCTGTGTAGTGTTTACCTTGTGTGCCTGTATACTGGGTCTGTGTAGTGTTTACCTTGTGTGTCTGTATACTGGGTCTGTGTAGTGTTTACCTTGTGTGTCTGTATACTGGGTCTGTGTAGTGTTTACCTTGTGTGTCTGTATACTAGGTCTGAGTAGTGTTTACCTTGTGTGTCTGTATACTGGGTCTGTGTAGTGTTTACCTTGTGTGTCTGTATACTGGGTCTGTTTAGTGTTTACCTTGTGTGTCTGTATACTGGGTCTGTGTAGTATTTACCTTGTGTGTCTGTATACTGGGTCTGTGTAGTGTTTACCTTGTGTGTCTGTATACTGGGTCTGTGTAGTGTTTACCTTGTGTGCCTGTATACTGGGTCTGTGTAGTGTTTACCTTATGAGCCTGTATACTGGGTCTGTGTAGTGTTTACCTTGTGTGTCTGTATACTGGGTCTGTGTATTGATTACCTTATGAGCCTGTATACTAGGTCTGTGTAGAGTGGGCTGGCGATTTAGCAGCATCACATCTCCATTCTTTAAGTGACGATATACCTGTGTATTATAATAAATATATTGTGAAGCCAGGACTCTGATAGGAATAAATCAAATTATAACACAGACAGTACTAAGAAACATTTATGAACTTAATTTGATGATTTGTTTGATGTTTGCATGGACACTTTTCTAGCATTGTTTATCAGTTTAACAAATTCACATTTTAAAACATTTGTTACCATTATCAGTATGAGCTTGAAATAACAATATTAATCACTTTAATCCTATTGTCATCATAAATGCTATTAAACTGGACAATTTTATAAGCTAATAATTCCTATGATGAGGTTTCACAATCAGAAGATTGTTATAACCCTTAAACGCACAGTTATTAATTAGCATACTTTAATTGCTAGCACGAAACATATCTGACCCATGCAAACTAACAGAGTGATTATATTAATGTATAAGGTTGATGACAAAAAGTTTCAAACAAATTCATTTACTTTCACAATTTCATAAAACAACCTCCATGTTTGACCCCTATTTCAACCAAAATGAAGTTGCATCTAAAACATTCCAGAAACTGTTTCTTTTTTTAAATTCCAGTTTTCTGTGTACCATCCATGTTAGACACCTAAAGAAGTGTTTAGTATCAACATCCTAAAACAATTATTAAGTGAATGGTATACAATTACAAACTTTTAACCAAGATCATAACCAAAAGTTTCTGACAGACAAACAGAAGCAGATAAAATCTTTAGTCCTTCCTGGTTTACCAGAAAGGGTATCAATTGGCTCCAAGTACATGACATTATTCCTCTACAATATAAACCAACTACAAGGAAGGAATGGTCCAGGTTTATTACTATTGCTGCCAAGAAAAATGTAATGCCTCACCTTCTTACACTCTCTATAAGCTAGAGGGTTTGCTCCAGGAGTGAGGAGTTGCTTAGCAACAGCTTCTCTCTGAGTTTTGTCCTTGGCACTTAGCATAGTCTTGAATCCATCTTCATTCATGACAAAACAAGCCCTGTAGAGAGATATATTTTCTATAAATCTCAAATTCGTAAAAAAAAATGGCTGCGAGATCGTTATCCAGTGGGCTGAACTCCATCTATTACAGAATGTAACCCTTCACAGAACTTCTTCATAGAACTCCACTTTAAATTTCATCCTAACAAACCTTGACTATTTACATACTGGTTGGGCTAAATAACAATATGTGGTCTTAACTCTTTCACAGAACTTCATTTTGACATTACAAGACATACGCAACTCTTCAGTAATTTTTCTAATCATTTATGGTATCAAAACTGAAATTTGATTAGAAAATAGAACTAATACAAAAAATCGGAATCACTGATATCCTTTTTTTAACTCTAACACAAACTACGGCAAGAAATACACAATAACCAAGATACCAGTAAGTTAAACAACAAGTGAAGGGATTAGCATGATTTCTGAAAAACACTGACAATATATATATAATCTTCTTTGTGTCAATATTAAGTGTGACCCTCCCTGGTAAACAATTATTTAATAATAAACAATAAGTTTTTGTATCCAATCTGCAAAATTAGATCCAAAATGATCGCAAAAAATATTGAACTTACCGGTAATATATCTTAATTAAAGCATTATTTACAATAAACATTTATTTGGTAAGAACTTTTAATTATAAAGAAGATGTCTATAAATCAATTATTACAGACAAAGACAGAAACAAAAATGACTTCATCCTTAAGAATAGGAGTATATGGTTACTTATGTGTTTACAAAACAACAGAAAGCTTGGCTGCAGGATATCAAATATGTATGAGGTAACATTTACCCAGGATGGACGTCGGGTCCATTGATGACCATCTGACGCAGCTCTTGGATATTCCACGGTGTGACAGGCTGAGCATAGGTCAACTTCTTTGCGAAAACCTCAGGAATGCCAATTTCATTTGTGTTGATACAGGGATCAGGGGAGATAACTGATCTGGCAGCATAATTCACTCGCTTTCCCATCATGTTTTTTCTGAACAAGCCTTCTTTTTTTTCTAACAGCTACAAAATCAATGATCACCTTTGAGTCTATATATCTAGTAAAGGATGAAATATATGCACTGATACTACCTGGCACTTTCTGGTCTACAAAATGTACATATCTAAGTGATAATCTTATCTCAGTGCTTTTTGTACTAAAATATGATTGCAACAATGGTCGCTTATGTGTATTACCAGTACCTATTACATGTAGCAACTATTCATGATGTGTGAGTTTATCACTACACTAAATTGCCAAGAAAGTAGCCAAGAAATATGCCAAGAAACTGCCTTAGAAAGATTTACACAGTACAGTGGCAAGATAAGGTAAGGACAGAAGATCTTTGGGAAAGAATTAAAATGAGACCAATAAGGAAGATGAAAAGCCGCAGATGGGAAATAATTGGGTATATTATGAGGCAGGGCAAGAACAACAACTGTTATGATGCAGAAGGAAAAGAGAAAAGAGGACACTCAAAAGATGACATGGAGGAAAACGGTAGAGGAGGAGAGCGATGAAACAGGCTGGATATCCTGAAACGAAGTATGAACAGTGGAAGCAGAGACCGGGAGAGATTGAAAAGCTTTGTCAAGGCATTATGTGACAGGAGACATGAAGTGGATAGGTAACAGGTAAATAAATTGCCAAAAAACAGAAAATGTGCTAAATTTTATTAACTAAATCAAGTATATTTACACTATACCTATATCAAGGCTGATTTATTTACACCATACATAACATTGTAGTATGATACAATTTCGTTTTAAACATAACTTTGAATATTCCTTTATTTCTAAGCCATAAACTACATTATAACTGTTCTAACACACCAAAATTAATAAACCTACCTGTTTAACCCCTGGAAATTTGTCCTTGGCCAGTTTGTCAAGGTCACAATCCAAGACTGAGTTGGCATGGTTCTGCATCTGGATCCAACAGCTTTGTAATTTCTCCATCAGTGTGTTCCCACTAATCAGAGATAACACACCCTGGCAACATAAGAGACATTTTAATTTTGCCTGTCAGACTGACCAATTTCATTAAAATGTCTTCAGATTTTATATAAGTATAACAAGACCTTTTCAAGTGTATGATTTTTATAGTGCCATGATAGTCATAGACCGAAAATGGTATGTTTTATAAAACATAGTCTTTGTTCTATATCATATATATAGGCATGATCAACTGATGATTGATTTGGTGAAATCAATGACCGATCAACGTTTTGGAATCAATTTCTATTACTACTGAAGGACATAAGACAAACAGTGTTGTCTGATATTTCAATAAAAAAGTCGCCTTAACCCCAGTGTAGACAACACAATTCTTCAAATGGGTGGTTGAGTGTGGGCAGTGTAGTGTAGCCCTCTTTCAATTTTAAGAACATTTTTAAACCTATATATAGAAAAACAAGAATGTTACATTACTTTGGTGAGTTCTTCCTCAACAGAGCCATCCTGTTTATCCTTCTTTTTATCGAGAACTCCCAACAGCTGCCTCATATGAGAAGCATCCACTAACAGATTGCACAGGTTGGCAGTCTGAGGATTTTCAAACTTCCTTCCATTCATCATAGAGACCTGAAAGCAACAGAATGATGAATTATAAGGAGTTGGTGTGATGAAGACCTTGTCATTGAGATATACATTGTAGCTTATCCCATAGTTAATGATCCGCAGAAATTCTCTATGATAAACATTTGTAGTTCATGTGTACTTTCAAAATATTTATGTCACTCAGGCGTTTATCATAAAATGTACAATTTTCTGGTTTTTCAACCTAACAATGAATGGATACTGATGACTTTACTTGTCTCCTGTGCTAGATTTCAAAAATGTTCCTATCTTGAATTTATTTATCAATCAAATTAGGTTAAAGTCATCAGACTATAAGTATCTAAGTGTAGCAGTGATAGGAAAAATAATTCAATGTTTAAAATATATCAGAATATTTTTTGTAGTCAAGGCAAAAACCGCTCCTAATTTCAATTTCTCAACATTACTACAATATTTCAACTCAATGACACCAGAAAAATGGTGGAAAAGTTTAAAATGTGTTTTTAAACATGGCAGCCATATAGGATTTCAGACTGATGGTGACTGGTTGTCATGGTTGAACCTTGACCTTTTTTCAAGAAACATCAGTGGGACTCGGGTAAATCTTGTCTGAAACGACCCTTAGATTCGAGTCAGTTCAAAATTCAATGTGGACAGTAAGGCCAAAAAGACATCTTGAAAATCTTTTCAAGGCCTAGTGGCCTAGGTGTGGAAAGTACTAATGAGAGAAATTTCAAGATTGGAACAACAAAATTGACAGTTTCCTGTAGGTAAATTGTATGCTTTTTTTCAAATATTCAAATTGCTGTAACAAGCGATTGTAAATTTTATTACCTTATTGTAGTAAAGGGAGACAATTCTAGACTCCAGCTTGAATAAGAGTACACGTACAAAATGATACAACAACCAGAACTTTAAGAAAATTTCATATTTAAATTCTATTTTAAAATGAAACCAAGAAATCCATTGGTCCAAAATCAAATAAAATATTGAAAGGAAGTAACACAGCACTGACCGGCCGAAATCTTGATGGGGGCACTGGGATGATTTGTAGGAAGAAAATATCAGGTGAGTCATCTGCAGCCTTGGCCAAAGAATGAAAAAGATACTTGAGGATGACTCTGTCCTGTTTCCACAACAGTCGTAGATGATCACGGGCTTGGCTGGGAGATATGTATGTCTGCTCTACATTATCAAATGAAACCATGGTCTGGTCATCTCCCTCCTCCTCCTCCAGTTGTGTTGTCTGTATTTCTGGCATTTCCATCAAGCTATTCTCGTCATCATTTTTAGACTTAGAATTTCCAGTGGAATTCTTCGTTATTGCATTTCTGAAGTTTACAAGAATTAGTGATCAGCTGATGTTCTATTGACATCCAATCCCTTTGTGAGGTTTTCTGGATAGCTTTGCAGATCTCTGCTTAGATGCAACAAAACATCAACAAAGCATCACACATGATATATATACCATTGTGTCTCAAATTTGTAAATTCAAACCTACATGTGTTCACAGACATCACCTCTTGCAACATTTCACATTTATGCCTTCTGCAGTGCAAATGTAGGTGACGGTTACAATAAAATAAAAATTTTTGCTGATTTCTATCTATAGTATCAGCGACCTAGTTTTTGACTGCACAAGGTTTGAATTTGAACTCGTATGAAAAGTGATGTTTTTGATCATGTGTGTGGAGTTTTGTACCAATATGTTTATAAACGCAGTCTGTAGAGCAGTGACATAAAAAGTTTTATTGAGTTCTATTTATAGTATCAGCGACCTAGTTTTTGACTGCACAAGGTTTGAAGTTGAACTCATACAAAAGGTGTTTGTAATTATGTGTGTGGAATTTTGTGACATTTGGATGAAAGATGATATAGCCTATAGGGCAGTGGCATCATTTTTTCACGAACAAACATGAACGTACAAGCACATGTCCTTATGTATGTATATGGGATATTCCTCCCTTGAGAAGTCATTGTAAGGGTATAAATATCACCGATATGAGTTGACTGTGGTGCCCTTTGGTAGAAAAACAGGACACATGATATTTAAATATTTTTCTTTGTCACAGATGTTATTCATGGTTAACCGTCCTTGCAGGATGTTTGTTAGTATTAACAGTACAAGATATCATTCACAGTTTACTTGATGACATCAACAAGCACTGAACTTTCAACACTTGATACTTACAGGTCATGAGTCAAAAACATTCTACCTTATCTTATTAAAGAAAACAGATTTTTTTTTGTGTGAACAAAAACATGTCTCCACTTGATGGCAAAGAACCAATTTCCTGTTTCAAGAAAAATATTTATGATTTCAAAGATACAAAACTAAACTTTTATGTTTGATCCATACTGTTGGTCCATGATAATATATTGTAACAGCTCATTATATCTTTCATCTTTGATTTGATCATAACATATCAAATTATTTAGAAAGTTTGACCTTGCCCCTCCCTTGGATCAAGCACTTACTATATATTGTAACAAAATTTTTCATATGAAGAAAACTAATACTTGCTAAACTTCTATTTTTAGTAACAGTTACTACAACCTTAAGCTGAAAGCTACATTCACTCAATTACAGAGTTATGAACTATGTCTGTTGACAATGGACCTGTACATCCTGTAAAGGAGTGGAAAAAATGCATGCATGGCCAGGATTCAAACCTGCGACTTTCAAAAGTCCTGATGGATACTATCATTTGAGCTACCTGACCATCAACGATGACCTAGTCCAGTTTTCTGCTACATTATTCCCTCCTTTTACCAAGTCTTCACCCTTAAAGACACATCTTTTTACAACCCAGGTTCGGCTCTCCTCTTGTCTAGTATTAACCTACTTTCAACAAGAGTTTATCATAAGTACCAGATATAACAGGAACATATCAAATTGCACGGCAAGCATGTGGTTCGAACCCATGACCCTCCTAACTCCAAAAATACATTCTACTAATTGAGCTACCTGCAGGTCACCAATGATGAACCCAGTCCAGTTCCACTACACAAAGGACATATCAACTGGTTCAGACGTATGTTGGAAAACATTCTAATGAAAATTTTGATCTTGTTTGACTTTTAAAATTAATGATGAAAGTCACAGTGACCTAATATCAGTGACTAGCACATGCCTGTGGAAGAGAGTTAAAAGTTGAAGTTTTCCGTCTCATCAAGATATATTGCACAACTGGATGTACAAAATATGATATTTGCTTTTAATCAATACATATATTGTATTACTCATACAATGAGATCAATCAATTTGGAAGCTGTCATATCTATCACAAAGAAGAGTATTGTCATCACAGTAATTTGGAGTTTGTTATAAAACCTGATTGTTATTTTGGTCTGTTGTCAAATTAAAGAATTTTTTACAGTATCAGTCATAGAATAATATCTAAACATGACTTCAAATACTTCATATGCACTAGTCAGTAGATACCTCCACACCATCAACATTAGTAATTCAAAAAGGTTAAAAAACTGTAGCTGTAGTAAAAAAAAACTGGGGAATTGATCTTTCTTGGTTTTTTTTTTAGTCTTTTTGATCTACTTAGAGAGACGAACTTATTCAACATTCCATGAACAAGTAAATAGTTGTTTCTATATTACCAAATACAGAACGAATGTAGAGAGGAATTACTAATGTTGATGGTGTGGAGGTATCTACTGACTAGTGCATATGATCCTATACATAATTTTTAATGAAACCATCCATGTTTCATGTTTGGAATTTGAAAAGGCTTTTAGTTACAGGTGAATTTTGTTTTTCTACCAGAACTGACCATAATAAATATCCATACTGACAGACCTTTTATCCCAATATTCATTATTGTTATGTTATTCTTTAATCCAAAGATTGTATACAGATAAACTGTAATGTTTATTTGTTACAATATGATAAATATAAATAAGAAAACAATGAAGGGAGCATGTAAAGGACTGGTATCTCATCAAACACCACTAAACTAATATAATGTTTCTTATTCCATAAAATGTTGTTACTTAGGGGGAAGAAGCAATCTTTGGGGGGTGGGGTGGTAGGGAGGGGTGGGCACAGAGGGGGTGTTGTGATGTAAAATGCTGTCAATTTCTATTTACATATGTATAGTAACAACAACCATCTCTTTGACTGCAGAAGGTTGAAACGAAAATTCATACCAGAAGGAATATTTGTGAACACACGTATGATGTGACTGGTATGTATTTAATATCCAGCGGCATAATCTGAAAGTAATCTTTTTATATTCCTGTAGAATATTGCTAAAAATGTTTATACATTGTAATATTTATCTAAATCACAATCTGATAAAGATCAAATCAATCTAAATGAGTTAGAAACATGAAGCACTTACAACACATGTGATAGCAGGCTTCAATATTTCATTTGAAAGGTAATACTGTATGGCCATACTAATGGGGAGTATGCACAATATACAGGCTTTATACCATTATCTCAAGAACAACAAATCTGATGAATTCAAACATTAAATGATCAGCCCCAGGACTTTGTCTCAACTTGTAATTTCTTCTGATATTTTTAATTAATGACCGAATCTTTACATTTGTGATATATTGGTCATACTAATATGATAAATCGGGAGTGTACACCATGCCTGGAACATAAGTGCATCAGCCAATCAGAAATCAGAGCACAACAATGTTAGGTATTCCCTCCGAGACACTGGTGCTCTGTTATAGCCCGATATATCACAAAATTTTACTTACCTCACTTTTTCAAGTCTTTTCCCCGCCAGTAGAAATTTAACATTGTTTTCTTGTTTAATTGGCCTTTTCTTGTTTGAACAATGAGGACAGGCAATTGATATCGTCATCAACTTGCCACGAATAAAATTTGTGATTTCCGAGTTTTTGAATGCTTCAACATTTTTCACAGAAGCACATTCTTCAAGTTTTCCAGTTTCTGTAATAAGAAAGAGCGGAAGTTTTCTACTTGTTTTACTTTCTGCTTACTCCAAGTAAAAATATAGGATGACTTATAGCTGGGTTCACCAGTGTTCGAATGTGTCTTGTTAGGAAACATACTGTAAAATGATATATTTTTGTGATGCTGAATTTTTGAGGTTTTCAAAAAAAAATCCTATTTCTTGGACACTTGAATTTTCATATAAATAAAGCTCAATATTATTTTAACAGTTCAATCAATTTATGGATTAATAGTACCAATGGAATCCATGAAAATAAATTCCCGACCAAATTGAATGATTTTAATGTAAATAGAATTATGAACCAATCATGAACATTTGATTTAGATCAGAATAAATCACTCCTTAATCCTTACTATAAGGTGAATTTTGGCATGAAATATGTTTACTTTAAACATAGTCTGAGGTAAGGCTTTATGTTCTCGAAAATTACCTGCCAACCACATTTCCACTTTCCTTTCTATATTTTTAGTGATCACTTCCAGAGCAGCAGTATTTTTTCCAAATTCCTCTGTCTGGTTGGCTATAAAATCCTCCAGCTCTCCAGCAGCTGCCAGAAGGCCATGATTTAGAAGGTCCATCTTCTTCACAAATGCAATTGTGGACAGAGTTGAGACTGCCAGACGATGGCAGCTGAAGCAGGAGCCACGAAGTATCTGCAGTATCGAAGTGGACATGTTAAATCTGTGCCACTTACATCATTCCAGCTGTTTGTAATTATTAATTACCTTTGATGCTAGTGATATAGTGATATTGAACTTGAAATTAAATTATCCATGCTTGAATGGTTCTAAAGCCTTTCTTAATACAGTTATGTGGTAAAGAATTCCTAAAAAGAAAAAAACAAGTGTTCAGAATATGTTTGTCCCTGGTGAAATCTCATCACAAGATATTAGTTCTTTTAACCAAGATGGAAAATGTGGTGACTTTGACCTTACCTGATAGAGAGTAGAGAAGTAGACAGGATTGTAGACAGGAAGGGGTAGTACTATGTGACCCATATGTCCAGGGCAGTGGACAAAGTTTTGTCCACATGTTCCACACACATCATCTCTATCTGTTGGTCCTGAAATGACAAAATATGTTCTGGTTCTGGCACTAGTGCTAGTAATTGTAAAACAAAATCCATGCTTCTCTTGATCAACTTGAAAACATCATACAGGTATATGTATATATATCTGAGTTAAAAAGTCTTAATGTAAACTTACCAAGAGCTGCATCATAGAGTCCACCAGAACATGGATGGGCCAGTGAGTCGAATGTCTGAGTATTGGTTATTTCTTTTACACTAAGGTTCTGAATCTCAGACTCCAAGTAGAAGCGGAAATCCAGGCTCTCTAGCCTTTGAACAGCAATTTCTGTATCCATATTGATCTACAAAGTCGAATCAAATCAATATTCAACAGTTAAGAGAGAGTAATTGAAACAAAAAAAAACAATTGGGATTCTAAGTCAAACTCAAGCCTCTAATTGAGCTACTTCATCTTAGTCATCAGTATTTATGGTCATCCGCCTAATACTGCTATGAATTCATTGATTTTCGTAACTCAAATATTTGAGTCCCTCAGTCATATTTTCCTGTGGGACACACGCAATTCTTTAGAAACCACTATAACTTTTTGAAACTGGAAACGGTGCTCTGGACTCACCAAAAATCTTACAAAAATACTGATGTTTAAGATAAAGTACGACGGCTAAAGACACATACCATTTTTTCTAAAAACTATCAGTTATATACAAGCACCCGAGATCGGCAGCTGTCCCTAGCGGATCAGACAATCGTCATCTAATATGCGCTTCTTCTAATCGTAATTGGAGACATATATAACACGTGTTATATACGTCTCTGTCGTAATGTAAGATGGTGGCAGGGAACCACGCCAGTAGCATTATTTGTAGATGTTTTTCTATAGAAAATGTGCGAATATGAATACTTACGATAAATAGTTTTATCTAGCCATCTATATTTCTTTGCAAATAACAGTTCGTCCAAAATACGAACACGTGGGACGATGGAAATCACAACAATCTGTGTAATAAAATTAACGTTGAACTTCGCTGTCACAAACCTCCGATTCAAACACTTTACTGATTATGATCAATGATGGTGGGAAAAAATAAAAGGGAAAAGCGACCAGTACAAGATTTATCCGGACGGAAAATATATTCCGCAACTAATCCATCGAAAATAAATAAATAAATATAAAGGATGTAAAATATTTGTATTTCTATGGAAAACTGAATTATAAATACTCAATATATGGTTAACGTGACGTAAGATGGGGAAAACCCAAAACCTATAACGGCCACCTGGTCGTAATATAGCAGACTCCTCAATGGTCAGTAACACTTTTTACACCCTAATCTTTAGGTCTATGCGGAACTTAGACCAAACGCCTGATAAACCATTTTACAATTGTAACCGGTGTCACATAACAACACAACCAGATGGCAAATGTAATAATGCGACTCATACTGAAATTGCAACTGATCCCACTGTACAATGACGTCACAATGCCATTGACTTATGGGATTTATTATTATTATTATTACTATTATTACATTTTTAACGGTCCGTCAACACATAAAAGGCCATTAGGGCCATCAAACGGTAAAACACACAGCGATCCAAAAGGAAATTACGTTAAACAAACCAAATGGTAAAAGACAAATATCAAAAATCTAAAATGGGCATGTCAACACAAAAGATTAAAATGGTACGTCATAGTCCATTATATCGACCAGTATCTTTCAGGTAATGTAGAATTTTACAAATCTCAAAAGTTTCAAAAAGGGATTTTAGACATGTAATGTTACGATAAAAACGTTCTCGAGTAAACAGAAAGTTAATATATTGGTATATATAATCCAATTCTCCTGCCACTGAGCTTTTAAAATTTGTTTAATAAATGATTTGAAATCGGTAATGAAGTTTAAAAACAACAGTTGGAAGCGATAAAGCTTCCTTTGCGGCACGATCTGCTTTTTCATTGCCTGGTATTTCCATGTGCCCAGGAACCCAGCAAAAAGCAACATGAAAGTTAAAGGCAAATTCATGATATAGTATTAAGGTATTACGAATGAAAATATTTTCGATATTTCTATTGCTAATACTTTGTAGAACAGAAAGAGAGTCTGAATGGATAACAACTCTCATTACTTTGTTTCTTTGAAAATATTCAAGGGCGAAGTAGATAGCTCGCGCTTCTGCCGAGAATATTGAGGCGTTGTTCGGTAGCCGGCATCCATAGGTTTCATCTTGTGTAACCATGGCCGCAGCAACCTTATCATTATCTTTTGAATCATCAGTATATAAATGTAGAAATGTTTCATATTTCAACCACAATTTCGAGAAGGATGAACGAAAGGTGTAACACTGTCTGATTTAACCATTCCATGAAGTGTAAAGTCAACTTCAGGTGAATTCACGAGGGACTAAACTGCATCGTATAAGTTAAGATTTCGCTCGATGAATAATAAAGAATTTTCCGAATTTTATTAGTCAATATATTCCTTACACTTTAGCGGATTTCGTTCGATTGCAAAGGTATCACTTGTAATTATATGGACTAAATTCTCATTCAGAAAAAAAGAAAAAGACGAAAAAAAATATATTCTTGTGTATAAAGTAATTTCCTTTTAATGTATTCTTTAAGAACTTAAAAGAGCTTTTGGTTAAAATTGTAAATAAACTCCTGCAAAAACGAGAGTTCCCTTTTAGAGAATTTTCGCTACTGTACACTACCATTCTCTATTCCAAATTAAATGAAAACGTTCGTCCTATGGTATAAAATGAGAACATGAATTCTTTATGAAGAAAGACGAACGACGGTACAAGTAAAAAGAATATGGTTGTGACCAATAATGGAATGTAATGCAGATAATTTATCATTCTACATACTTGCTATAGTTATATATATCATACAATTGAGAACCAATCAACCATATACATGTAACAGTTACAGTACAGGGGAGTTAACTCTAGTGTTATGTTTGTTGAACTCTTCAGGAAGGAAATAAAAAAAAGTTGTTAAAGTTAAGTCTGTGAAAAGAACTGAAGACACGTGTTATCTGCACTCTTTGCAAAGCTCCCAAACTACATACTATATTTTAATTGTTTATATCTTACTAATCACTGTCTGTTCGCTTTCCTGTGTTTATTGTCCGTTTCTGGCTTCTCAATGCCAATCACTCATATCAACAGCGTTTATCGCTGAAGTCTAGTTATCAATGCTACTTACTATCATTCTCGGTGCTATAAAATCAGTTTATTATTGTGATGCTGTGTTACTCAAGAAGCGGAATTAATGGTATGTGGATATTTAAGAACTCAAAAAAGGTTTTGGCGAATCTTCAACACGCATCCTCTTCTACAGACATTTCTTCATTAAGAACATTTCACTTTTTTGACTTTACAAACTATCATATCCCATTTTAAACTGAAGAAACGCCCTCGTTCTATTCAATGTTGTGAGACATTTCTTTCCAAACCAGATGAACAACACTGAAACGTATTTCGTGAAAATGCAAGGATGAGAGCATGAAAATAACTGACAACATCTTCAACAGACTATTTTCATATCTATAAACAAACTTTGTTCTGTCTTGATTGACTTTTTTTCATGAGGGATTGAATTTATCCCAGACCTTATCAAAACAGGCCACAAAGCCCATATAAAGTCTTTCAATTTTACTTTCACAGAAATTGATGCCATCTTGTCTTTAAAGTATATACCCACCAGAGCTAGATATCAATGACACAGCAGTTGGGACAGTTTTTCCACCAAGCTGTTTGATTTTCCCTATGGTGAATTTTTCGTTCCTGACAGCAACATGCCCGTATTCCCAACCTAGGGTGTTTCCATGTCGTAGTTGTTTCGGTATGTTCCGCGTATCAATATTTCGTACAAGATTATGAGGATGTTTTATTGTCGTCAGAGTGACCTCTTTGTAAAATATTATATTTCTTTGTGTGACATGAAGTTGGACTTGGTCGATGTTCGTTAGTGGGTCTAGTCTTTCCGTTGTTGTTTACCTTGTTCTCATTTAGGGACACGACATTTCTTTCCTGGATTGACCGTCGTTGATGAAACAGAAGACATTTACCTTCCGGCACATCTCGTCTTATTCAGAGTGCTGCTATCCAGAAATGGAAAATTCGTTGGAGGCAAATATCGAGATAAGCGACTAATGTAGAACTCATTTTCGCCACAATAGATTGTGTTGATGTCTAGTGTCAAGTATCTACTTACATAATGCTAATTTTTCCTAAGTTTATGTCAGAAGAAAATAATTCATCTTGATTGTTTTCCAAAATGATATTCTTCACATCAATACAAAGAAAAAAAATCCACCCGCAGTGTAAGGTTAACATCCATTGTCTGCTATCTTTAAATATCACGATGTCAGAAGAGATAGTATTACTACGCTTCGCCAACAAAGAGACTATGCTAGTTAATGTTAACTCTGCTGTAATTCCCATTCACCTTCGTGGTAGGCCTTATATACCGTTTTCCTATAAGGGTTGCGTTCATTTCCTCATCCCGTGACCTTGTTATGCTAATAAAGGTTAATTTCTCCTTCACTCGCTTCCTGGCTTTTTTAGTGTCTATATTTCACCAAATATTCAAACCTAAATTTGAGATTCATTATTGGTACATGATATAATCGATTGCAACAGATAATCGATTTTGTATTAATAATGCCGCGGTTCTTGGTCTTTCTGTCAGCTGTCTGGTATGTATAACACAGACTTGTTGTGAATGTGTCAACAATTTAACAGAGATTATCTCCAAACCTTAACAGCGAACTGACATTTCTAGTAACCTTTATAAACTTGTATAGGTGGTGTAATGTTCATTATAATTGGTAGTCATATTTTCCATGTCTCCTAATCCCAAGCCATGTCCTTCCATAATCTACTTAGTTTATATATTCTTTTTCAGGTTCTAAAGAAAGGGCTTTCAAAGGCTACAAGACTAAGTGCCATAATCTATCCTATTCACGACTAAAGGATTGTTTTTTTTCTTTCATTATTTATGAGAAATTTCTTCACAAATGATTGTGCAAGATAACACAATTGATTAATGTTTTCCAACACATTACAATTATACTTTTAGTGAATTCCGCAATTAATCGTATCAAAGTTGAAATCAAAGTGACTAATCAAGATCAGTCGAGACAAATGTCAAATAACAGATTAGTATATGCACTAACTCCACATGATTGTGTATCATAATGAACCATATTTCTTTAATAACATAAGCCAAGATGAAATATACTTTCGACGAAACCGTGAGAATGATTTCATTTCTAGATGGCATTATCTCCGTTGGCTGTAGTAGTAAGAACATCCAACAGACTTTTGACATACTTATGGGAGCAAATCTACTATGTTTACATAGGAGGCTGATTTTGTCGAAAAGTTCTTCAGAGCATGTGATGAAGACCTTGCAAAGAGCTTCCAATTTCATTTTCGGTACATTGAAATGTCATGTGTTTAAAAACTAAAAAATAAAACAAAAATTATATATCTTGGTGGCTGATGACGGTCATCTCGTGTTGTCGCCCTTGTCGGCTGGTCGTAGTAACAAGATAAGAGAGCACGGGCTTTTACATATTGTTTATGTAACGTCTATCAGAACTTTTAATCAAGTCTACAACATTCTCTTTTCCCGCTGGTACTTTATCTAAGGTTTATTTACAACATTTACAACGCATCCACCAAATACAGCCTATCACTAAAGTGTATTATTGTGAAATCCTGTTTCCTCGACCTATGGTGTTGATATGTCTCGCCATGATTCTAATTATATTAAAGAGTTTTGTTCACACTATCACAATTTCTTTACAAATTACAAAGTTTTGAGAGACGAAGGTTTTTGACCACTGTGAGGTAGCTTTAGGTCAAAACATTTATCACATTGGAAAATATCTTTCTTCGTGAAACTGAGGCTGCTACGTATGCCTGGTGGGTTTGTTGTTGTTAATCCAGATCTAAAATTTTGAACGCGAATTTGACTTGGATTTAAACAACAGGTATCAACGATGTAGCAAAGACGCTTAACATTCCGCAACATCTGAACCTTTGAACGTCTCATCATAATCTTTGTTCATATATAGCTCTCTCGTGATCGAATGTGAATGTCGAAGATTTCACGTCAGCTATTATTCGCCTTCTACTTTTTCTTTTGATGATATTTTGCTCTAGATTCATTAACTTTGTCTTAGGATTGGGATTCTGTTAATCTGTTGTTATTTTCTCTTTGTTGTTCATGCCCCGAATGCAATACTTGGGATGTTGGATCGTTTCCGTGAAATGTATTGGACATGCTAATATAACGATTTATGGAGATATACTTTTAAGTTAAATAGCTAGCCTTCATGGCTATGTTCCGATGAATAGCAAAGGTCAGCACCTGGACGGACGACATTGAGATTGAATGGATTACGCGAATGCCTGACTGTCTCCATTTAAGTGGCCTTAGGACTTAATTGGCACAATTATGCATTAAATTTTCACTCATTGATAATAATTGATGGTAGTTTTCTTCTTTTTATTATTGTTTTAGAATCATATTCTAGATTCTAATATTCCGGTCTCATTGTTATCTAATATCCTTCTGTGATGTACTGAGCATTTGATTGATTTGCCTGTATACGTATTTATGTTAATGGAGTGGGCTTTCATAGGCTGTACCTTTTGCCCAATTTTCTTTGTCTTCAGGATCTTGTCAATAAAATATTCTAAAAATAAATAAAATAATATCTAAAGTATATCTGGTCTGGGTCTTTCGTTAAGATAATAAAAACTTCAGAATAAGTTTTAAAACTTTCCGATCCATACCATGATTGTACCGCGGTTTCTTCATTCTCCTCAGTAATGCTTGCGAAAGGAATCAAGAGTACAAAGAAAAGGGTTCAGTATAAAACATGAATTCCTAACACTTTATCAACACACAGAATAAAACAAATGACAGCGGTAGTGTTAAGCGTCCTGTATACCAGATTCTAGTGCACAGTTTGCTCTCCTTCGTGTTCAATATTCGCATTAGATTGCAGGTTCGTAAAAATGTATAAAAAACGGTGACTATCAATGACAACTTTGACCAAAATACTATAATTAAGTTAACTTTAATTCATAACGTACAGAAACATCAACAATATATATATATATATTGAAAAAAAAGATACACTAGTTAATCACACATTCAAATATAATATTTAGAATACAATACAGTTGGTACAAATTATTAATTAAACTGCACCATATCCAGCTGTTTCGTCCTTCTAAGACCCATTAGTGATGCCTAGGGGTCTAAATGTTGAAATCTAGGAGACGACTGTGTTAAATCAAAATTAACCGAAAGAAATGTAGAAATATAGATTGGAAGGCGCACTTGCCCATATAATTACATAAATAACGTAATTTCTTGCCTGATAATTACAGAATAACGACACGTTTTTTTGTCAGTAAGAGTGTTTGATAATGAAATGCCAGGTACATGTTTAATCTCTGAACTTTGCTGTTATTTGGGAGAATTAAAAATGGCATGCAGGAGGTTATGAGAAGTATTCGCAGCTGTGTCTACTACCTGCAATATTGAAGATTATATTAAAAAAACATACAAGTCAATTATACATTTCAATACAAGTGTAAATGAAAGAAATATTCAAATACCCTAACACGTCTCATTCGCTTAAACTGTAAATCATCCCCAAGTCGTTGAGCTCTAAAGTAATTTTTGCAGGTTTTTTTTTTCAAATCCGTTCAAGTAAAGTAAAAGAAACGTTTGTAACTTCATGGCAGGTTCAAGCGTGTATCACTTAGGAAAGTTGAAAAAAAATAGACGCTAAAACGCTGCTAAAATAGATGTCAGATCTCGAGACATTTTACGAAGTTGCCATAAATTTATACGAGATCTTAAATTGACGATAAAATACGAATTGCTATGTCTTTTACATGCATCAATTTTATCTATGGTTAGAAACAATTCCACTCGTGATGAAGCACAATGCAACAAATTAGATGGTAAAACAACATATAGAATAATCAACAAAGTACAAATCAGTTTTAATCAATTGAACTAAAACAAATTCTCCGCTCTCGAAATCATTAACAACACGCCTGTAAATGCTATTTTTTCAAAATCAAATTCTGTACATTTTCATGGGTCTAATTTTGAAATTTTCTTTCAAAACGATTAAATGTTTATTTGAGTGAATTAAAATTACTGTTGTTAGCCTTGATGTTTCACAATTCACAATCCTGAAACATCAACATCACACACAAACATCGGCATTATGTATATAGCAGAAAAAGCAAGCTGAAGATATACAACAACAACAACAGCAGCAACAACAACAACAGCAACAGCAGCAGCAACAACAACAGCAACAGCAGCAGCAACAACAACAGCACTACCACTGACAAAACAACAAACACAACAACAAAATCAAACACAACAATAAAAAACAAACACAACAACCAAATAACAACAAAAAACAACAAATAACAACAAGAACGACAACGACAACAACACATAGCAAAAACAATGTAGAAGTTTCTTGTTATATTAAAGAACCCTCTCCTCAGATTTTTTTAAATTGAATTCATTACTTATATTCAGCTAAATCATATTGATTACATGCTGATTGATAGGTGTAAATCGCACAATATCACTTACTCTCTAGCACAATGATTAAACGAGCGCCATGTTTGTTATATCAATCGAAACAGATAACAATTGCATCTGCCATTATCATTCGCACACCTTTATCGTTTTTCCCCAAACGATTCGATGACTTACTGCAGAATGTTCCGCAAAAAGTTATTATTGGAAATATACATATATCCAGATTATTTGTAAGGTTCTGTAATGTAAACCGAATAATAAAAATATGGATTTAAAACCAGATGTAGTTCAAGTGCCAATGATGCCATTTCTAGTTTGCCAGTGCGACGTAAACAATAATGTTCGCATGTCAGTAGGTAGTGTGTGAAGCACCATGCGTGTTGTTTACCACAATACAAAGGTCAACAGGACGTTGCAGCTGCAATAAAACATATTACATGGAAATTAAAGAAAACACACGGTGCGAGCGGGTAACATTCTAGCAGTAAGCCATCGATATCTTTATATGCCTTTACACAATATCCGTTTGTTTTTTCCAAAATATACTACACACGAATATTGATATTTCACTGGTCTAGAAGAAGACACGATAAAATGCTCCTTGTATTGTGCAAAGAAGAAACACGAACGGCGTCACAATATACCATAGTCTTAGTCTACCGATCTCAAAATCACACGCTACAAAGTATACCCTTCATTAATCATGGATATCAGGCTTAATCCACCCTATAGGCAATAATCGCTACAGAAATATGTCTGATAGTCCAGCATTGTCTGTGGAAAGCTAAAAAATATATTATTGAAGACAAAAAGAAAAAAAAATATGTTCCCTGTTTCTGTCTAAAAATGTTGTCTGCATGTATTTTATAAGGACTTTAAAAAAGTTATTACTGCATAATCACTTGGGAATTGTTTATACTGATGTAGTAGGTTTGTTTACTGCCCCATGTGTGTATCATAAAATATTTATCAAATGAACATCACATCATCTACGAGGAATTGAGTGAGATTCTATTTACTTTCGTGGGAAACTATGCTGAAAACCATTATCATACTGATATTAATATTTTGCTTTGTTTGTCTTTGTTTTGTTTGTGATGGCAACACTAACAGACAATTGCTTAGTGATGTGATATTTTCTCCTACTACTGACTACTGATGTAACCTATTAAAATATTTAAAGTAAGTTTACGTTGTGTCTAAATGGCCTTATATCATAAAAATCAAATTCCAACAATTGAACTTTTCCTTTTCTATGTACACTATAGTATAGATATTATCATTAATGATCGTGTAGATATTTATCCGTACTTGTGCAGAGTTTCAATGCAATTCCATCAGACAGTGTAGGAAGTATTGCGCTAATAAGGTTCTGTGCAGATAGAAATACAGACAATGTAATTCCATTATGTACACCCTCCCCAAACTTCTTTGTGGGGGATAAAAAATGAAAAAAAAACATGGGCAAAAAGAAGTTTGGTCAAGTAATTTGATTGATTTCAGGAGACGAAAAAAAAACTAACCAATCACAGGCTGATATGCTTCTTTTGAAGATTACAAAGGAGCGACTCCCAACTGCAAAGCCATTACAATATACCGTTGTGCGACCTCGAGATTCGTTTGATGTACATCAAAGGATCAAACTAGTTTTTTTGTTTTGTCCACAAGGTGTCACACATGGAACATTAAGTTTTGCCATGATTTTTATTTCAATTGAAGTACTGTTTGATGTATAGAAAACGCCATTAATTGTTAGCCTGCACAGGTAGAATCGCTAGCAAAATATCGAAAAAGTTTGGGAAACATGAGTATTAGTATTACTTTTTCATCAGACTACAGTAATTGTTACTCGTCTTTTCGAAACATTGGTTCTGTCGTTTTTCAGGGAGACACATGACGTCACCGACAAAGCAGACAATGATACCTGTTTTCTGATTTTGCTGCCAACATTGGTCTCCCTAAGTCCTACCATGACATCTATGTCTGGTGACGGTTTCAGGAACGTAGGCATATCTCCAAACGTGTCTCGTGGAGCGAGAACAACAATCGGCCGAGTGTCTCTTTCGATGGATGATTTTGATTTCAGCTGCAGGGGATGAACGGTACTTCTAAAACGTGGAATGGTGCTAAGCAGGCATCCTGTCTGTATGACATTTGGTAGGATATAACAAGCTAGTATAAGGGAATGAAATATTTCATTATTCGGGAGATAGTGTGAGGCGACGATGAAGCAGAGACGTAAGATGACTGCACAGACGACAGCCATGTTAAGTATTGGTAGCAGTAGTGTTGATCTCACTTGTCCTGTTGATATGCATCGAACAGAGTTTTGTGACGGTTCAGATTCACAATTTGTCCGGATTACATCATTTTGGAGGACACAAGTCTGACAACAACATGAGGACGGGCTGGATTTCTCTGGAAAGCGGACAAACGCCAGGTCCGTGGACAGGAAATAGGCGGGGCTTCGATCGTAATCTAGTTGTTTAGGACAATAATTACCATCTCTACCCAAGACGGAATTCTTCAACGATAACAACGAAAGCAGGAAAGTGACGACACAGGGTGCAGACAATACCGCTAGATTTGTACTAACGGCTAGCCATTCACTATTTATGTAGCACGAGTGCAGTCCTTCAAAGTGTTCAAAGTGAATTCTTTTAATCTTCGGCAACAATGCAATCAAAACTGAAACATCAGAAAATGAAACAAATTCTTACACTCGCTGAAGGTCATATGTTCAACTTATCTTAAATTTCGTCGTTTTTGTTGTTCGTAATGCTTAAATCGGTTAATCCGTTAGCGTCTTTGCTTTCATGAAATATCCTTATTAAAGGATTTATACAATTAATAAATACTAGCAAAGCTGACGTAAATGTACGGTTAGGAATCACCCTACAAGTAAGGCCAAAGAGTAGGGATGGCGACTAGATAATTTAAGGTATTCATGGAACGCAGAAGAAAAGAAGGGATTACAACGGTATTCAAGGAATCAGCTAGTGCCGAGGAAAAGGATGGGTTACAAGGTTATTCAAGGAATAAAGTCTATCTATTACGCGAAGGAAAGGAATAGGCTATAAGGGTAATCAAGGAATCGGGTAATGCCTAGGAAAAGGATGGGTTATAAGGTTATTCAAGGAATTATGTCAAACAATAACGCCGAAGAAAGGCATTTAAGGAACTAAAAAACCACCGTGGTAAGAAAAGGGTTACTAGGTTATTGCAGGAATTAAGTATTACCAAGGAAAGTGAAGGGTTACTAGGTTATTTAAGGAATGAAATATTACCGTGGAAAGTAAAGGGCTACTAGGTTATTCAAGGAATGAAGTAAAGCCATGAAAATTGAAAGGTCACTAGGTTTCTGAAGAAATCAAACCTACCAGCAATACCGAGGAAGATGAGCGAGATAACGATCCCAGTTCCGAGTGTGATTTTCATTCCATGTCGCTTTACCAAGAGAGAGCGTCTGAAACGAAAATTTTGACTGAAAACATATTGTTGGTATATAAATAGCGAAAAACAACATTTGAAAAAAACAACATATTTCAGCGGTTTACTTCATAGCGAAATAGGCACAACAGTTCGCCACATGATTTAACGGATACTGGAAAATCCATCCTTTTCGTGACTTCTTGGGAACATGTTATCTACGAATTCAAATGTCCATGAACTGTTAAATTAGTATAAGTATTGTGCTAAATTTATCAAGCGTCCATGAAATATATTGAAAAGAAAATTGAGCCCGCAAAAATTAATGATTTCACAGTAGATTTTTATATATTATTAGCGAAAATAAAAAGTAGCACTATTAGATGGATAAAATAATATTGATCGCATACAGGTCACAAACCTTTCAAATGCAAGCATCATCCTTAGTAAGCAGGACGTGGTACTGAAGATTTCAACAGCCAATCCCTGAACGAGACAGAAAGAGTCACTCAGTACCCAACCATTGGTAATGAGGGAGAATGCAACCACAAGCGGGAGAAGAAGCACCAGGAATATATCGCAAAGCAGCATCTGTATGAGCAGATCACCTGCGAAAAACAAGGTAAAATGAGAAAAACTGGTTTTACAGCTATGAGAAGGTAATCATTAAAATATAAGATACTCGATATTACGAATAACAAATCTTCTAGAGGGTGGTATCTTTGGATAAGACGTAAATATTAAAAACAACCACATGAATGTACAAAAGACCCTTAAATAATTAACATTGGCCTTATTAAATTTGTAAATAACGATGATGCAAAACATATGTTTGAAAACAAGTAAGGATATATGATAGTTTCAAATCAACTTACATTATCATCGTACCAATAAAACCTTTACTATGGAACTGCAGGCACAAAATGTCACTCATCAGAAAATCTTATATATGTTTAAAACCTTTACTATGAAACTTCAGGCACTAAATGTCACTCATCAGAAAATCTTATATATGTTTAAAACCTTTACTATGAAACTTCAGGCACTAAATGTCACTCATCAGAAAATCTTATATATGTTTAAAACCTTTACTATGAAACTTCAGGCACTAAATGTCACTCATCAGAAAATCTTATATATATTTATATTCGCCATCAATTTCAATGACACACATTGGGACAATACTCATCCGAATTTCTGATCATCCATCTGTTTCCGTGGCACTCACTAACTCAGTAATACGCAATGGGGTAGCAGAAACAAATTTTGAAGTCAGCTGTTTCAGAAGGGGTTACTTATAATCGTAACTTAACATATTTCTTTATTTTACAAGATTTATATTAATGCCTCTGGAACATTTCTTATTAACTACCTATTTGATAATCTTTGGCATTATCAATTCTTAAAACCTGGATTCTAAACACAAGTCCACGATAAGGTGTTCATTTCTTACCTGTTAAGGTACGCGAAGGTCTCCTGCGAATGTCAATCATTACCAGCAAGTTTCCTACAGCTACCATTAAAACGCACATTATCAGGGTGAGTCCACCCACGTTGGACCACAATTGATCATGGAAAGTCTACAATGAAAGAAAAAACACTTAATGATTGATAATTGTACGTTTTCTGTCTCATATTGTACGACATTATAAAATTACATTTCGTAGCTCTGATAACATATTTAAAGTACGTGCGCATGCCCGTGCGTGTTTGTATGTATGTGTATGTTTACAGACACAAAAGCGTGTGATATAAAATTTGACAATGCTATGAACAATTATTACATTAATGTATGTATATAACGTTACAAAAAATGTTATCTCTCGCTCTCTGAACATAAAATGTTTTCAAGTTATTATGTTATCAAACTCATGATCAATTCATTTCGTGTAGGAATAAAACTATGCATCATTATTTAATGAGCTGGAGGAACTTGGGTGCCCTCAGTGTGGCAATGAAGGCAAGGAAATGACATAGAACTCAAACGATGTTCGTTAAACCTAAAAACAGTGAAATCTCTTTTCGGCCCTGTTTTCAGTCCATGTATTATAGATCCCTGACAATGTGTTATTATTAATTAAACTAGGAAAACGTTATCATAGTGGGACAATGCTATTGCTATCTGTTAACATAACAAGCTATATCACTCACAATCGCCACCAACATTATTATTAAGTTTTTCATGCTTTAACATATACTAATCAATATATACAAGAATATAATGATTTTTGTAACATGCAATCAAGCGAATTTTGCTCAACATCATAACATTTTCCAAGTCTTGCTTGTCTATTATATACTAGAATCACTTAATGTTTTAAAAGAATAACTAGATGACAAGCTACAAGTGGATGTTCTGGTCAGTATCCTTTAGGTAGAGTGGAATCTGTTACGGATGTTCTGGTCAGTATCCTATAGGTAGAGTGGAATCTGTTACGGATGTTCTAGTCAGTATCCTTTAGGTAGAGTGGAATCTGTTATGGGAGTTCTGGTCAGTATCCTTTAGGTAGAGTGGAATCTGTTATGGATGTTCTGGTCAGTATCCATTAGGTAGAGTGGAATCTGTTATAGATGTTCTGGTCGGTATCCTATAGGTAGAGTGGAATCTGTTATGGGAGTTCTGGTCAGTATCCTATAGGTAGAGTGGAATCTGTTATAGATGTTCTGGTCAGTATCCTTTAGGTAGAGTGGAATCTGTTATGGGTGTTCTGGTCAGTATCCTATAGGTAGAGTGGAATCTGTTATGGATGTTCTGGTCAGTATCCTTTAGGTAGAGTGGAATCTGTTATGGATGTTCTGGTCAGTATCCTATAGGTAGAGTGGAATCTGGTATGGGTTTTCTGTTCAGTATCCTATAGGTGGAGGAGTATTTGTTCTGGTCGGCATCATGTAGGTGGAGGAGTATTTCTTCGGGTCGGTATCCTGTAGATGGAGGAGTATTTGGTCTGGTCGGTATCATGTAGGTGGAGGAGTATTTGTTCTGGTCGGCATCCTGTAGGTGGAGGAGTATTTGTTCTGGTCGGCATCCTGTAGGCGGAGGAGTATTTGTTCGGGTCGGTATCCTGTAGGTGGAGGAGTATTTGTTCGGGTCGTTATCCTGTAGGTGGAGGAGTATTTGTTCGGGTCGGTATCCTGTAGGTGGAGGAGTATTTGTTCGGGTCGGTATCCTGTAGGTGGAGGAGTATTTGTTCGGGTCGGTATCCCAGATGTTGAGGGAAATTGCTCACATACAGTATTTCTATCTTCTTGAAATAATTATGGTACCGTTAATCAAAGAAATCTTATAACTATACTAATTGACGAAATATCTCGCTACACTTACAGTTTTGTCTCTTGTTCTCTCCAGTTGTTTATGTAACGTGTATATTTGTGTAATTGCATTGACATCAGTACGAAGTCTAGTACACAAAGCAAGGTAATGATTTCGCTAAATGATTGTGTAACAATGGCTTGTCCTTCAAAACGTTACGTAAAACGATACACGTACGTGCCAACGCGCGTGTATCTGTGGATGTGCACGTACATTTGTATTTTGTGTGAATAAATATTTGCTTTGTGATGCAAAACAAAACAAGGTTAAATGTATATGTTAATATTTTTAAAGTGTCTAATGTACATGCATAACTGCGTGACTGCGTAATCAGGTTCGTAGAATGGAAAGACATTATGAATGTTTGGTAATATACCAAGGGTATTCACACGTGTGCAAAAATATTGCTTTGCATTATAGATTGCAGCAGGCGTATATGCAAATGTCAATGTAAGCCATGTTTACATATAGGTTTTGGAAAGAAACTAGTTAAAGATTTATAAGACGTGAATGTCTCATTCCTGCATAACTAAGTGTGTATGTAAACACTCTCGATCGAAGGCCACAATTATATATTTAAATGTAATGAGTAGATCGGACTTCTTGTTATGAATATATGGCTGAGCGAAAATAAACTACGTGTGTCGCCAGCTCCTCAAAGATATGATATTGATTCGGAACAGCATTCGACTTCACGGACAGGTCGATGGATGGATGGATGTAGAGATGGACGGACGGACGAATAGACAGGGGCAGCACTATTTGTCCCCGTAGAACAGTGTGTGACACATTGAGATTATTGAGATGCACTTTGAAATGTTAAAGAACTTTATTTTTTGCTTGCTAGATTTGTTGCCTCGTCAAAAAATATGAGTCTTTCTTTATTAGACAAGAGCCCCTCCTGGTAGTTATCATGATATATATATATATACAATAAATGGATCGCCTGAAGATGGCCGTTAGGCCTGAAAACGTTAGCGGAATACATTTGTCGTGTTGATTTGATTTTGTTCAACTATATATATACATTATCTTATTCTTATTTCTTACATATATTTCTTATTTGGGAGTTTTAATCTTTGCCGTTTCGATCAGTGAGTCTCCTCTGCCCCTTTTCCATTTCAGTCTTGTGTGTTTCTGAACGGTACAGTATTGTCTCGGCATTTCGAGGGTATAAACACCAGGTAGAGCTACGAAATGTTACTTTCCTCTTCAACAGATTAAATATACTTTCTCGTCAAATCCATCTGCTCTCAGCTGGTAATTTGAAATAGCTGTATATCCTTGACCAACCGGTCACGCCTAGTTCTCTCAATGACCCAGTTAATGAATCACATTTAAAATTCAAGATGAAATTAACTCTTGTATAAAAGAAATGAAGGAATATATGCATGACACCTACGTCAAGCAATTTTTTTATGAATGTAGTTTATCCATACACAATTTAGGCCATTTCCTTAGGAACAAAATTACATGAAAGTATCTCTGAAGTATCAGAGCAAGGAGTAGTAATATAGAAACAACTAGAAGGGGAAAAATGGAGAGCGGAATTCCCGAATCGTTCCATCGATGGAATTTCAGCAGCGACATTGGGATGCGAGAATTGGAAAATATGAATATCTTCGATCCTGAAGTCAGTTAAGATGAAGAAAAAAAATCGCAATCTGTTTGACGATTGCAGTCATTGATGCTGTATATATCAGAGACAAGTAGGCTGATGAATTAGATATTGGCAATATTCAGGAGCTGGAAAAGATCCCTAACCAAGAAATCTGTTAATTTCTAGACGTCACAAACATGACAGCTTGTGTGTTAAATTGTTAATGCAGGAATCTTTCTAAATCACCTTCCAGTGACCTTCCGATCGCTGGCATATTTTCACAAACGCTTTGGAAATGGATCCACGAAACACAGGTAAAATTAGTGAAATGTAGTGCTACTTTCCAGAGACGACTGGAGAAAAGAATGGATGACCTTGGCAATACCATACGCTTAGTGATTTCCTTTATGTCGATAAAGCATAAGACGAGATGCTTTGATACACAAGAATTCATGTGGCCGTCATTTGTTATCTGGTTGTTTGATCTAGGTTTCCGTGTCACAGTGTCGCGTATTTCTACTTTCAAAATCCTGGGATGATAAGCTCTATTGGTAGAACAGAAGGTCTTACAACACAACCAGTTGAAAATTTATGTGTGACAATTCAATAACTACACGGTCACCTTTATCAGGCAAATGATCAGTGTTAAGCGTACTAGTACTGACGTATGTAGTGTACAAGATGGCACAGAATCGGCCATTTTTTCGGCTGTACTTTTATCCCATTTAAATGTCCACTAATGTATAAATTATTGGGACGAGATTGCAAAGAGGTATAGAAAAAGGACACAAGATGATAGCAATGCACTGTAGGCAGGAGATTCGGGGTCCGACTTGATGAACTTCAGAAAGACGCGGAATCTCAAGAAGGCAGGACATTCCACACACTAAAATTATATCATCGACTGGGAAAATGTCAAAATAGCTGACAGGCTAAACAATATTTTCAGACGGCTGGTCAAGGAGGCCGTCTGGATATGCCGCAGCGGACCAGTACTAAACAGGGACGAGGGGAACCACACACTCTCGAACATCTATGACCAAGTGTTTAAATGTGCGATTCTATAAATTAAACACAATAAGAGGTCAACACTTATCTAAAATACTTTCGTATGACAATAACAATCCAAAGAGTCAGGTGCAAGTATTTATCTTATGTTATTTTTTTACATTCACAAGAGCTGCATTTTGAATAAAATATATACATGCTACTTATTGCATTGATAGGTAATATATTAATTAATCTATATTTACATGAAGTTGAGGTATTGGGACAAAATATTTAAATAGAAAATATGAATGATCACGGGATGTGATGCGTACAAAGACAGGTAAAGAAAGTTGGTGAACTGTGTCACATGTCTTCATTGTTATAGGATGCTCGTATCCAACGAATATATTTTGAATTTGACAACAAGGTATCCTACAAGAAATATCAGGAAACATATGGATGTCTTGATAGTTGGTCTTTAATGTGTAAGATTTCAAAGTATAGTGGCACGGATCAGAATATAATCATATACTTTTCCTTCTAAAAGTAAACTGTATCAGACATATGAAAATAACGAAATTTATTGTATTATTGGGGCAGTGAACTTCCCTATCTGGATTTTTTATGTTTTTTTTTATCCCTTTTGACTTTCCTCAGTCGCCTTCTAGGCTTCTAAATTTGGACCCCTAGCATTACTGACGAGTCTTAGAAGGACGAATCAGCTGTATGATGTAACATCACTGACGAGTCCTAGAAGGACGAAACAGCTGTATGATGTAACATCACTGACAGGTCCTTAGATGACGAAACAGCTGTATGATGTGACATCACTGACGGGTCCTAGAAGGACGAAACAGGTTTATGATATAGCATCACTGACGAGTCCTAGAAGGACGAAACAGCTGTGTGGTGCAGTTGTTTGGCTTTAATTAAAATTTCTAATTGGTGTTATTCACTTCTGTGTCCTTTAAACAATTTAGACTCATTGCATGATGATATAGGCACTTTTCGGCACTCATTTTAAGATGGCTAGTGCAATGAACAAAGGTAAAGAGCGAGTAAACTTAGTCGATATTATCTAAATCAGTTTAAATTGTTGATATATAGGATCTCAGTCACCCAGATAGTTCTTCTCCGTAACTTAAGAACGTATTAAAAACAATTAAAAATCAACTTGGTAAAGACATAAAGATTTCCCTGTGACGCCGACAGTGAACTCTGGACATTTTACGAGACGGTGACAATGTTTTACACTTTTGAGTCATTATTTTACCTTTATTATTATTAATGAATGGTAATGATACATGCGACTCTATATAAAGGTATTCTGCCACATACTGTCAAAGTGACTTAGGTATGTAACAGCATGCATGTTATGGACCACTGATACAATAATGTAAGTTCTTAAAAAAGTTAGAATATGTGCCTTTAATGCGACATCACGGTAAAACAACTTTTAAATTTATTTATCATTATCATTATTATTTTTTTATTATTATTGCAAAGACAACTAGAGTGTATCACCTTATCAACAATGGCAGATGGTTTTTCGCTGAAATATGTGCATAAAGAGGTTGATTAATAATTATAAAGAGAAAATTCTTATCTTGTTAATCAATAGCCTGGATATGTGATTTCTTGTGGCATATATGATAACGCATGCGCACAAAACGCCGTCGCCTATACATGAAAATGGCTTCCCGCCCGAATCGGTCGAGAAGATGTTGGCGATTATTGTTAGTTATTTCGTAATTTTGAATGGACATAAAGTTATCAAATAAAATTTTGCCAATTCCATAACAAAATATGGCGCTGAAAAATGGGATTTTATTTACTGTGTCCCAACAACACTCAATCAGGTGTTCGTGTTTTACAAAATAAACCACCTCGTTTTCAAAAATAATACTTCGCGTTATCAGCACTAACATTAAGGAAGGTTATCCGGACCAAGAAAGTGGTAAAGCTGGACATTGTAAAAGATTGTGAATATCAGGATAGCATAGAAACGTAAATATGTAAAGTAAGTACAGTCAATAACAAAATTAATGTTTTTTCAAGTAAGCGCCAATTTGCTCTTTAGATGAAAAAAAAAAAAAAAACTGAAGAGTTTATTAAATATCGACATGATAACAAACCTGTAGTTATACATCGATAAAGCGAAAGCAACAGGTAAGTAAGTGATTTACACGGAAAGCACTTGAAATGTGAAAGGAATATAGACCAGCTGTTCCGGAAGAGCAAGCGTCTTTTGTTTCTAAATCAATGCAAATAATTCTGTGTTTATAAGAAACAGATATATGGCAATGAATCCGATAGACATGCTGATTATAAATGGTCACCTCAAACTTCATATCCATCAAGTAAACAGAATATTTATATAACATTAACATAAAGCTTATCTTAGCCGAGAGCATCCTCCCTCTCAAACAGTACCATTACCTTACCTCTCATACAGTACTAAACAAATTACTCTTAAACAGTATTAATATCTAAACTCAGTAATTTGAAAGAAATTCACCAAAATTTACAGGATCATTAAGTCGAGAACAAGGAAATGAGTTTCATTTTGAAATAATACGCGTGAATTATCAAAAATGTACTACCAACAGTTTTTGTTTTTTAAAATGCATCACTCACCTCGTTCGATGTTGTATTTTGAGACATGTTCGAGATCATCTTGACGTTGACATGCGACCTGTACTTTTGATAGCACCAAAGATAATGACAATTGAATACCAGTGCAGGAAACCATTCCCACGTCATGTCAGGAGCTGTGATCAACACATCAACTACTTGGGTTATTTTAAAAGAATGGGCAGCTATAAAATTGCTATTTATATGTAAATACAACCGTTAAAAATTAACACGTTTATACAAGGGTAGAGATGTACGTCATTCTCTACAACACCAGACCTTCTGACAGGAAACGCATCTACCAGAACAACGATATAACCACCGACAGTTATAAAGTAATATTCTCACAAGTTTTTACTGTTTCAATACTATATATATATAAAGGCCGCCAATTAACACACTACACTAAATAGTCTTTTCATTTCCATGTACATGTAATTAAATGAATTTAATGAAATAAAAAGAGGGCTGTGGCCCTTAACGGTCATGTGACAATCGACAAATGGATGGACAAATCACAGAACTCGTTGATGGTGGTTTGCCAAATCTGATGAATTCAAATTTTGAACATTCCTAGAAAGTAACAGAAACTCATAGAAGGCATAACTAGATCACAGCAACCGACGAACGGTTTTTTTTTTTAACATAGTGTCTTTAATGGTGTCAGGTCCTACTGCTTCGTTGATATTTAAGGACTGAACGATAACGTCATAAATCTCAAAATGTATATCTAGAGAAATCCTTTCTAATATCAATGGTCGGTACATCAATGTTTAAGGAAGGGTAATTCCGGCCACGTTGTGTTTTATCTTAACTCGAAATTTCGAGTTGCTATCTCAAAATTTCGCGTTGCTATTTCGATATTTCGGGTTAATATATCAAAATTTCGGATAACTAACTCGAAATTTCGAATTGCTATCTCGAAATTTCGAGATAAAATAAAACACAACGTGGCCGGAATACACTTCCGTAAATGGTAGAGTCGTCAGTCGTTGATAATGATACCAAATAGCCGTTTAATAAGATTGCTTGTGTCGTCGGAGAATTCGATATCGCCGGTTGTCAAGTTTTTATGTAGTGGAATGTTGTTTGTAGTATTTGATGTCTTAATTGGGTTGCGAACTTTTTCCCTGAATTTTCAGGGTGAGTGTCTGTTAAGGTTACAAACTATTGTTTGTATGCTTATTCTAAAATTTCGAAAACTTTTTTTCTTAATTTCGCGTCGTCTCACTCTCTAACACGCAATAACTTATCACCCTTAAAAGTCCAGCAAATTCAAGTAAACATGCACAAATTCTCTTCTGATTTTTTAAATTCCAAAAATGAAATGACTTTTATACACCAATAATAACTGGGCTGATTGATAAGTTGTGAGCCTTGTATTGAATAAGTAAAGTCGGGATGTCCTTTTTCAAATCTACTATTTTCTGACTAGTTAAGGCTGTGTACCCGAAGACTAATGTCATTTGGTCAGTTTAAAGAGATAGCACGGAAAGTGACTTTTGCAAAATGGACAAAATCACTGAAAGATCAGTGATTCAATATTGACATAGAAAGGTCTAGCACCTCCATACTGATATGGTAGCAACACTAGGGAATGTTGCTCCTTCATATGCTATAGTGAAAAGGTGAGTGGCGGAATTTAAGCGTGGCAGGCAGAGCCTTGGGGATGACGCCCGTCCTGGAAGGCTTGTCACTGTTGCTTCCCTAGGAATAGTCAATGAAGTCCATGATATTGTAATGGCTGACAGGTGAGTTACACAGAAATATTTAGCCAGTGCAGTTGGGATTTCTATTTTTACGAAAGGTCTTACAACGAGAAAGATCTCAGTCCGTTGGCTACCAAGACTTCTGACAGTTTATCAAAAGCACACCAGGCGGACTTTGTCGCGTGCTTATCTTAACCTTTTAGAGGCAGGCCCTGCTAACTTTCTGCAGGGGTTTGTCACTATGGGAAAAAACGTGGGTCCATTTTACTCGAGAGGCCAAAAAACAGACTTAACAATAGAAGCATCTTGGTTCAACCCGCCAAAGAAGGCAAAGCCTGTTCCATCAGCTGTGAAGATATGGCCTCAGTTTTCTGGGGTGCTGATGGTATTATGATGATATATTTTCAAAGAATCAATGGTGCATGTCATGCTCCACTTCTTGGGCATTTAAGAGAAAACATTAAACTCAAGCGTCGCGGAAAACTCCGTAAAGATGTGTTGTTTATTAGAACAATGCCACTGTTCACATGTCATTGCCATGGCTGCCAATAACGATTGTGGCTTTGAATTGATTGAGCACCGCCTTATTCTCCTGTACTTGCTCCATCAGACTGTCATCTATTTCCAAAATTTAGAAAGGCCATTTCTGATAATCACTTTCAATCAGATGATGACTGCATACATGCAGTGGAGGACTTTCTGAACAGTCAAGAAAAGGGCTTCTTTAAGAAATGGCATTGAGGTTCTTAAACATCGCTGTCAGAAGTGCATAGATATTGAAAGGGATTATGTCGAAAAATAATGAAAGATGTCCGCCAAAAGTCAAATCCCTCAATATGAGATTCCCAACTTATAAATCAGTTCTCGTAGTTCAAATGACATTGGTTTATCTCGTGTTTCTTAAAAATATACACATGGAGACACACGTGTGTCTGTATCTTGTATAAACATATGGAGTCACACGTGTGCCTGTATCTTGTATATACATATGGAGATACACGTGTGCCTGTATCTTGTATAAACATATGGAGACGCACGTGTGCCTGTAGCTTGTATAAACATATGGACTCACACGTGTGCCTGTATCTTGCATAAACATATGGAGTCATACGTGTGCCTGTATCTTGTATATACATATGGAGATACACGTGTGCCTGAATCTTGTATATACATATGGAGATACACGTGTGCCTGTATCTTGTATAATCATATGGAGTCACATTTGTGCCTGTATCTAGTATACACATATGGAGACGCACGTGTGCCTGTAGCTTGTATAAACATATGGACTTACACGTGTGCCTGTATCTTGTATATACATATGGAGTCACACGTGTGCCTGTATCTTGTATAAACATATGGAGTCACACGTGTGCCTGTATCTTGTATAATCATATGGAGTCACACGTGTGTCTGTATCTTGTATAAACATATGGAGTCACACGTGTGTCTGTATCTTGTATAAACCTATGGAGTCACACGTGTGCCTGTATCTTGTATATACACATGGAGACACACGTGTGTCTGTATCTTGTATAAACATATGGAGTCACACGTGTGCCTGTATTTTATATAAACATATGGAGTCACACGTGTGCCTGTATCTTGTATATACATATGGAGACACTCGTGTGCCTGTATCTTGCATAAACATATGGAGTCACATGTGTGCCTGTAGCTTGTATAAACATATGGAGATACACGTGTGCCTGTAGCTTGTATATACATATGGAGACACATTTGTGCCTGTATCTTGTATATATATATGGAGACACACGTGTGCCTGTATCTTGTATAAACATATGGAGTCACACGTGTGCCTGTATCTTGTATAAACATATGGAGACACACGTGTGTCTGTATCTTGTATATACACATGGAGACACACGTGTGTCTGTATCTTGTATAAACATATGGAGTCACACGTGTGCCTGTATCTTGTATAATCATATGGAGTCACACGTGTGTCTGTATCTTGTATAAACATATGGAGTCACACGTGTGCCTGTATCTTGTATAAACCTATGGAGTCACACGTGTGCCTGTATCTTGTATATACACATGAAGACACACGTGTGTCTGTATCTTGTATAAATATATGGAGTCACACGTGTGCCTGTATTTTATATAAACATATGGAGTCACACGTGTGCCTGTATCTTGTATATACATATGGAGACACTCGTGTGCCTGTATCTTGCATAAACATATGGAGTCACATGTGTGCCTGTAGCTTGTATAAACATATGGAGATACACGTGTGCCTGTAGCTTGTATATACATATGGAGACACATTTGTGCCTGTATCTTGTATATATATATGGAGACACACGTGTGCCTGTATCTTGTATAAACATATGGAGTCACACGTGTGCCTGTATCTTGTATAAACATATGGAGACACACGTGTGTCTGTAGCTTGTATAAACATATGGAGTCACACATGTGCCTGTATCTTGTATAAACCTATGGAGTCACACGTGTGCCTGTATTTTATATAAACATATGGAGTCACACGTGTGCCTGTATCTTGTATATACATATGGAGACACTCGTGTGCCTGTATCTTGCATAAACATATGGAGTCACACGTGTGCCTGTATCTTGTATGTATATGGAGTCACACGTGTGCCTGTATCTTGTATATACATATGGAGACACATTTGTGCCTGTATCTTGTATATATATATGGAGACACACGTGTGCCTGTATCTTGTATAAACATATGGAGACACACGTGTGCCTGTATCTTGTATAAACATATGGAGACACACGTGTGCCTGTATCTTGTATAAACATATGGAGTCACACGTGTGCCTGTATCTAGTATACACATATGGAGACGCACGTGTGCCTGTATCTTGTATAAACATATGGACTTACACGTGTGCCTGTATCTTGTATATACATATGGAGTCATATATAAACATATGGAGTCACACGTATGCCTGTATCTTGTATAATCATATGGAGTCACACGTGTGTCTGTATATATATATGGAGTCACACGTGTGCCTGTATCTTGTATGTATATGGAGTCACACGTGTGCCTGAAGCTTGTATATCTTGTATAAACATATGGAGTCACACGTGTATCGGTATGTTGTATATATACATGGTGTCACGTGTGCCTGTATCTTGTATGTATATGTGGTGTCACCTGTGTACCTGTATCTTGTTTATACCTATTGTGTCACTCCTATGTAAGTTTTTTACGTGATCGTAGGTTGACGAAAGTTCGCAGACAGACACTGAAAGTAATAGTACGTATGTCTAGACACACTCAAACATTAAACTTTGTTCCGTGATGATAATAAGTGCTGATGATATAAAAAACAGATAGCGGTCCACTTAACCATGATGATACTTTAACATCTAGTCATCTAGACACCAGACAAGATTCAAGAAAATGTTTCGGTTGGTTTGTTTTGTTTCAGCTAGCATGTATAGGTTATGGCATGGTAACATGAGATGTATTACAGCCGAACAACAGAGAGGACGTTATATACCCGATCAACGAGAAATTAAACAACAACTGACTTACTGCATACCTCCTACCTCGAACAAACAAAACGTGAGGTTGGAATTCAGACCCACTGCACTCACTGTTCCTCGTTTTCTGTATAATTTACCTGTGCCTGTATGAGTGAGTATTTCTCTGTATCGGAAACTCTCGTCTCGGTATTGGTATCGGTCTGTCATTATCCATTTATAATAGACACGAATATTGTTCTCATGTGAATATGATTTATGGAAAGTTGGCATAGAAATCATTAAAATATTATTGATATTTCAATACAAAATGTTCTGTAAGGATCAGAAAAATTTTTAAAAAATATAGGTATTGGTTAAAATTGGATAACTTGGGAAAAAGTGTGTTCTGGAGTCAGCGAAAAAGTCGGAAAAAGCAACAATGAGTTGTGAAGAAGTTTTCAGATACAGAATATTAAAACCATTTTCATACAAGAGACTTTTCATCCAAAAGTAATTCAAATATTTCCAGTGTTTATCTTTCAAGGGATGGTTTATTTGAAAGTGACATATTGTGACCAAGGAAATACGCATTGGAGCACTTGGGGAGTACATCCTTTTCCGGAAAATGAGAAAGATGTTTTACGTTCTCTTGGCAAGAAAGTTCTAAAATGATAACGTCAACTGTTCTTATAAGAAAGTTTGAAAAGATCATTTATCAGTCAAACTATTGTTTAACCATTCAACACACTTATTGTGTGCTGCGGTAAATGTGTAGTGGTAGTGAAGGTTCCAGCAACACGTCTCTTTGAAGCTGATCGTATAGGCAGCTTGTTGGTTTTGAATTATCACACACAACACCAGAAACACTTGCTCCGCTAGCTATCAGTGCAATTCTTAGAAAACACGTGTAACAAAATTGGGTTTAGATATATTGTTACAAAATGTAATTTCGATATTAGTGTATATCAGATACATAAGTCAGTAATCTTGGACTGACTGGTTGTAGGATTAATTTTGTCAATATGTAACATCTGGTAGACTGGGTGTAATTATGAATTCACACAGATATTTCGTAACTGTATTTACAGTGGACAGCACTGACATCTACCTCTCCCGGTTAACAAGTATTAGGCAGTTTAATGACAGTCTAATAAACTGAAGTCCACCCTGATAAGAAACTCAACCAATGAGGCATTAGATCGTGGCATTTTTATGATGAGATCTTATAGAATAGGGATAAAAGGAGGGAAGTTTTTGGGGTGAGAGACAGAGCCCTATAGACAGACCCCTATGGACAGACAGAGATAGAGCCCTGTGGACAGAGAGCTCGACTGGACAAGACTCCGCGTCAGAGCTATGGACAGAGCCCTATTGACAGACGGGGAGAAAGCTCATCAGCCCTATGGACAGACGGGGAGATAGCTCGTTAGCCCTATGGACAGACAGGTTACACCATGATGAAAAGTATGAGGAGAGGGTATTTTACTGCATACCTTAGAAGTACTGTTTTTATACAGGGACAGTTCTGGTACGAGACACAACGTGAAGTACTAGTACTAGTATATGAACTCTGTATGTTGATGAGATGTTGCTTTTGTACATGTAACGTTATTATTATCCAACATGTAATAAACGTGGATATTACCAACAAGTACGTGTGTTTACGTCTACTGTGTTACACACACTCGATTCAAGCTTAAATTATTCTTTAGACTAATGAAAAAATATACTTTCTTGCGTAACTGAATGAAGTCGTATTTCGACGCTGTTAAATAAAAATGGAAAACCGACCGCATCACAGCAACAACTCAAACAGAAATGTATGCAGGTACACGTGTCAGCAAATGCTATGCCCTTTAATGACTTTGTCCTTTTTACATATCACAGATCAGAACGTGCTTCAATATTCTTTTCAGTGAAACTGACAAGCTGTTTAGGTCCATTTGTACACGTATATATCACACATATCCGGATGGACTGATGTACTTTTGTCTGTACCGTATTTAGTATCTTAAACAAGTAGTTGCGAGATAACGCCCCCACCCCCATCCCATCCCAACCCACCAGGCGACTGCGAGACAGGTTTAGAGAACCGAATCACCTTAAGTGTTCTTTAATAAGACATGATAAGACGCAGTTACATGGTGCATTGGTTTAAATTGCACCATTCCGCGTACTACCTGGTTGTTGATTTAACACTGACAGGGAGGATTAATTCCGTGTTTGTGTAGGGTAACATCCCACAATGACACCATGGGTGTATGATATTATGTCAACCGGATTTAATTTTTCTAAAACTTCTTAAGTTTCAACAATTTAAGTTATCGTCACGGATGAGTGGCTATGACATCGTGGGAGAATGCTATTGTCTCAAAAAATCTGATAGATACATTAAAAAGACTGAATCAACAGGTAAAAAGAGGAGTAATTTACACAAAGACCAGTGAAAAATTTCAAGAAAAACAAGACCCTGTGTTCTCAGATGCTAAATTCCTCACCCTCTGTTTCATCGTCGACGCCGCCCACGCAGATCTAGGGAAGTCCAAATTACAGTATGTCGCATTTATAGAACATATCAGTTAACAACAAGTTCAAAGGACATTTCAGAAATTAGATTAATTAAATACATTATGACAATTATGAGCAATAAAAAAAATAAAAAAAACATATATTACTGTATATAATTTTGAAAACTTTCCTCGCGGCACCGTCCAAAATCTAAACAAATAGTTCGAAAACGTGATAGTTACCAAAAAGACGGGGAATTACCGATCGGTAAAGACAGTGACCTGTGTGGAACATTGGAAAAAAATGTCGACTATATATGACTGTCTTTTGAAACTGGCAGGGTTCATTTTATCCTCGTTCCCGTTGGACGTTACAACGGAGAAGCCACGTGCACTTGTCTGCTTGTGAATAGGCGGAAGTTAGCGTTGACATATTGGTATGCTAATTAAAAACGGTCTCATTGGTGTTTACGAAGCATATCTGCGAGTCTTACAATTATGTAGTTATTTATTAGTCATAATAAGGTAGTATTTGCGCAATTATCTTATTAAAATGTGTAGTTTCTCTTTGACAAAGTACACTTGTCTACAGAAAGGGGGTCTGAGTTCGTGTCAGCTGGTGCGCACGCGACATGACAGCAGGCCATTAAAGAACACCTTAACTCATCATATTTACCTGGTTTCGTGCATATTATTGTGTAACGAGGAATATGAAACCAGGGCCGCCTATATGTTATATATTTCATATCTGATAAAAGTCATAAAACGATGATGGTGCGATTTTGTCTTGTAATGATTTTTTCCCTATCTAATCAACATTTAACAAGATGGCGGTGCTCTCAAGCGTGATGAACACACCGTCGGCGATCGAGGAAATTCTATTTCTCCGCAACTCAACCGATTTTACAAATGTCAACATGAACCTCGGTATCACAATTATATTAAAAATCCATCTTTTGATGTCGCTAATTTGTTTCAGTATTTTAGACAAAAGTGCAGGAAGACGCATCGCAATTACCCACGATATTTGTATAAAATGTACAAATGTGTGCCAAGCCGTCGTTCTCCCTTGAGTAAATTCGTCATGGTTTGGTCTTTTTTTCATATATGTAGCTGTAACTTCATATATCAATGTATCATAATCATATTATGTATATATATTTTGATTTCACTTACCTTATTTAGTATTTTAAGAAATGTAATGGAAGACGATGCCCTCACGTGTGATACACGATGTTCAGTGACGCCATCGACCGAAGAAATTTTAACTCTCAATTACTCGATAAATTTTTAAAATATCAACATGAAATTATACATGTTTATTGTGATCATATATATGATGTCGCTAACTATATTGATTATTTCTGAGAAGTCATCCCTTGTTGCCAACTTTCAGTAGGACCAGTTAGAATAGATGTCAATGATCCCATAATTCTATGCGTCCCGCCATATTGCCCCGCTTCGGAGAATCTTCTGCAAACAAGAGCAATGCTTGTTCGTGACTGACGCAAGTCTCAATCTGAATATTTTCATGAACAACTTGTCTGTCAATTGTGGCAAGGTTTTAGTATAATACTTGATTATCTCATAGCATACGACTACCGCTAGGGATCGTTGGTATATCGCTGGAATATTTCCACCAATCAGAAATCTAGGATTGGCAGAACAAGGGAGCTCCAAACGCTGTGACAATAAGCTAAAATCGTGACTGCGTTACGTTTAAGCTAAAGAATTAATCCTATTGGTCATTTTCCCATTTTTATAGACTTCCAATGCCAAGGTCGAAGCTGACAACTTTTCAGTTTCATATATGAGGCTGACGTCAGCATTGTGTTGTATTACAGAATTCGTCTTGATGACGTCAGAGATGACTATTTCTGAAATAAATGTATGAATGGCCTCAGCAATGGTCATTCTAGGATACGTCTCGATAGCCACACTACTGTCCAAACACAATTGGTTGATTAATCCTCTGTATACCATCAGACCGGACATTACTACTGTCCACACACTGTTGGTTGATGACATTTATCGTCTGTATACCATCAGACCGGACATTACTACTGTCCACACACTGTTGGTTGATGAATCGTCTGTATACCATCAGACCGGACATTACTACTGTCCACACACTGTTGGTTGATGACATTTATCGTCTGTATACCATCAGACCGGACATTACTACTGTCCACACACTGTTGGTTGATGAATCGTCTGTATAATATCAGACCGGACATTACTACTGTCCACACACTGTTGGTTGATTAATCGTCTATATACCATCAGACCGGACATTACTACTGTCCACACACTGTTGGTTGATGACATTTATCGTCTGTATACCATCAGACCGGACATTACTACTGTCCACACACTGTTGGTTGATTAATCGTCTGTATACCATCAGACCGGACATTACTACTGTCCACACACTGTTGGTTGATGACATTTATCGTCTGTATACCATCAGACCGGACATTACTACTGTCCACACACTGTTGGTTGATGAATCGTCTGTGTACCATCAGACCGGACATTACTACTGTCCACACACTGTTGGTTGATGAATCGTCTGTGTACTATCAGACCGGACATTACTACTGTCCACACACTGTTGGTTGATGAATCGTCTGTATACCATCAGACCGCACATTACTACTGTCCACACACTGTTGGTTGATGAATCGTCTGTATACCATCAGACCGGACATTACTACTGTCCACACACTGTTGGTTGATGAATCGTCTGTATACCATCAGACCGGACATTACTACTGTCCACACACTGTTGGTTGATGAATCGTCTGTATACCATCAGACCGGAGATTACTACTGTCCACACACTGTCCACACACTGTCCACACACTGTTGGTTGATGAATCGTCTGTATACCATCAGACCGGATATTACTACTGTCCACACACTGTTGGTTGATGAATCGTCTGTATACCATCAGACCGAATATTACTACTGTCCACACACTGTTGGTTGATGAATCGTCTGTGTACTATCAGACCGGATATTACTACTGTCCACACACTGTTGGTTGATGAATCGTCTGTGTACTATCAGACCGGACATTACTACTGTCCACACACTGTTGGTTGATGACATTTATCGTCTGTGTACTATCAGACCGGACATTACTACTGTCCACACACTGTTGGTTGATGACATTTATCGTCTGTGTACCATCAGACCGGATATTACTACTGTCCACACACTGTTGGTTGATGACATTTATCGTCTGTGTACTATCAGACCGGACATTACTACTGTCCACACACTGTTGGTTGATGACATTTATCGTCTGTGTACTATCAGACCGGACATTACTACTGTCCACACACTGTTGGTTGATGACATTTATCGTCTGTGTACTATCAGACCGGACATTACTACTGTCCACACACTGTTGGTTGATGACATTTATCGTCTGTGTACCATCAGACCGGATATTACTACTGTCCACACACTGTTGGTTGATGAATCGTCTGTGTACCATCAGACCGGACATTACTACTGTCCACACACTGTTGGTTGATGACATTTATCGTCTGTGTACTATCAGACCGGACATTACTACTGTCCACACACTGTTGGTTGATGACATTTATCGTCTGTGTACCATCAGACCGGACATTACTACTGTCCACACACTGTTGGCTGATGAATCGTCTGTGTACTATCAGACCGGACATTACTACTGTCCACACACTGTTGGTTGATGACATTTATCGTCTGTGTACCATCAGACCGGACATTACTACTGTCCACACACTGTTGGTTGATGACATTTATCGTCTGTATACCATCAGACCGGATATTACTACTGTCCACACACTGTTGGTTGATGAATCGTCTGTGTACCATCAGACCGGATATTACTACTGTCCAAACACTGTTGGTTGATGAATCGTCTGTATACCATCAGACCGGACATTACTACTGTCCACACACTGTTGGTTGATGAATCGTCTGTATACCATCAGACCGGACATTACTACTGTCCACACACTGTTGGTTGATGACATTTATCGTCTGTATACCATCAGACCGGACATTACTACTGTCCACACACTGTTGGTTGATGAATCGTCTGTATACCATCAGACCGGATATTACTACTGTCCACACACTGTTGGTTGATGAATCGTCTGTATACCATCAGACCGGATATTACTACTGTCCACACACTGTTGGTTGATGAATCGTCTGTGTACTATCAGACCGGACATTACTACTGTCCACACACTGTTGGTTGATGAATCGTCTGTATACCATCAGACCGGACATTACTACTGTCCACACACTGTTGGTTGATGACATTTATCGTCTGTGTACTATCAGACCGGACATTACTACTGTCCACACACTGTTGGTTGATGAATCGTCTGTATACCATCAGACCGGATATTACTACTGTCCACACACTGTTGGTTGATGACATTTATCGTCTGTGTACTATCAGACCGGACATTACTACTGTCCACACACTGTTGGTTGATGAATCGTCTGTGTACTATCAGACCGGACATTACTACTGTCCACACACTGTTGGTTGATGAATCGTCTGTGTACTATCAGACCGGATATTACTACTGTCCACACACTGTTGGTTGATGAATCGCCTGTATACCATCAGACCGAATATTACTACTGTCCACACACTGTTGGTTGATGAATCGTCTGTGTACTATCAGACCGGATATTACTACTGTCCACACACTGTTGGTTGATGAATCGTCTGGGTACTATCAGACCGGACATTACTACTGTTCACACACTGTTGGTTGATGACATTTATCGTCTGTGTACTATCAGACCGGACATTACTACTGTCCACACACTGTTGGTTGATGAATCGTCTGTATACCATCAGACCGGATATTACTACTGTCCACACACTGTTGGTTGATGAATCGTCTGTGTACTATCAGACACGGACATTACTACTGTCCACACACTGTTGATTGATGAATCGTCCACACACTGTTGGTTGATGAATCGTATCAGACCGGACATTACTACTGTCCACACACTGTTGGTTGATGAATCGTCTGTGTACTATCAGACCGGACATTACTACTGTCCACACACTGTTGGTTGATGACATTTATCGTCTGTATACCATCAGACCGGACATTACTACTGTCCACACACTGTTGGTTGATGAATCGTCTGTGTACTATCAGACCGGACATTACTACTGTCCACACACTGTTGGTTGATGAATCGTCTGTGTACCATCAGACCGGACATTACTACTGTCCACACACTGTTGGTTGATGACATTTATCGTCTGTATACCATCAGACCGGACATTACTACTGTCCACACACTGTTGGTTGATGAATCGTCTGTGTACTATCAGACCGGACATTACTACTGTCCACACACTGTTGGTTGATGAATCGTCTGTATATTATCAGACCGGACATTACTACTGTCCTCACACTTTCGATCCAAGACACTGGGCAAGTGATTTTTTTTCCGTTCTTAATCTGCATTAAAAGCCAACCTGTTTTTACTCATTGGTCAAGGTAGTAAAAGTTTACAACTACATGTGCTTTTTATCGGTCCATCAATATTCTCAAATGTAAAGAATACCTCTATCTAGGTGGATCAAACGCTTGGTCATATCATAGATGGATTTAAGAATTCAAGCATATTAGCGACCCAGGTGTATATGCGAAATTTACCGATATTTAAACTAGCTTGATAATTGCAGAGATGATTTAGATACGAATTGTAATATAAAGAGACAGTAAGTGAACATATCACTGACATTTTGATATATGGTTCTAAATTATAAATTAAGCAAATCCTGATGCTGTTGAAATTAAAACGAGATCGTTCGTGCTTACTGCTACTGTTTTGATTGGTGTTACATCAAAATAAGCCACTGTTGGCTTTCCAGATAATATAAAAATGTTTTAGTTACATGAAGATACGTTTACTTAAAGAGCCAGACCACCTCCCCGACCGATATTATTTTGTATAAAAAAAAATCATGATTTTCTATTTTTCTCGGGTAGCAAAAGTTCTGACTAACCCTGTGATACCGCAATTTTAAAGTAAATCGCTACCAATCTAACGTAATAAATAGTTTTAAAAAATAATTCGAAACGACTCAGTGCTAATTCATAATTATGCGGGAAGTCCTGTCCTGTGACGCTTGCACAAAGAACTGTAAATAAATCTGCCGTCTTCCAACATGGCAGAAAGCTTGCGAGGGAAGCGGACTCTGATGTGATCAATACATACGTTAGATGATTTCCATACAGGGTATATAGAGTATTGATTGTATTTATCGGTAAAATCTTCCATTTTTGTTTTGGTTCTGACCGCGTCTGAACATATCACGTGACTTTTCTCATCAATATTCATATCCTGGTGTTGATTAATGAAACTAATTCCGGCACCGATATCTCCGGTACCCTTTCAATTTCAAGTTCGAAACTTTATACAAGTGTTTATTTATATATCATTTATTAGTATACAACAACATTTCCAGTCAACAAAATATTTTTAAAAAATACCTATGACGGAGTGGGTCTGGCTCTTGAACAGATGTTTACAACATCGTCTTCTGAAATACACATTTCACAGTAATTTTGTGGGCTTTATACATCAAATATTGAAAATGTATGTAATAAAAAAAACCTGTTACTGGTACACATTTCACTATGAGAAATATAGAAATAACGATTTTCATTGATATTATCACCAATAGTTCAGATCCAATGTATGCTTTGTTGCCGTAAGGATTTCCCACTGGAGATGAGATGGGAGAATAAATTACACGCGTCTGGAAAGTAGACGTTCAGGGTGACTTGCTAACCCTGTGATATACACATACAAAATGTATATCAATTAATGTCATTCATGTTAATTGTCAACTTATCGCACAGAAACAGACAAAACGTAAAATTTATACATGTTTAATGTTTTATTGAACAACACAGATGGGATTAATTATATTGAGGAAACGTTAAATTAAAACTTTTAATTATAGTAAAAAAAAAAAAAAAAATCAGCATTTAGCGATTATTGAAAAATTCCAAAAGTGGGGCTAGTATAGTTTTGATCAGGGCTTGTGAGAAACATTGGTTCACTAGCTCTTCGGATAGTGGAAAATTTTCAGAGTTTAACATCCCTGATAACTCATATGCATATACATGTATGCTGATATAGGAGATAAGTATACAGAAGTGAATATAGGTATAGAAAATTATATATATATATTGATTTCTAATATATCCATCTCACTTTACATATTACATACCATACCCAATAGAGGTCAGAGGTTAAGTGTTAGAACGACAATAAAACAACATACAAATGCAGATGTGTACGCTAGGGATAGTTTTTAAATGGACTGATGTCGTAAAAGTTTTCAAAGGACCGATGTCAAAACTATTTCATACAAAGAAAACAAACAGTTAAATACACATATAGAGCTATCTTTTAATCTTTACTACACGGCAAACTCTTTGTTCAGTGCATACAAGGTGTGGAATGAAACATATATATTATGTACATATATATGTGTGTTTACGAGCATAAAACAGACTAAGTAGTAAACACATCTTCTGTTAGAGTGATGGGTGTACTGTAGTGCAGTAGCATTGAAGATCAATATCACTACACAAGCCATTTGTTCTGTCCTACGGATCTAATATTTTTCAAGAGAATTCCGTCAACCATGACACACATAACAAATCAGCTGGTATTAAGCGGGCGGAAGCCAAGTATGAGCAATGTGTAACATGTAGGTAGTTGATCAACTGAGAAGGTAGATCGTACACATATACTGGCACACGTAAAAATACACGCTGTTGCAGTCAGCTGTCGGATAATATGAGCGAATAGGTCATAACGTTGTGATAACACCATGAAGCTTTACATCAGATGCAGAGCACTATGCGCCGTGTGGTGTGCAATAGAGATTCTTTTCTTCGGAGGAATTATATACGGCTGGGGATCGTTAGTTTTTGTTTTAAAAGAGGAAGGATTTTATTACGAGGAATGTGTAAGTGTCACAGCACCTGGTGAGCTGACCTATAACAACACTAGGTCCATTACGACCCCAGTAAGTATTCAACTAAAAGATACTTTCTTGACACCTGTTGCGGATGGCGACACGTCAGACCCGCGACCGAAATCGGACGATGGTTATGAAAAATCTCCGAGTCAACTGGACAGTAACCAGGACAACGGGGCGGTTTCAGAGCCAGGACAACCATCCCATACATGTCCTCAACAGGAATCTAAGTTAAATCTATGGTTCTCTGTGGCGGTTGCATTCATGTATTTATCGATGGCGTTCCTTGGGGAACTAACCACCCGCCTGGGAACACAGATTACTCGACATATCTTCACGTAAGTAACCAGGTTAAGATAATATATAAATAGTACACACATTATATTTATTTGTAATGTGTGTGTATGTATATTGGCCTACAAGGTGAATAAGAATGACCTTTCAATAGCGTGAACAAAAAATAAAAAAATTCTATAGTAGCCTAGTTAGGTGTACAGAAGATTATACACCACGTATTGACCCAAGTCCACGATCGGGTACAGTAGTATATGTGTACTAGAGGGTGAATGACCAAGATCGGTCGGAACTATTATCAATATTAATGAGTAACACGGGTGAATGACTTCACATTCGAATTAGATGAAACATGCAATTTATGTACATAGTATTTATTAACAACGTCTAAATCACCTTGCAATACAACATCGTATCGTGGTAGAGACTATACAATTATCACGTGATATATAATGTTAAGTACAGATCAGTCACATTATCACGTGAGATATAATGTGGAGTAAGTAGGGGTCAGTCACATTATCACGTGGGATTATAATGTGGAGTAAGTAGGGGTCAGTCACATTATCACGTGGGATTATAATGTGGAGTAAGTAGGGGTCAATCACATTATCACGTGAGATATAATGTGGAGTGATTAGGTGTCAGTCACATTATCACGTGGGATTATAATGGGGAGTAAGTAGGGGTCAGTAACTTTATCACGTGATATATTATGTGGAGTAAATAGGGGTCAGTCACATTATAACGTGAGATATAATGTGGAGTGATTAGGTGTCAGTCATATTATCACGTGGGATTATAATGTGGAGTAAGTAGGGGTTAGTAACATTATCACGTGATATATAATGAGGAGTAAATAGGGGTCAGTCACATTATCACGTGATGTATAATTTGAAGTACGGGTCAGTCACATTATCACGTGAGATATAATGTGGAGTGAATAGGGGTCAGTCACATTATCACGTGGGATATAGTGTGGAGTAAATAGGGGTCAGTCACAATATCACGTGATGTGTAATGTGGAGTAAATAGGGGTCAGTCACATTATCACGTGATATATAATGAGGAGTATATAGGGGCCGGTCGCATTATCACGTGATATATAATGAGGAGTAAATAGGGGTCAGTCACATTATCACGTGATATATAATGAGGAGTATATAGGGGCCAGTCACATTATCACGTGATATATAATGAGGAGTATATAGGGGTCAGTCACATTATCACGTGATATATAATGAGGAGTATATAGGGACCAGTCACATTATCACGTGATAGATGTGAAGTACGGATCAGTCACATTATCATGTGATTGATAATGTAGAATAACTAGTGGTTAATGATATTGTTAGGGAGGGGTTTATGATATGATGTAAATGGATGCCCGTTTTATCGTAAATAGTTGTGGTAATTGTGTACAATGTATGTAATTAGACAGGGTGACTATGCAATCTGTGTACATAGTTGTGGTAATTGTGTACAATGTATGTAATTAGACGGGGTGACTATACAATCGGTGTACATAGTTGTGGTAATTGTGTACAATGTATGTAATTAGACGGGGTGACTATACAATCTGTGTACATAGTTGTGGTAATTGTGTACAATGTATGTAATTAGACAGGGTGACTATACAATCTTTGTACATAGTTGTGGTAATTGTGTACAATGTATGTAATTAGACGGGTTGACTATACAATCTGTGTACATAGTTGTGGTAATTGTGTACAGTGTATGTAATTAGACAGGTCGACTATACAATCGGTGTACATAGTTGTGGTAATTGTGTACAATGCATGTAATTAGACAGGTTGACTATACAATCGGTGTACATAGTTGTGGTAATTGTGTACAATGTATGTAATTAGACAGGTCGACTATACAATCTGTGTACATAGTTGTGGTAATTGTATACAATGTATGTAATTAGACGGGTTGACTATACAATCTGTGTACATAGTTGTGGTAATTGTGTACAATGTATGTAATTAGACAGGTCGACTATACAATCTGTGTACATAGTTGTGGTAATTGTGTACAATGTATGTAATTAGACAGGGTGACTATACAATCGGTGTACATGGTTGTGGTAATTGTGTACAATGTATGTAATTAGACAGGGTGACTATACAATCTATGTACATAGTTGTGGTAATTGTGTACAATGTATGTAATTAGACGGGGGTGACTATACAATCTGTGTACATAGTTGTGGTAATTGTGTACAATGTATGTAATTAGACGGGGGTGGCTATACAATCTGTGTACATAGTTGTGGTAATTGTGTACAGTGTATGTAATTAGACAGGTCGACTATACAATCGGTGTACATAGTTGTGGTAATTGTGTACAATGCATGTAATTAGACGGGGTGACTATACAATCTGTGTACGTAGTTGTGGTAATTGTGTACAATGTATGTAATTAGACGGGGTGACTATACAATCTGTGTACGTAGTTGTGGTAATTGTGTACAATGTATGTAATTAGACGGGGTGACTATACAATCTGTGTACGTAGTTTCGGTAATGTTGTACTAGATTTGCAGTATAGAACCTGATCTTGTGTCATTTTGCAGATTCATGTTCGTATTTGGAGCTTTGTGTGTGGCGTTCGCGACGAAAGGTAGTTATGTTTACATCAAAATGTATATCTGCTCTTGTGTTTTTGCGACGGTTTGTGTTTCTCCACAAAATAAGTTTTATCTTGAAACCTCATTCGTTTGGCAACATTCGATATTCTTACCCATAATATCCGAAATTTTCTTCAATAAGAACCAGGCATTTGAGGGTTACAGGAAAAAGATATTTCTTATATATAAATTGATATGATGTCTATTTAGAGCAATGATCTTTTCGCGGCATGTGTATGTTCTACTACAGAAACAGTTCATATGTCCGCGGTTGACACGTAACGCTAGTGAAGGCATGTTTTGGCAACCATCATCAAGTAGTTAGCGGTTCCAAAACGCCTTGTCCATAATGTGCCGTCCGTCTATCATCGGTCCTTAAACAATCCTTGTATCGCTATTTCTTGAGAAGTACTGGATGGATCTTTCTCGGATGTCATATGAATGCTCCCTGTGGTCCCTAGATGTGCCCTTTTGATTTCGGGAGCGATGAAAAGACTAAATGGCTGTCAATTGTATTTTGACAATGAAAATTTCTTGTTGTCATATTTTGAGAGAAGTGCAAAATGAATCTATCCCAGAGTTAATATTTAGTTTCCCCTCGGTCTCTTATTGCGCCTATTATATTTTGGAACTTGTCAGAAAGCAAAATGGCTGACAGGCGGCCATTTTAGATTTTGATAATGAAAGTTTGTTATCGCTATATCTTGAGAAGTACTGGACTGGCCACTAAAAAAAAACAACAAACAAAAAAACAATATGGTCGATAGGCAGCCATATTGCAATTGAAATTATTATCTCCACTTTCGTATGGAATTTTCAAATTTCATACAGTTAAGAGCAAGCGTACTTCCGTGTCGTTAACCTTGACCTACTTTGTAGTTTATCAGACGTAAACGACACGTGCAACTCTTATGAAGGTGTCGGTAGTCTTCGCTTCTTTTGTAGATTATCAGACGTAATTAATGCGTGATTGTAACGAAGATATCATACTTTCGATATTATCAGAACTAATTGACACCTACTGTTGGTAAAGTTGTCGGTAACCTTGACCTACTTTTTATATCATCAGACATACCCTGGCTGCTGTGTCCGGGTCTGTGTAGCATTGCTGTTTCCGGTTTGGTCATATTTGCCACAAACATACAGGTAACACTTTTGCAAGTACAGGAGTAACGACTTTCGCTTTACGCTAAAGCAACATCGAAACACGCTATTTTATCGCCACACATTTGAATGAAATCGGTGCATGTCCAAAATTCAACGCCATGGTTATTTTATGATATATATTAAATCAAGCCAGAAGATCAGATACATCTGTAACGCCATATTAATGTACGTTTATGCTACTATACAATATAGATGGCAGGGTGCTCAGATAATTTATTTCTAAGTGTTGGTATGGCTTTTATGTTCAGCGTAGAAAAGTTTTCATTTAGAAATAAACATAATCAGATTACAAGTAAACATAGTCAGGTTACAAAGTTTTATTACAAAAATATCAAATTAAACAGAATGTATGCGCGATCTGATAATTTTACGGAACAGACGTGAATTGAGTGTTCTAGTGAATATTTTGAATTGCGTTAACAGTTTTTAATTATTACTGAGCACGTTAAACCTACTTATACATTCTAACGAGACACGGTTTGTTGCGTCATTGGGTAAGCTGTTTTTTCACAAGGCATTAACGTGCCTGACACGTGTAACCACTAGAAATCTCGGGTGCTTTCGTTTATTCGTTTATAATGACACGCACGTGGCACGGTTTCGTTCCGTCTTAAAGACCAGACTCGAACCTCGTTTTCGTTCCAATATGGCGACTGATGACAAACTTTACCACACACTTCACTTTGAAAATTAGCATTTTGAAAGATTTCTAGTTTCTGATAAACTTTCTTTGACATCCACAAAAATAACAGCATCACTTTGCAAAGAGCAACAAAAAGACATTATTATGACGCAGATATTTAGATGTTTTCTACAAATAATAAACATATTCATTGACATTTTTTTTATATAAAATGGATATATTTCAAATTCCATACCTATGTTCCCTTTGGTTTCTCCTTGTGCCCATTTGATCTTGGGGCTGATTAGAAAAACAAAATGGCCGACAGGCAGCCATCTTAGATTTCGCCTAGTAAAGATTGTTACCCCTATTTCTTAAGAAGTTCTGAATGGTTATTTTTCAAATTTCATACCTATGTTCCTTTTGGTCTCTCCTTGTGCCCGTTTGATTTTGGGACAAATGAAAAGAAAAAAGAAAACTTCCAGGCGGCCATTTTGGATTTGACAAGTAAAGGTTATCATCGCTATTTCTGCAAAGGAATGTTCAAATATCTTATCATTAAGAACCAAAAACGAGAAGAGAAGAGAAAAAAGGGAAAAGATCCAACTTTCAAAGAGCAAATTAAGATCAAACAATAACGGGCACCAAGATCCCTCTGGGATCTCTTTTATTATTTGTGTTTTTGTTTTCATAGTCTATGGAAAAAAGAAGCTAATATTGATACGATAATGAATATGGAAATGCTTGCCTTGCTTATTCCAATAAGCCGAAAAGGTATAGTACCGCGATAGATCAAACAAGTTCTTAAAATCAAAATTAGATAATTCAACTTTTTCATGTATGGATTACAATTATATTCAAGAACGAATGTTATATTGTAAATAGTAACATTATATGTTTGGAATAATGAATTATTAAAATTTATAAAATGTATAACGGTTTGCTCTCCTTATACCACTGTTATAATCGTCATCGAATTCTAAAGTTGAATTTACTACAGCAACCATACTCCTGATCAAATCAATTACATAGGTCAATGTAGGGACATATATCTAAGTATGTAAATATAGTTCTCTGGGAACACTTTGTTGATACAATACAGAAAATTCAAAATCATTTCTCATTTTTAAAATTTTGAGTAACGCATTAAATATTTGGTTTGTCAATGTTCTTTTATTTTGTTACCTAATGATCGGATTACGTTTGATTCAGTTCAACCATTATTCGCCGTAAATATTGCTGTGAGAGGGTGTTTTAATTAAGCCAAGCAAATGTGTTAATAAATAATTCAGCTTATAGCTAAAGGTAGGATATTGGTGCAAACCTTAAAAAGTTTGTGGTTAACATACCAAAGATAATGCAAAGTATTTTTTTTCTTTCGCAGCTGTAACAAGAAATTAATAATCAAACTGTAATATCATTGTAGTTTTGTGATACAACTTTGACTTTGGAATATATTGCTGTAAACAGAAAGCTGAAAAAATACAAATATCATGATGCCATGAGACAGTTACAGAGATGTAACAAACAAGTGTCACTGAATTAACACGGAAGTTACTCTTTAAGATAATGCATGAACTGGTCGTTTTTTCCAAGCTCTACATGAATATGACCAAGCATATTATTATGATTAAATCAACTGAATACAACACAGGATCAACAAAAATAAACCCAACTGTTACGATATCTCAGCCATTGTATATGCAAGACGAACGCAGTAGGGATAATTTATTTACACGGATTTAGGTATAAAGTCTGTGCTGGAAGTATGAAGATAAACACTGCTAGATAATTTTCATAACTGAAGTGCGTTTTGTCGTGATTTATAATCGTAATATAGTGTCATTATATAAGTAAATGACATTAGACTCGGCAATCATCGATCATATATCAATATTGGATTTTATCATTTCTTTGTACTGATGTTAGCATTTTGGTGTCGCCTGAACCCCACAGTCAAAACGAGGCAGAATAACCACTGATAAAGATCCCGAACGAAAACGATCCGGGTAGCTCGTTTATTAGTTCGCACGGTTTGTCCGTTACAACTGCGAAAACGAAAGGGTCCCTGTAAGCGCCAGGCACGTAAACCATCATAACCGTCTCATACGTTCGCGTGTTATCGTCTGACAGATTTAACCATCTGACATGTGTAACCGCCAGACACGTGTTACCGTCTGACACATGGTACAGTCTGACACATGTTACCATTTGAAATGTGTCACCATCTGACACGTGTTACCATCGTGTCACACGTATAACAGTCTGACATGTGTTACCGTCTGTTACACATTTTGTTACCATCTGACCGTCTGACATGTGTTACACATGTTACCATCTGACACGTGTTACCATGTCTGACACGTATTACCGTCTGACACCTGTTACAGTCTGACTTTTGTTACCATTTGACACGTGTTTCAATCTGACACGTGGTACAGTCTGACACGTGTTGCCATCTGAGACGTGTCACCATCTGACACGTATTACCATCTGACACGTGTTACCGTCTGACACGTGGTACAGTCTGACACGTGTTGCCATCTGACACGTATAACAGTCTGACATGTGTTACCGTCTGACACATGTTACCGTCTGACATGTGTTACCGTCTGACACGTGTTCCTGTCTGACACGTGTTACCGTCTGACATCTGTTACAGTCTGACTTTTGTTACCATCTGACACGTGTTACAATCTGACACGTGGTACAGTCTGACACATGTTACCATCTGACACGTGTTACCATCTGAAACGTGTCACCATCTGACACGTATTACCGTCTGACACCTGTTACAGTCTGACTTTTGTTACCATTTGACACGTGTTTCAATCTGACACGTGGTACAGTCTGACACGTGTTGCCATCTGAGACGTGTAACCATCTGACACGTATTACCATCTGACACGTGTTACCGTCTGACACGTGATACAGTCTAACACGTGTTACCATCTGAAACGTGGTACAGTCTAACACGTGGTACAGTCTAACACATGTTACCGTCTGACACGTGTTACCGTCTGACACCTGTTACAGTCTGACTTTTGTTACCGTCTGACACGTGGTACAGTCTAACACGTGTTACAGGCGGACACGTGTTACCGTCTGACACCTATTAGAGTCTGACTTTTGCTACCGTCTGACACGTGGTACAGTCTAACACGTGTTACCGTCTGACACGTGGTACAGTCTAACACGTGGTACAGTCTAACACATGTTACCGTCTGACACGTGTTACTGTCTGACATCTGTTACAGTCTGACTTTTGTTACCTTCTAACACGTGGTACAGTCTAACACGTGTTACAGTCTGACATGTGTTACACTATGACACGTGGACACGTGTTACCGTTTGAAACGTGTTACCGTCGGTGACTTTCCTTGGATAATTTATCTATTACTGGTTTACAGATAAGTTAGCCTGTATAGGCAATACTATTACGATAACTTAGACACAGTCTACAACGTCATTACATCGACATATCCTGCAATGTCATCACATCGACACATCCTTCAATGTCATTACATCGACATATCCTACGATGTTATTACATCGAAACATTCTACAATGTCATTACATTGACATATTCTTCAATGTCATAACATTGACATACCCTTCAATGTTATTACATAGACAAATTCTAAAATGTCATTACATCGACATACCCTTCAATGTTATTACATAGACAAATTCTACAATGTCATTACATCGACATACCCTTCAATGTCATTACATCGACACATTCTACAATGTCATTACATCGACACATTCTACAATGTCATAACATCGACCTACCCTTCAATGTCATTACATCGACACATTCTACAATTTCATTACATCGACACATCCTACAACAACATTACATCGACATATCCTTCAATGTCATTACATCGACATATTCTCTAATGTCATTACATCGACACATTCTACAACAACATAACATCGACATATCCTTCAATGTCATTACATCGACATATCATTCAATGTCATTACATCGACATATCCTTTAATGTCATTTCATTGACATATCCTTCAATGTCATTAAATCGACATATCATTCAATGTCATTACATCGACATATCCTTTAATGTCATTTCATTGACATATCCTTCAATGTCATTAAATCGACACATTCTACAATTTCATTACATCGACACATCCTACAACAACATAACATCGACATATCTTTCAATGTCATTACATCGACATATCCTTTCATGTCATTTCATTGACATATCCTTCAATGTCATTACATCGACATATTCTCTAATGTCATTACATCGACACATTCTACAACATCATAACATCGACATATCCTTCAATGTCATTACATCGACACATCCTACAATGTCATTACATCGACATACCCTTCAATGTCATTACATCGACACATCCTACAATGTCATTATATCGACATACCCTTCAATATCATTACATCGACAATATCATTACATCGACACATTCTACAATGTCATTACATTGACATACCCTTCAATGTCATTACATCGACACATTCTACAATTTCATTACATCGACACATCCTACAACAACATAACATCGACATATCCTTCAATGTCATTACATCGACATATCATTCAATGTCATTACATCGACATATCCTTTAATGTCATTTCATTGACATATCCTTCAATGTCATTAAATCGACATATCATTCAATGTCATTACATCGACATATCCTTCAATGTCATTACATCGACATATCCTTTAATGTCATTTCATCGACATATCCTTCAATGTCATTAAATCGACATATTCTCTAATGTCATTACATCGACAATATTCTACATCATAACATCGACATATCCTTCAATGTCATTACATCGACACATTCTACAATTTCATTACATCGACACATCCTACAACAACATAACATCGACATATCGTTCAATGTCATTACATCAACATATCCTTTAATGTCATTTCATCGACATATCCTTCAATGTCATTACATCGACATATTCTACAATGTCTTTACATCGACACATTCTACAACATCATAACATCGACATATCCTTCAATTTCATTACATCGACACATCCTACAACAACATAACATCGACATATCCTTCAATGTCATTACATCAACATATCCTTCAATGTCATTACATCGACATATTCTCTAATGTCATTACATCGACACATTCTACAACATCATAACATCGACATATCCTTCAATGTCATTACATCAACATATCCTTTAATGTCATTTCATCGACATATCCTTCAATGTCATTACATCGACATATTCTACAATGTCTTTACATCGACACATTCTACAACATCATAACATCGACATATCCTTCAATGTCATTACATCGACACATTCTACAATTTCATTACATCGGCACATCCTACAATGTCATTACATCGACACATCCTCCAATGTTCTTATCACAACGACACATTCTACTTTGTTCGTATCACAACGACACATCCTGCATTGACCTTTTATTAACCTTTCAATATCCTACGTCACAACATTTTATTGGTTATCATTTGTAATCACATATCCATGTTCACACAATTTATTCTTTCACTCTTTTAACTTTAAACACGTTATACGTTTCAGTTACAAGGATTCTTTACCAGATGCTCCATGTTCACATGGATGCTATTTACATGAACGGGTACACGTGATTTGCGCGTGCTAACCTGCTGCTGTACCGGCACGCTAGTCTTGTACACGCTGACCTAGTAACACGGTAGTCTGGTACATTCTTAGATGTACGGACATGCGACAGCAAACATTTACTATATACCTCTAAACGCTGGCTTTTAGTGATAAGTCATGTCAGGGAAGACAATTTACTCTTTGACGTCATGTCAATCGGATATTTTCTTTCCAATAATCATTCTCATTTTTATCAAAAACGTTAACCTTCGGTGATCTAATAACATTAGAATCTGTGATATTTAAAATATATAGAATTTATAAATTCTCTGTTTATGGTTATCTGACGTTATATTGATCTACTGTTTATGTCTGCCATTGTATTGATCTACTGTTTATGTCTGACGTTATATAGATCTACTGTTTATGTCTGACGTTATATTGATCTACTGTTTATGTCTGACGTTATATAGATCTACTGTTTATGTCTGCCGTTATATTGATCTACTGTTTATGTCTGTATTGATCTACTGTTTATGTCTGACGTTGTATTGATCTACTGTTTATGTCTGACGTCATATTGATCTACTGTTTATGTCTGTATTGATCTACTGTTTATGTCTGACGTTGTATTGGTCTACTGTTTATGTCTGTCTGACGTTATATAGATCTACTGTTTATGTCTGTCTGACGTTATATTGATCTACTGTTTATGTCTGTATTGATCTACTGTTTATGTCTGACGTTATATTGATCTACTGTTTATGTCTGACGTTGTATTGATCTACGGTTTATGTCTGTCTGACGTTATATTGATCTACTGTTTATGTCTGACGTTATATAGATCTACTGTTTATGTCTGTCTGACGTTATATTGATCTACTGTTTATGTCTGACGTTGTATTGATCTACTGTTTATGTCTGACGTTATATTGATCTACTGTTTATATCTGACGTTATATTGATCTACTGTTTATGTCTGACGTTATATTGATCTACTGTTTATGTCTGACGTTGTATTGATCTACTGTTTATGTCTGTCTGACGTTATATTGATCTACTGTTTATGTCTGTCTGACGTTATATTGATCTACTGTTTATGTCTGACGTTGTATTGATCTACTGTTTATGTCTGACGTTATATAGATCTACTTTTTATATCTGACGTTATATTGATCTACTGTTTATGTCTGACGTTATATTGATCTACTGTTTATGTCTGACGTTGTATTGATCTACTGTTTATGTCTGTCTGACGTTATATTGATCTACTGTTTATGTCTGACGTTGTATTGATCTACTGTTTATGTCTGACGTTGTATTGATCTACTGTTTATGTCTGACGTTGTATTGATCTACTGTTTATGTCTGACGTTATATTGATCTTTATGTCTGACGTTATATTGATCTACTCTTTATGTCTGACGTTGTATAGATCTACTGTTTATGTCTGACGTTATATAGATCTACTGTTTATATCTGATGTTATATTGATCTACTGTTTATATCTGATGTTATATTGATCTACTGTTTATGTCTGTCTGACGTTATATTGATCTACTGTTTATGTCTGACGTTATATAGATCTACTGTTTATGTCTGACGTTATATTGATCTACTGTTTATATCTGACGTTATATAGATCTACTGTTTATGTCTGACGTTATGTAGATCTACTGTTTATGTCTGACGTTATATTGATCTACTGTTTATATCTGACGTTATATAGATCTACTGTTTATGTCTGACGTTATATTGATCTGCTGTTTATGACTGTCTGACGTTATATAGAACTACTGTTTATGTCTGACGTTATATTGATCTACTGTTTATGTCTGACGTTATATAGATCTACTGTTTATGTCTGACGTTATATAGATCTACTGTTTATGTCTAACGTTATATAGATCTACTGTTTATGTATGACGTTATATTGATCTTTTTTTTATGTCTGTCTGACGTTATATAGATCTACTGTTTATGTCTGACGTTATATTGATCTACTGTTTATGTCTGACGTTATATTGATCTACTGTTTATGTCTGACGAGGTTATATAGAGATCTACTGTTTATGTCTGACGTTATATTGATCTACTGTTTATGTCTGACGTTATATAGATCTACTGTTTATGTCTGACGTTATATTGATCTACTGTTTATGTCTGACGTTATATAGATCTACTGTTTATGTCTGACGTTATATTGATCTACTGTTTATGTCTGACATTATATTGATCTACTGTTTATGTCTGACGTTATATTGATCTACTGTTTATGTCTGACGTTATATTGATCTACTGTTTATGTCTGACGTTATATTGATCTACTGTTTATGTCTGACGTTATATTGATCTACTGTTTATGTCTGACGTTATATAGATCTACTGTTTATGTCTGACGTTATATTGATCTACTGTTTATGACTGTCTGACGTTATATAGATCTACTGTTTATGTCTGACGTTATATTGATCTACTGTTTATGTCTGACGTTATATTGATCTACTGTTTATGTCTGACGTTATATAGATCTACTGTTTATGTCTGACGTTATATTGATCTACTGTTTATGTCTGTATTGATCTACTGTTTATATCTGACGTTATATTGATCTACTGTTTATGTCTGACGTTATATTGATCTACTGTTTATGTCTGACGTTATATTGATCTACTGTTTATGTCTGACGTTATATTGATCTACTGTTTATGTCTGACGTTATATTGATCTACTGTTTATGTCTGACGTTATATTGATCTACTGTTTATGTCTGACGTTATATTGATCTTCTGTTTATGTCTGACGTTATATTGATCTACTGTTTATGTCTGACGTTATATAGATCTACTGTTTATGTCTGACGTTATATAGATCTACTGTTTATGTCTGACGTTATATTGATCTACTGTTTATGTCTGACGTTATATTGATCTACTGTTTATGTCTGACGTTATATTGATCTACTGTTTATGTCTGACGTTATATTGATCTACTGTGTCTGTCTGACGTTATATTGATCTACTGTTTATGTCTGACGTTGTATAGATCTACTGTTTATGTCTGACGTTATATTGATCTACTGTGTCTGTCTGACGTTATATTGATCTGTTTATGTCTGACGTTATATTGATCTACTGTGTCTGTCTGACGTTATATTGATCTACTGTTTATGTCTGACGTTGTATAGATCTACTGTTTATGTCTGACGTTATATAGATCTACTGTTTATGTCTGACGTTGTATAGATCTACTGTTTATGTCTGACGTTATATAGATCTACTGTTTATGTCTGTTGTATAGATCGTTATATTTGATCTACTGTTTATGTCTGACGTTATATAGATCTACTGTTTATGTCTAACGTTAAAATGGTCTACTGTTTATGTCTGACGTTATATAGATCTACTGTTTATGTCTGTCTGACGTTATATTGATCTACTGTTTATGTCTGTCTGACGTTATATAGATCTACTGTTTATGTCTGACGTTATATTGATCTACTGTTTATGTCTGACGTTATATTGATCTACTGTTTATGTCTGACGTTATATAGATCTACTGTTTATGTCTGACGTTATATTGATCTACTGTTTATGTCTGACGTTATATAGATCTACTGTTTATGTCTGACGTTATATTGATCTACTGTTTATGTCTGACGTTATATAGATCTACTGTTTATGTCTGACGTTATATTGATCTACTGTTTATGTCTGACGTTATATAGATCTACTGTTTATGTCTGACGTTATATAGATCTACTGTTTATGTCTGACGTTATATAGATCTACTGTTTATGTCTGACTTTATATAGATCTACTGTTTATGTCTGACGTTATATAGATCTACTGTTTATGTCTATATAGATCTACTGTTTATGTCTGACGTTATATAGATCTACTGTTTATGTCTGACGTTATATAGATCTACTGTTTATGTCTGACGTTATATTGATCTACTGTTTATGTCTGACGTTATATAGATCTACTCTTTATGTCTACTGTTTACGTCTGACGTTATATTGATCTACTGTTTATGTCTGACGGTATATTGATCTACTGTATCTGTCTGACATATTATATAGATCTACTGTTTATGTCTGAAGTTGTATAGATCTACTGTTTATGTCTGACGTTATATTGATCTACTGTTTATATCTGACGTTACATTGATGTACTGTTTATGTCTGACGTGATATAGGTCTATTATTTCTGTCTGAAGTTGTATAGATCTACTGTTTATGACTGTCTGACGTTATATAGATCTACTGTTTATGTCTGACGTTATATAGATCTACTGTTTATGTCTGACGTTATATAGATCTACTGTTTATGTCTGACGTTATATTGATCTACTGTTTATATCTGACGTTACATTGATGTACTGTTTATGTCTGACGTTATATAGATCTACTGTTTATGTCTGACGTTATATTGATCTACTGTTTATGTCTGTCTGACGTTATATTGAATTTGTTGTGTGTGGTAAATATCGACACAGACACATATATTATATACACATGTTCTGACGCCTGTACCTGGAAATGCAGTTCAGCAACACATTATTATTTTTCTTGCTTTTAATGGGTTTTTTTTAAAGCAAACCTTTCAATAAATTATTAAGATATTTTTCAGGACGACAATAGAAAGTGTTCGTAATCAAATTAAACACAGGCATGGTTTCATAACCAGTCTGTCTTCATTTTTCATAAGTAAAAATCCAAACTTCAACCACTATTAGAGAACTCAATTCTTAGAAAGACCTGCTATTAAATAAAGTTCACAATAAACAAACCTGATCGTGATACACAACCTCCAAGTTATATGTATCGAAAACTACCACTTCCCAACTTCCGATATGTTGTTAGGAGTATGTTTTTCCCCGAGTAAGTACATTGTTTTATCAACTATTCATAAGAAACGTGCGTAATGGAATGTGAAAATACAATGCATTGTTTACTATTTCACACTCGACAATAGGACGTTTTATTTACGATATTCCTGCTGTAATATCTCACTCACCGAGATACTTTGCTGTGCTGGAATCCTTTCTAACGAGCAAAACTGACATTTCTTCATTCAATTTCGACGTTCATTAAAAACGGCGATATATGCTACGGTTAATTATATACGTATTTATTCACGCGTTTCAACTTCTCGTCTGCTTCTTTTCTTGACCCCATTCCTGATGTGTGCACATATCTTCTCTCTCCTCTCTTCATCAGGAAGAAAATTGCTTAAAAGACGTGTTTATTATTGTTATGAAGTAGTTTAACTATTAAGATAATTTATTGTGTGTGTACCAGTGGTTAATCATTTTCACGTGATCTTTTTCTGTTCTGACGCTTAGCTGTTTTTCATTGCAGGTGGCAAACTTGTTCCCGCGCTTACAGTCAACTGTGGTGGCACTATACTGTGGCCTGTTCGACTCTTCTTCCGTCATACAACACATGATGAAGGTACAGACACTAAAACTCATTTTTGTACAAAAAACATAGGAAATGTGGCTGTAATTTGGTAGCAGATATTTTACAACGGTGGGTTAACGCTGATGTTCTTGTTGGTACCGCTCTCGTATGTGGTATAGGGCTTGCACTGCTATCGGTATGTTTTCTCTAGTCTGGTGTACTGTCCTGCCTAGAAAAACCAACCCAACCAAATACTACCCCTGTTGCCTTCCCTTTTCTCCTTAGTTGACATTTTTCTGTTTATTTTTTTTTAATTCTCTGTCTATTCGTCCGGGTGAAATTACATGTTAGGCTCCACGTTTTGACTCTACTGTATGTATGTTAGGCTCCACGTTTTGACTCTACTGTATGTATGTTAGGCTCCACGTTTTGACTCTACTGTATGTATGTTAGGCTACACGTTTTGACTCTACTGTATGTATGTTAGGCTCCACGTTTTGACTCTACTGTATGTATGTTAGGCTACACGTTTTGACTCTACTGTATGTATGTTAGGCTCCACGTTTTGACTCTACTGTATGTATGTTAGGCTCCACGTTTTGACTCTACTGTATGTATGTTAGGCTCCACGTTTTGACTCTACTGTATGTATGTTAGGCTCCACGTTTTGACTCTACTGTATGTATGTTAGGCTCCACGTTTTGACTCTACTGTATGTATGTTAGGCTCCACGTTTTGACTTTACTGTATCTAACTCTAAATCTATTTTTTGTCAATAATAATATGCTGTTCACTTGTGTGCCTTTTGTGCAATCGTTTGGGATTGCATGTGATGGATACTGCTGGTGGACTTTTAGTTCCTTCCCTAGGTTTTATCGTAACCTGCATGCCACATTTTAATTCATTCGAACAACAGCAGAACACATACATGCACTAGATGTTGTTCTAAAATCTGTATACGAAACATTGCGAATGAGGTATGGTCCGTTATCGTACTGGAGCCTCTGTTTCAGTTCATTGCCTGGCCAATCTAAAAAGATATAGAAGATGTACGTCCGGAAAGCGGGTTGTTTGCCGTTTGCCATAATCACGATATTACTATTAGAGCAGCTGGGATTTGTAAAACAATAAAAGACGAAACAAATCATTAATTTGATGGCCGGAAACTCCCTAATACGCGATCTTTTATTATCCTTCAAGATCTACCATATCTCTAATTCTTTCAAGAAGGATTCTATGTCACTAGCACTATGAACTATGGTATAGATATCTAGCACGTGCTCTGATGAAATTCATCGGCTGCATTCATGATCACCAAATATATAAGGTCGAAATTTTGGTCAGTAATTGCCGCAATGCATATGGAAATGATGAATTGACTTTAAGGACACTCGTGATTCGAATTCGTTTATTAAAAGTGTGAATTGAAATAAATGATAGTATCATGATATCAGAAGCCGAGATCGAACATGCAACCTCACAAACATTCGAATGATGTGGGCATAATATTTTACCGCCTGTACTGTAGACACAAAGATTTCAATCGTGAATTAAAAATTGAGAGCATAAGCACTCAGCATATTTTTTAAAGGATTCTGCTTCTGTTTGGTGTAAAGACTATCACTTTCTTTAGAAGATTCGAGTTGTGTGTATTGTGAAGACTGTCACTTTCTTTAAAGGTTTAGTATCAAAAGAGCAGTGATGTGTAATGTCTTTATCTTTTAAGTTGTGTAATAGCCTCCGTTGGTATGAATATGTCGGATGTTGGTTTGTTAGTAGTAAACCTGATGACCTCGTATAAAGTTCAGTAGGCCACTTCGTAGTACGTCAGTTATCAGTGAACTTAACTTGACACCCTAAAACAAGTGCATACACGGGCATTTTAAACAATATGTAGATAGGATCGATGACTTTTGTCATACCGCAGTTTCCGTCGTCCGCCAACTTTTCCCCAAGAAAACGCTACTAGTCATAAACGACTAAGCGGATTTTGACCAAATTTGGTCAGTAGCGTCTTTAGGGGATGGAAACAAAATCTGTATAAATGGTGGGTCACTTTTTCTTTTGTCTGTTTCGCACTAGCAACTTCACGGTACATGGTTCGTTTGACAAATCCAACGACTTGGTGCGTGTGAATGTTATTTTGCGTTCCTGGGGATATATCATGCGAAAATAATAAAATCTATAGTTGTTGAAGTTCTACTGTCCCGGCATAACTTTAGAAAAGTGTGCTGTGCCGGCGCATGCTCTACGAACATCATTATAGAGATGTCACCACCCTTTGGATCCACTTTTTCTTAGTGAAAATACCATGCATAAAGTTACAAAAAAATTTAAAAAGTTGTCATTGTGCTTACATTTAGCCGGTATCAACAATGCTGGCAGAAAACGTCGAACACTAAAGCTTAAGTGTGATTTGTTTGTATCAACGTGTACATGAAATCCTGTCACTTTCTCGTGTGGCTCCTGTTGACCAAATATTTCCTTTATTTAAACATATCGTTCTCTTCCTCCTTTTTTTGCACTAAAGTCAGTACACTACTCAACTGTGCTGGGGATATTACATTTTGATGGTATTTATATTTGAATCAAATATATAATGTCTATTTGTTGAACAAAGGAACTATTATGCCATGATTTTTAAACTGTGACTAGATTGAGTACTAAGTAAAGAGAGATATCTGCGCGTGAATTATTCTCATTAGCGCTAATAACCACCATGTATTATTGAAGAGAAAAAAGATGCCTCGATAGCTGTGATCGCTATCGTAATGTGTGCAGTCAAGTGTGAACTTCAGTGATTTTTGGACTCATCTTTTTCATTCTTTGACTCATGCTTTTCCTGTGGGACTTGCTCAAATTTTAAAGACTTATGATATCTCTTTGTGAAAACTTATCATATCTCTTTGTAACTAAACTTGTCAAAATTTTGGAAATTGCGCTGTGGACTCAGCAGAAAATTACTGTACAGACCACTTTCGTTCAGAATATCACGAGACCAACTGGCGGCGAGGATTAAACATGGATAATTATTATTCCATTGAAGTGTCACATATCGGTCTACATAAAACACTTTTAAAATTACACAAGTAAATGAGTTTAAATATCCAGTCAAATTGGATTACGAAAACATACAAAGCATCAATTTACATAAAATGCTTTAAAGTCACCAACATATCAAAATCATTCATCTATACAAGTCGCATAAATTACCATATTTGAAGATTTTTGTAGTCAATATATTGCGTTTCACTAAATGTATAATTTTCGACGCGTATATGCGTCGGAGTTAAATTGACTTACAAGTGATTGGAGTTCAGCATTTGCAGCAGTGTATTACTTAGTGTCACAGTCCTGCATTAAAAGACCTTCTATAACGACAGAGGGTTGTCCAAGTATTGAATATTTAATATCATTATAAAGTTTACACTCAATTCAAGAAGGTTTTTATCTTAAACTTTCCTCAAGTCACACTGAGCAAATAGTCTGTCTTTTTTATAGAATAGGAGGTCTAAAGTATTTCCGATTTTATAAAAACTATAAACTTTATTTTTTTTACAACAATTGTGAAACAAGTTATTTCAACTTATACTATCACTCTTGTTGGCCCGGATGTAAGCGCACGAGGGGTCTTAATGTGGGAGGAAACCGGAGTACCCGGGGAAAACCCACGTGGTCGGGCAGGTGACCCTTACCTTTTCACGTCTGTTCCAGGATTCGAACCCCGTACGGCTAGGTGAAAGGCAAGTGCGTTACCACTGCGCCACCCGACCATCCGGTTTTTGAAAACCCAGCTCAAATGGATCAGGTATCACCTGTAGGTTTGAGATATCTTGAGCTGTCTGTACGTGCCAATCTGTATTATTATTAAATATATCGCGTCGGAAAATTAATATTCTGCACCAGATTATCAGTGTCAATATTACTTGTTTTGTTGAGTGATGACAACAATCCCTTGCAATGTTTGAATGCCCATCCATCATTTTATTTTACACAAGAGCCTTAAGCACGCGACCTTTTGTTTGGTATAACACGAAGTTTCCTTAAATAGTGAGTTTAGATGCGAACTTTCCTACAGCTAGGGAAGCCTTTTTTGAACAGCGTTAGTCACAGAGTGGTTTTTGTGCCCCAAATGACACTTACCATACATGCGTACTGACTCCACAACCGTGTTATGTAGTTTGGTGAATACATCATACATCGTTCCTAAAGATACTAGTTTTCCATTTAGAGCTCCTGAAGCTGTATTTGCCGATTTGCTTGATATATAATGTTGGCTTATTGGTTTTCTACCATGGAATTTTTCCACTTTCTGCTATCCTCCGTGGGTTTTCTTCGTGGGTTTTCCACTGTGGGTTTTCCACCTTCTGCGTTCCTAAGTGAGTTTTCAACCTTCTGTTTTCCTCCATGGTTTTTCCACTTTCTACTTTCCTCCGTGGGTTTTCTTCGTGGGTTTTCCACTGTGGGTTTTCCCACTTTTTTCAACCTTCTGTTTTCCTCCGTGGTTTTTCCACTTTCTACTTTCCTCCGTGGGTTTTCCACCTTCTGCTTTTATCCGTGGGTTTTCCACTTTCTACTTTCCTCCATGGGTTGCCAACTGCTTTCCTCCGTGAGTTTTCTACCTCCTGTTTTCCTCCGTGGTGTTTCCACCAAAAGTTATGCAGATCTGGAGTCAACTGTTGAACTTGGAAACAAGTTATATTTAAAAGTTTTTCTTTATTACTTTTCGGGTAAATGATTTAGAATGATGAGTAGAGCTAAACGAGTTGCAGCGTCTTTCTTAATAAAGTTTGTAAAAATTATGAAATGGAATTGTAGCTTTTGACGGGCTGATAAATTTGCCCTTTAGTCACGTTTTCGAAAACTAAAGTGAAAAAAGCCGAGGAAGACGATTTAACGGAAGCTGGTCAATGTACATTTGAACTGAAAACCATCCGGAACTGCGACTCAGGGCTCCCCTCACCGACAAGGAATGGGACGATCCTATCAAGTGACAGGAGAACGCAAATACTGACGGAAAAACGCCAAGTGGAGTGTCTTCGAATGGCCTGAAAGTCATTCCAGAGTTACACCTGATGGACAAGGAAACAATAGACTATTGACTTCAGAGATTCATTGTTTAGGCGAGAATGAAATATGGACATGAATACCCCCAAAAGTCTGAACTTGATAGTGTTGTCTGAGAGACAAGAGAAATTATGATGAAAACTTCTTGGACAAAACAAACTACGATTTTGCTCGGTTTAGGAAGGTTATAGATGCTACGACGAAGCTTTTGGTCTACAAAGGTTTCGATTGCAGTGTTAAATAGGGTGTGTGGTCTGGAACCATTTTATCGCCGACCTCTTAATGAAATGTTGAAAACAACCTTCGTTTCGGCATACAAGTTGTAGGTGTAAACAAATTGAAAACTTGTATAAAATTTACATGTAGAAAAGCTAGTTTGAAAGGAAACTTTACTTTGCACAGCAGTAAACGAACATGCGAGTCATAGCTTTACGCAGCGGGAGTGGAAATCACGCACAGGACTGGTCATCACCCACAAACTAGACTCCGTCACATCTGCGAAGCTAGCCAAAACATCCATGAATGGAAATGGGCAAAAATTCTTAATCTTTCATGAAACCTGCCCTGATGCAGGAATGGATGTCTAGAGTTTCTGTTTTTCGTGGATGCAGTATAAATATCAAATATGAGAAATAGGGTATAAACTGGATAATGCGCGAGACACGGATTTCCTTACTTTTTTTTATAAATGAAATCAACCGCATGTTTATGTTTTATTGGAACTCTGCTGCATGCTTTCTATCTTTTTCGTCTTTATTTTTTGTATTTTAGACATTGCTTATGTCATCAAAATTTAGTTTTGATTTTTTTTCTAGTTATCTATTTGAAATTTTAGAAAGTCGGAGTCAAAAGCATTGCCCATGTTCCTCCTGTTTTTTGTGTTCGGAGCCAACAAGTGTGCTACAACTTTCAAATTTTCAGTTGTTGTACAGTTTGAATTTTGCTCTGGTAATCACAGTGTGAATCATGAAAAGTCAGCGGAACATTGGAAATCGTAGAAATGATTAGAAAAAAAATATTAAGAACCATGTTACAACGTTAATTAAAGGTCGGTGAACATGAGTCCTCCTAGGAACGAACAGTTTTGGAAATTTTATTTAATCCAAGGTTCTGAATAATATATTATTTTTTTAATTAAACATATTTTATTGAACAATTTCAATGGGATTGGGCACAAGTTTTTCAAGCCCCGTCACCATAAAGTTGGCCAAAATACATAATGACAAGACAAAACGACATGTCTAAATACGAAATTACAGAGAGAGGGGGAGAGAGGGGGGAGGGAGAGAGAGAGAGGGGGGGAGGGAGAGTGAGAGAGAGAGAGAGAGAGGGGGGGAGAGTGAAAGAGAGAGAGAGAGGGAGAGGGAGTGAGAGAGAGAGAGAGAGAGAGAGAGAGAGAGAGAGAGAGAGAGAGAGAGAGAGAGAGAGAGGGGGAGTGAGAGAGAGAGGGGGGAGGGAGAGTGAGAGAGAGAGAGAGAGAGAGGGGGGAGAGTGAAAGAGAGAGAGAGAGGGGGGGAGAGAGAGAGAGGAGAGAGAGAGAGAGAGAGCGGAGAGAGGGAGAGAGAGAGAGAGAGAGAAGGAGAGAGAGAGGGAGAGTGAGAGAGAGAGAGAGAGAGAGAGAGAGAGAGAGAGAGAGAGAGAGAGAGAGAGAGAGAGAGAGAGAGAGAGATATACAATTTACACAATAATGTATTATAAAAGTATGTCATTTATTATACCTTGTTTCTCTGTTTGATAGATCGCCTATGAGAATGGCGTGTCCCGTCGGATATTTTACATTTGCCTGGCTGGTTTCGCCCTCGTCATGCTGAGTATCAGTACTATCCTCTTCTTGCCAAAGTCATACATCACCAAGCAGAAGATTCGCCGGAAGTCGTGCGAACTGGAGATCAAGAGCGGCAGACTATTGCCTGAGTTGAAAGGCAAGTTGTACATAGTAATTAATTATCATCAAACAAAACGATGTGTGTTAACGTCACGATATTCGTAATGTAAGCCTTGCCCTAATATGATACTATATTTGAATATTTTTTTTAGAATAGAACCATCTCGACTGATTTTGATTAACAGTATAAGAATCTACTGTTGAAAGCTACTTACGCTTTTTTCCGGATAAATGACCTTTGCTGGTTCTTTTGTTACAGTGTTTGTCATGCATTGTTGTTAGCGTTGATTGAGCAATCTGCCAATGGCTCATTGTTAATGAAGAAAAGCCTTAATGGGACTACATAGTTAGATTTTCAGTTCGTAAATAGTAAAACATTATAATATCTAAATAACTTTTAAAAGCTGTGTTAGTTATTATATTTAAAATTTTGCATAACTTTTGAATTTAAAATGTCAAAAACGTAAATTAGATATGAACGACCACACACTTATTCATATCATTCTGGTTCGGAGAGTGTAAATAATGTCTTTGCGCATGCAAATTTAGAAATCCTAACAAAGTGGCGGATTAAAACGATGTTCCGAAAGGTCACGTGATGAATCGGCTATTTCCGATGAAAACAGCGAATGGCGGTAGACACAACAGCGAGGTTTGACCAGTATTAATTTGAAGCTAATAATCTTTATCAATTTTTCTCGAAAAGTGCTATAATTTTGTGAATTGTCTAATGCTAAGTATCATAACGCTTGCAGGAAATCAAATGGATGGGAAAAAGTTTTTTAAAAATTTAACCACTCTGTCTCTTTAACCTCACGTCTACCGCATTTTATCATTTTGATTTTACGTTATGAACTGGATACCACGTATATAACCAAGATACACTGCATGCTAACTTGAGTAAATCGAAGTGAAGTTGAGTCGGGATATATCACCAGTATATTTTGTAGGTGTATGGAAATCTACCAATCTAAATTGTGGTTCATGTGATATCAGGCAAACTATAGCGTTATATATTTAACAAAATTAACTCATTATAACCGGTGTTAGTAATACGAAGACCTTGTAACTGACAAGCATTTATTTGTTTTGATTCTTACCAATAATGTATCTCTGTAACGGGTTAAATAAATATTTTTTTCTGCGATCATCTACTCCTCTGGTGTCAGTTTCGCAATTTTAAATATATTTACTTTCCAAAAATCAACATGTTATCAAGTAACGCCTGCAATTTTTTTCCTGCTGTTGATGAACTTGAGGAAGTTTTTTGTTGTTTTTTTTTTGTTTGTTTGTTCCGGGAGTCTCCATATAAATAAAAAATCCTAATTTCTTTAAAATCTTTCTTCTTCTGTAGGGAATGATAGGATTCTGTCTTGGTCTAAAACATTCTTGGATAAAAGAGATGTTTTTTGTAAATAGTTTTTCTGCCTCCACTCGGTGCAGTGGGATGGAGATCGAAAGGGAAACAGATATAGAGCTTGAGCGACATAAGTGCCATGGGTCTATTGTTAAAAAACCACCTGTTGGTGAAGTGTAGCTACATGTAAACTCAACCTATTATCAGTTTAGATAATTTTTTATTATATGAGTTTTTTGTATTTTTCTTATGCTGTATATATTAGAATTTTGTAACTGTTCCAATTTCCAAGTGGTATTTGTGGATAAAACGTGCAGGTCGCTTTAATAATTGTAGATTGGCTGTGCTATTTGAATTACATTATGTATGATAAACTGATAAAAATCAATAGCATTGTTTACATTATATATAGTAAACTGATCAATATCTTTCTCTGTCGTGTTGAAGATAGTAGGATACACGAAGTTATATCTATCATGAAACACATAGAGATTCATTAATTAAGTTTGACGGATACTTGACTGTTTCAGGCCTGAAGGATCAGAGGGAAACGGATGAGACATCTTTACGCACGTGCATATGGTCAGTTACGTACTTGATGCACGTGGCTTGGATGAGCATTAACACTGTGACGTTCGTCACTTTCATAGGTCTGATCAACGTGAATCTCGAACAGTTGTCTGACAAGAAACAAGTTGGTTAGTAAAACTCATTATTTTGTCTTTGAATTATTTATCTTCTTCAAAGTAATATTTTGGATTTAAAAAAAAATTACAACCATTACATGTTTGTAACAGCACCGCAAGTTTAATACATTTCTAATTAAGGATCTAGATATTTGGAATCAAAGTTTCTTAAAGAAATTTTATAAATGAAAAAAAATCTAACTTCTTAACGTTTTTGTGGACATCCGTGCTTATTTATGACATAAAAACAAGATGGTGCAGATGAAAAACTTTATTTTAAATAATAAAGAATATGAGTAAAATGACTGAATAGAATCCATACAATATCCAGAGATGTTGGGATATATTGTGTATGTACATTACTGCTTGTTCGGTCCTTTGTGGTATTCTAGACTAGTGAAGCAATATCCCTAAAGAAAAGTCAGTTTTGCACAAAGTATGATTTGATCCTTAAGTAAGTTAGTACCGGGGTGTGTCTGTCGGTTATAAAAAAAATAACTTTATTCTAACGTTAGTGAACACCTGGGAGTGTCTGTCGGTTATAAAAAAAAATAACTTTATTCTAACGTTAGTAAGTACCGGGATGTGTCTGTTGGTTATAAAGAAATTGTTTTTTTTTCTACAGTAAGTAAGTACTTAGGGGTATTCGCCTACACGACCATGTGCACGGTAGTTGCAGGAATATTGGCAGGAATGAGTTACGACTGTCAACGTAAACGATATTACGGTAAGTCGTACAAAGCGATTTTACATCATATTAACAATATATAACAGATTGACTGTCAGTCCCCGAGATATTAACAATATATAACAGGTCGGCTGTCAGTCCCCGAGATATTAACAATACATAACAGGTCGGCTGTCAGTCCCCGAGATATTAACAATATATAACAGGTCGGCTGTCAGTCCCCGAGATATTAACAATATATAACAGGTCGGCTGTCAGTCCCCGAGATATTAACAATATATAACTGGTCGGCTGTCAGTCCCCGAGATATTAACAATACATAACAGGTCGGCTGTCAGTCCCCGAGATATTTACAATATATAACTGGTCGGCTGTCAGTCCCCGAGATATTAACAATACATAACAGGTCGGCTGTCAGTCCCCGAGATATTAACAATATATAACAGGTCGGCTGTCAGTCCCCGAGATATTAACAATATATAACAGATTGACTGTCAGTCCCCGAGATATTAACAATATATAACTGGTCGGCTGTCAGTCCCCGAGATATTAACAATATATAACAGGTCGGCTGTCAGTCCCCGAGATATTAACAATACATAACAGGTCGGCTGTCAGTCCTCGAGATATTTACAATATATAACTGGTCGGCTGTCAGTCCCCGAGATATTAACAATATATAACAGGTCGGCTGTCAGTCCAAGAGATATTAACAACATATAACAGGTCGGCTGTCAGTCCCAAGATATTAACAGTTTATAACAGGTCGGCTGTCAGTCCCCCGAGATATTAACAATATATAACAGGTCGATTGTCAGTCCCCGAGATATTAACAATATATAACAGGTCGGCTGTCAGTCCCCGAGCTATTAACAATATATAACAGGTCGACTGTTAATCACCGAGATGTTAACAATATATAACAGGTCGGCTGTCAGTCCCGAGATATTAACAATATATAACAGGTCGGCTGTCAGTCCCGAGATATTAACACTATATAACAGGTCGACTGTCAGTCCCCGAGATATTAACAATATTTAACAGGTTGAATATCAGTCCCCGAGATATTAACAGGTTGACTATCAGTCCCCGAGATATTAACAGGTCGACTGTCAGTCCCCGAGATATTAACAATATATAACAGGTTGACTATCAGTCCCCGAGATATTAACAGGTCGACTATCAGTCCCCGAGATATTAACAGGTCGACTGTCAGTCCCCGAGATATTAACAGGTCGACTGTCAGTCACCGAGATACTTACAATTAAAAAACTGGTCGACTATCTATCACGAGAGGTAAAAACGCTGATTGAAGACAGCCGTTCATTTCGTTTGATATTTTTAGTTTAAACAATATTTTTATTCAGTAATAAGCATTTAATTACAGACAGGTACGCATAATCTTATGGGATGGGAAAACAAGCTTAAAGCTTATATTAATTCCTTTCCCATGTACATACAAAGACAAATATAAATCGGAAATGGAACACCTAACATCGACATTGGATGAAAAAGTAATATTTGGACATAACAATAAAACATATTAACTTACGTATACGCACATGTGGTGGATAGAATTACAAAATGTAATTTACAACTTAAGTAGTGGCGCCTTAATTTATTGGTATGTAAAAAAGGTTACCTTTCAAAGCTCCATTCAGATCTATGAAACAATACATAATGTACAGTTTTATAATAAGAATTAAAGGACAAAAAATATTAGGTAAAACGTTTACTAAGCTTGATATAATTTTGCACGGTCAAGAATATTTGTTCATTTTTCTGTTTAGAGTAAGTGTCGTTTCCCCATAATAGAGTTTTTTCAGTTAGAGTAATATCTAGTTGAAGTAAAGTATTTTGTCGAATTATGTTATAATTAGCACAAGACAATAAAAAATGGTGGGTACTTTCTACTAACCCGCATGAACAAAATGGACTTTCTTCCAGATTTCTTAAGTATAAATGTTGTTTGAGATTACTGCATTTAAGTCTCAATCGTGTATGTAAAATTTGAAGGTTTCTACTTCCAATATTAAAATAGTGTGGAATCATTACATTTTCTTTTTGTAAAAATCTTTTGATAATCCTGACAGACGGATTTTCGCGAATGTCGATTGGTAAAGAATTCCATAAATGTACTGAAGAATTTAAAAAAGATGTTTTATAAAACTGAGTCCTGCAATTAATTAATAGTAAATTGTTTGAATTTCTAGTATTATGTCTGTGGGTATCTGATACCTTACTTGGAATTAGACTGGATAGATAAAATGGAGTTTTCTTATGATACATTTTATGAAACTGCAAGAGTTTATGATTTTCCCGTCTTTTAGAAAGTTTTTCCCAACCCACATCTTTATACAATAAACTAACACTTGACAATTTAGTAGCACCTGTAACTATTCTTGCAGCTTCTATTTGGATGTTTTCTAAATTTTGACATAAATAATTGGGTAAATTATCCCAAACTACGTCAGAATATTCCAAAATAGGTCTGATAAAAGCAAAATATATTGTTTGGAGAGAATTCCTATCAAGTATGTTTTTTAAATTTCTTAAAACCGCTAGTCTTGGTGACACTTTCTTTAATATGTAATCAGTATGATTTTTCCATGTACCATCATCAGAAAATAACACCCCTAAATGCTTATGAGATTTTACATTAGTTACATTGACATTGTCCATAGTGATAGGATCATAAATTCCTGGTATAGTTTTTCGGCTAATTAATAAAGATTCTGTCTTGTCTGGATTAAATTTTACTAACCACTTATTTGCCCATACATGTATTTTTGAAAGATCATTATTGATGGTATTAATAGCAATCGTGGGATTTTCAACTATGATATACAAGGCTGTGTCATCAGCAAATAACTTTATTTTACAACTAATATCATTCACTATATCATTAATATATACTAAAAAGAAGAGAGGACCTAATATTGAACCTTGAGGTACACCTGCTTTGATATTTTGGGTTTCAGAGAAAATACCATTTATAACAACCCTTTGACTTCTGTCAGTTAAATAATTTTTGCACCAAGATAGCAATTTACCAGAAACGCCAGATTTTTCCAATTTATGTATAAGACCCCTGTGCCAAACCCTATCAAACGCTTTACTTATATCACAGAATACGGCAATGATTTCTTTACCCGCGTCTAAAGCCCTCCCAATATCATTTGTAATGTCTAATAATTGATTTGTTGCAGAATCCCCAGGTGTGAAGCCCGATTGACAATTTGTAAAATAATTTGTATCTCTAAAAAAATTGTAAAGATGTTTAAAAATACACCTTTCCATTAGTTTGCCAACGATACTTATCAAAGATATAGGTCTATAGTTTGAAACAACGGATTTGTCACCTTTTTTAAAAACTGGTGTAACATTAGCGACTTTCCATATAGAAGGATATATACCACAGTCGATAGATTTGTTAAACAATTTAGAAAGAATTGAAATAATAGACCCTGTCTTTGCTTCCTTAATAATTCTTGGACTCATTTTATCTGGACCAGAAGCTTTAGAAGTATCTAACTTATTTATTGCATCTTCAACATCTTGTTCAGTGATATCAATATTTTCAAGTGTATTATTAGTAGCTACATTATTTGGTAGTGTTACATTAGAGTCGTCGATAGTAGACTGGCTAATAAAGTAATTGTTAAAAAGATCTGCTTTTTGTTTACTATCACCATAATATATATCATTTTGCATTAACGTTGGTATATGAGAAGTTTTGGTTGAAAAATTTGTAAAATTGTTAATCAACTTCCACTAGTCACGTGTTGATGTAGACATACATTTTATCTTACCGGTTAACTTTAAAACATATTCATTTTTTGCTTTCCTTATAGCGTCAATACATTTATTTCTTGCCTGTCTAAATTTCTGCCAGTGATACGGATTTTGGGTACCTTTAGCTTTTCGGTGTAATCGTTTTCGATCCCTTATTAATTTTCTTACATCATTATGCATCCATAGTGGTTCATTATGCCTTATTGTTACTGTTTTATTAGGAATACATATTTTAGCAGCATCTAATATTGTGGAATTAAAAAAAATGGCAAATTCGTCAATTGATAAATTTTCAAATGGACTAATCCAGTCGATATTATTCAATCTATCCCGAAACATTTTGTAGTCACCGTTTTTATATAACCATATATGCCTTTGAATACTTGATTTCAAACTGTTACGACTAACATCTAAAAATGTATAAATAGGGCAGTGATATCTAGTCTCAGCAGGTAAAAAAGATTCTCCAACAACAACTTCCTTAATAACGCCTATATTATTTGTCATAAATATGTCTAAAAGAGAGGATGAATTTTCTGTGAAATGAGTAGGTTCATCAACAAGTTGAATAAAATTATATCGATACATTAAATCAATAACACGATTAGGGTTTGTAGCTAATTGGTTTTCATTAAAATCACCTGTTATCAATATACTATCAAATTCATAATTGGCAACCATATCAATAGAATGATCAATTAAATTCCAAATTTCATTCCCGGAGTTCGGAGGTCTATAAAAGGTTCCTAGCATAATAATTTTATTGTTAAGCTGCAGTTCTATCCAAATGCATTCTAGATTATTAATTTCAAATTCCGAACGCCGGATCGCAGTAATATTTTTATTAACATACACGGCAATACCCCCACCGATTCTATCAGACCGAGATTTTACAAAAGGGTCATGAAATTTAGAAAGAAGAAGTTCGCCGGACTTTTCTGTTGTAGGTGATAACCAAGTTTCAGTAAAGGATAAGATATCATATTGATGTAGTTCACTAAAGATTAAGTCCACTTTAGGTAATAGGCTCTGAACGTTGTAGTGCACTAATGATAAATAATCTTGGTTAAGAATTGATAAATCTGAAAGGGATGAACTACCAGGACCCGGGTTACTTTCAATATCTCCACAACGTACGAGTAAATGTTGAAAATATATTAAATATACACTACCCATGCCAATCGACCAACTGTCAATAACACTTACAAAGTTCAAGTTGGGGTACGGTCCCCAAATATAGAGGGAGTAGTAAAGACAAAGGAGTAATACATAGCACACAATAATGTTCAAAACAGCATTTACATGTACATTATTAGAATATTCATTCGACTTATTTACATTACTTAAGTTTAAAGGTTTGTCTTTCATAAGCATATGAAGAAATACCATAATAGGCATCGCATTGATTTTATAAACCAAAAATAAATTGGTTGCTAAAATGATAATGAGGTCTAATTGTTTGCTCAAAGGTAACCGACTTGACCTCGCGTGATACAAACCAATAAGGACACGGTGCGAAAAACAATCAACGGGCATTATGTAATATGATATGCATAGTAGGGATATCTCCGTGTCCAAACATAGTCAGTTTGCAAAAGACGAGGTTTACGTGTTAAAAAATAGCGCCACTTCGTTACGATGTACATAGGATTTAGTCGTGTAATTACTTTACCAATATACTTAGCAAAATAGGTATCATAAGTCACCACATTGCAAAGACATAGAAAATAACAAAATTTTAAAATGGAAATGGAAAAACTGGTATAACCAGGAGAAATAATTTGATTTGGATGAGAAATTCTGGTGAATTTGGCCTGCTACTAGTATTTACACAACATACAACAATGTTTATATATTACAAACTCTATACTTAAATTGAAAACTTTATCATCTCATGCCCGGACAGAATCCACCATACTGTACACCATGCACAAACAAGTCCCACATAATACACTCTAACATCACACCCTTGTAATCTAGTTTGCGTGCACAATACATCTATGCGCAAATGATATATTTATATTTATACTGCCTACTTTCAAGATAAACATATGTAAAAAACCAACATGATCAGATTCAAACACAAATATTTACAGGTAAGTACGTGATCATTTTATGAACGTAATTTGTAGTCTATAGAACGTGTGAAAATGCACGTTCATTTAGATTTTCAACTGTTAATAAATCATGGTAAGTAATATTGGATAGTGGAACAAATTCAATGCCATCACTCAATACAAATGAACGTCATTTTATATGAACATGTGACGTCGTTTAAATTGGTGCAGATAAATACATATTACCATTTTTCATGAAAACAATTTGTAATGAATAGAACGTGTATAAATGCACGTTAATTAAGGCTTTTACTGTTAATAAAACGAGGTAAGCCATATTGGACAATTGACTGGAAAAATGCATGTACTTGTGTATAGACACAAAACTCAACTGTGATCGGTCCGTAATACAAATAAACGTCATTTATATGAACATGTGACGTCATTTAAGTATATGCAGGTATAAGTACATGTTACCATTGTTCATCGCAATAATATGTAATGAACGTTAATTATGACATTGCCTGTTATGTAGAACAAGGTAAGCAATATTAATTAATGAACATGTGACGTCATTTAAGTTTATGCAGGCATAGGTACATATTACCATTTTGGAAATAATTAGTAATGAATATAACGTGTACAAATGCACGTTGATTTAGACATTGGCTGTTAAATAAAACGAGGTAAGTAATATTGGACACTAAAAAAACACACAAATTCATTGAAATCCCTCAATATAAATGAAAGTCAATGAAAATAATTTGTAATGAAGAGAATGTGTACAAATGCACGTTAATTTGACTGTTAATAAAACGAGGTAAGTAATATTGGATAAGTAGTAATGACTGGAAAAATGCATGTACATGTGTATATACACAAACTCAGTTGTGGTCATTCACTATAAGTGAACGTCATTTTATATGAACACGTCACGTCGTTTGAGTTTATAGGTAAGTATATTACCAATTTTTCAAGAAAGTAATTTGTAAAAAATAAAAATTGTACAAATTCACGTTGAAACATTGATTGATAATAAACGATGAGATTAATATTGGACACTGGAAAAATACGCAAATTCTTTGCGATCACTCAAGATAAATAATCATCATAGGCCATGTGAACATGTGACGTCGGTAAGTTTACAGGTAAGTATATTATCGTTTCCTTCTTAAAAGGAATTGATAATGAATAAGTGTGAACATATTCGGACTGTTGGTATAAAGAATTGATCACATGTAGGATACTCAGAAATTGACTGACATTTGAACACCTTGTGACGGAGGTTATTCGGAGGTACTGAGGACGTGGCCAAACCTACACAAATCCTTCTCCTGGAAGATCTGATGATTTCGGTCCGAATTGTCTTTAACCATCACTTTACCGTCCCATGTTTGATATTTTTCTATCTAAATATATATATATATATATAAATAAACATTCCTTAGCATTCCTATATCAATCTCAGATAAAACGTCTCTTCATCATGTAGTCAGCAAATTAACTTTTTCAAATACGATATTTTCTCCAAAGACCAGATTAGAACAAACGAAAGTTTAACCCAGATATATGAAATAATATGACGCATATTTTAGACACACAAGTTGATGTGAGAAACTATCAGTATAAACACATGCTCTAACAATGATTTTGTCTTTTTTTATTTAGTGAAATACCCAAAGAAACACCTAATGTTTTGGACATTGAGTATTTTTTTTATTTACTTTCAGATTATCCGTCACCAGCCAGAGTTTGGCGTCCGGTCCTGTTACCAATGACAACCACGAGTATCCTAGGAACCCTGGTGTACGTGCTACTCCTGGTGGGGTCTCTCACCGTCATGGTGCCCATATTTGTCCTATTCACATTCTATCGTTCATTCCTCTACTCGATAGGAGTGGCCTTCGTCAATGACGCGTAAGTTGTGAGAGGTGTGAAATATGTAGATATTTAAGCATAGGTCAGGGCCCGTATGCATGACACTGTTCTCACGCTCAAGCAAGAATTTTGTGCACAAGCCTTATGCCTTGTTTAAGTTAAAACTTAATAAATAAGGCTGATTTTGATTATAAAAAAGGAAAGGACTTCAAGTCAAAGCTATATTCAATGTTTATATGTGACATTTGTTTTTTTATAAGATTTAGGTGAATTATAAGAAAAATTGCTTGAGCACAAAATCTATGCTTGAGCATGAGAATGGTTTCGTGAATACGGTCCCTGGTTTCAAGATTTCGCCAGTGGGTAACAGTATAGATATGCCAAATTCGTGTCCTGTGTTGTTGATTTCCGCCAGTGTTTATTCAGTCATGTAAATTCCATTTCTGTTGTAGGTTTCCAGAGCAACACTTCGGTGCCCTATATGGTATAATGACATTTTCTACTGGACTTTTCAGTATGCTTCAATATGGCTTCTTCTCCTGGTTCGACTCGTATCAGGACGCAAATATTCACGTATGTATTGTGTCATCAAGCAACATTTATTTAATACGTTTCATTTTCAAGACACGCCTGTAATAGTCTTTTCTTTATTGATCTGAAGCAATACAGCTTATGGCTTCTAATACATAAATATACAACATGTATCGTATACAATAGAGAGAGAGAGAGGGGGGAGAGATGGAGAGAAGGGGGATGAGAGAGAGAGAGAGGGGGGGGAGAGAGAGAGAGAGGGAGAGAGAGAGGGAGAGAGACAAACAAACATTGTTTCTATAATCATTGTTACATACAAAAACTTAGTGATTTTATTACAATAGACTAGATCGCAGTTTGAGAGCATGATGCAAATACTTTCCCAAGTCTTTTACATTAGGAGTTTTAAGTAAATCTACTAATTTGAAAACGGAAGGATTACTCTATAGTATAATTTAATATATTTACGACGCAAATTGTTATAAAAAGGACATTTAAGTACAAAATGGAACTCATCCTCAATGTCGGTATTACAAAGTTTGCAAGTGCGCTGTTCCACTGGAATATTTGAATAAAGTATTTCATTTTAAAGACTATAAAGAATAAAGTGCGTTTACTTGATTAGTTGAAGGCTGTTACTGGTTTATTTCCTAATACTTTCCGAATATGATTAGGAAATTTACATTATGTAAACTTCCAGGTGTTTCCTCTGGGAGGTTGTAAAAACATATTTACACACGTTGAATAGTTGTAAAACCGTCAGTGTGTTAAACATAGAAAACAGAAAAGTAACGCCTCGAGTGTTGTGATATAAATGATAACAAACCAAGCTTAAACAAAGACACGTGTGGACCGACAAGACGAGTCGATTCGGCCGGGGAACGAATATTGTATGTAAATGATATGTTGAACATCTCGATAGAGGCCCTCGCAGCACTTTATGTGATAAATTTTATTTGGTATGTGTATTTTTTTTTAGTAATATTTCAAAATTTATTATAATAATTCCTATGAAATATCACGATATTTTACGAAGATAAGTCGATAATCAGGATGACAATTTCCTGTCGTTTGATCTGCTCCTGTCTGATTATACCCTGTTGCCAAGCAACAGTTTTGCTGTTGTTGTTGTTTGCAGAGGTAGTCAGCTCTCGATTCGCGCGAAAATGACAAGTTACTGGAACAACCTGATTATCAATTTGTGTGGGTAATAGGCCATGGTGTTCCGGGGGTATGATGACATTTGTAAAACATCTTTGAAAATGCGTATTTCTACACGAAACTTACTTGGGTAGTAGGGTGGCGCAGTGACAACGCACCTAACCGTGCGGGGTTCGATTCCCAGAACGGACATGAAAAAGTATGGGGTTTTCCCGGAACTCCAGTTTCCTCCCACAGTATCATCCCCTTCGCGCTTCTATCCCGGCCAACAAGAAACATTTATAAAAACTGATAGATTGTTTCTCAACTGTTGTAGAATAAATCAAGTTTATATTTCATGGACTTAACACCAACAAGCCGAAAAGGACATTTATGTTAAAATACTCTTTCAGCGTGTACCTATCATCAAATAACAATAAAAAGATAATGAATTATATAATTATTGATAAATAGCTCTGTTTATAGTAGCATGTCGTCTTATATACAATTATAATACAATTTAACCATTTTACATAACAAATGTTATTTGTTATAGTGATGTACTGGGAAAACGGCCATGCATCATGATTTGTATTTTCGCTGTGATAAGTCTTTGTTTTGTCGTTACAGGTGACGATTTTCTTACTTTTTCTGTGTGTATCGACGTTTATACACCCTGTACAGTTAGGGATACGAAGTCGTCAAACGGACAACACAGATCACTCGAATATAGAGCAGACCTTCCTGCCGCCGGACACTCTGGAATCTGACAGGAAACTATAATAATAAGTGGTGTCGCAAACATGTATCGATATAACCAGTGTATGAATGTGTATTATAAAAAAAAACAGTAATACAACACACAACATGAAAGCATTACTTAAAATAGCGACACTTGACGTAGCCTTGACGCTTGGCTGGGAATGGCACCTGTGTGACGACATCTTGGCTGGGAATGGCACCTGTGTGACGACATCTTGGTTGGGGATGACACCTGACTGTCTGACAACACTATGCTGGGGACGATACCTGATTGCCTGACAACACTTGACTGGGGACTACACCTGATTGCCTGACAACACTTGACTGGGGACAACACCTGATTGCCTGACAACACTTGACTGGGGACAACACCTGATTGCCTGACAACACTTGACTGGGGACAACACCTGATTGTCTGACAACACTTGACTGGGGACAACACCTGATTGTCTGACAACACTTGACTGGGGACAACACCTGATTGCCTGACAACACTTGACTGGGGACAACACCTGATTGCCTGACAACACTTGACTGGGGACAACACCTGATTGTCTGACAACACTTGACTGGGGACAACACCTGATTGTCTGACAACACTTGACTGGGGACAACACCTGATTGACTAACAACACTTAGGTGGGGACAACACCTGATTGTCTGACAACACTTGACTGGGGACAACACCTGATTGTCTGACAACACTTGACTGGGGACAACACCTGATTGACTAACAACACTTAGGTGGGGACGACACCTGAATATATTACGACATATTGCTGAGTAACGACACCTGGCTGTGTGATGGCATATTGACAACTGGAGTGACGTCACCTAAGTTGAGTGACGACGCCTGACTGTGTGATGACACCTGGTGAGTGACGACACCTGACTGCGTGACAACACCAGGATCAGTGACGACTCTTCGCTGAGTGAAGATGCCTGGTTTAGTGACGACATCTGGTTGAGTGACGTCACCTGTTTGAGTGATGACACCTGGATTAGTAACGACACCTGGATTAGTGACGACACTTGGCTGAGTGAAGATTCCCGGTTTAGCGACGACATCTGGTTGAGTGACGTCACCTGGTTGAGTGACGACAACAGACTGCGTGACGACACCTGGATCAGTGACGGCACTTGGCTGAGTGAAGATGCCTGGTTTAGTAATGACACCTGAGTGACGACACCTGAGTGGGTGACGACAACTTGTTTGCTGACTGAGTAATCATTAAATTCCGTCCCGATTAACCCCCAAGAAAAAAACAGATACACCAGCTTATGTTTATACTCTAATTTGCTCAAACTGAATGCAAAATTATGTGTAACCTGTGTGTTATGAACGTGTCTGTAAACATTTATGTTAAGTCTGATTAAGTTTGAGATGGAAATATTTAGAGAATGATATAGAGTACAGACCACCGCCACCACCCCCTACCCCCACCCCCCAGCCCCCAACCCCCACCCCCCAACCCCCACCCCCAACCCCCAACCCTCACCACGAAATTAAGAAAACAGTATCAACTTACTTCATTTAAATGGCACATGGCATATAATTTCGCTGCTCAGGGACTTTGATTCAATTTTCCTGATGTGTTTCAATATATAGCATCATTTATGTTTGTGTGTCACTCTCTATAAGCTTTCTTACTCGGGACGAAGTTAACAGGCACTACAAGTTCACGTAATGTAACTTTCTTTGCTTGTCTCCACACTTCCTGTTACATTTCTTCGCTTGTCTCCACAATTCCTGTAACTTTGGTTCGCTTGTCTCCACACTTCTTGTAACTTTGGTTCGCTTGTCTCCACACTTCCTGTTAATTTTCGTCATTTCAGTTCAGATAGGCTAAAGGTATTCATACGCATCAGTTTCGTTGTAAATATGTTTGGAGAACGGTCGGATGATGATGATGATGATGATGATGATGATGATGATGATGATGATGATGATGATGATGAAGGTTTCTCGTCTCCGTGACTCTGCCCGTCGCCGGGCATTGTCGATTCTCTGGCGATGTGCAGAGTTATCGGACTTACTTTAGTGTATATGTACACGATTAAGCTCAATACCGATCACTTCCGAGGAACTGCCATTAAGTCATCTGTAACGGTTCAGTCTTGATTTGTGTATCTTTTCAATGTCAGTTGGTTGAAAGTTTTAACCGGACCGTAAATTTCAGCTAGTATGACTTGGAGATTTAATCTATTTCTGTCCGCCATTTTTTGTGAGGTTTTCTTTGAGTTTACAAATACCAAAGTAAAACAGTTTCACATATGCTATTATTTTATCTCTGGTACTGAACATTGTGCAATTTGCTTTGGAAATTATGGCCTGATGATGGACATGTATGTAGATAACTAATAGATTGGACCATAAAATATAATGTGATATGTTGTGATAACGTTTAATTTTCTCAAACTGTTTAGGTTACCGATCTGCTAAAAAATGTGTCAGTTTTAGCTATCTGTTTCTGATTTTTGTTATCGAATTAGGCTAAAATGTAGTAGAGACACTGTCAGTATCATCAGTACACAAAATAGACTGAGATGTGGTAGACGCTGTCTGTGTCATCATTATGTAAATGAGACTGAGATGTGGTAGACGCTGTCTGTGTCATCATTATGTAAATGAGACTACGATGTGGTAGACGCTGTCTGTGTCATGATTATGTACCATAGAATCTAACACACGGGGTAATATATACTTATACCATAGAGTCTAACACACGGGGTAATATATACATGTACCATAGAGTCTAACACACGGGGTAATATATACATGTACCATAGAGTCTAACACACGGGGGTAATATATACATGTACCATAGAGTCTAACACACGGGGGTAATATATACATTTACCATAGAGTCTAACACACGGGGGTAATATATACATGTATCATAGAGTCTAACACACGGGGTTAATATATACATGTACCATAGAGTCTAACACGGGGGTAATGTACCATAGAGTCTAACACACGGGGGTAATATATACATGTACCATAGAGTCTAACACTCGGGGTAATATATACATGTACCATAGAGTCTAACACACGGGGTAATATATACATGTACCATAGAGTCTAACACACGGGGGTAATATATACATGTACCATAGAGTCTAACACACGGGGGTAATATATACATGTACCATAGAGTCTAACACACGGGGTAATATATACATGTACCATAGAGTCTAACACACGGGGGTAATATATACATTTACCATAGAGTCTAACACACGGGGGTAGATATACATGTATCATAACACACACGGGGTAATATATACATGTACCATAGAGTCTAACACACGGGGGTAATATATACATGTACCATAGAGTCTAACACACGGGGGTAATATATACATGTACCATAGAGTCTAACACGGGGGTAATGTACCATAGAGTCTAACACACGGGGGTAATATATACATGTACCATAGAGTCTAACACACGGGGTAATATATACATGTACCATAGAGTCTAACACGGGGGTAATGTAACATAGAGTCTAACACACGGGGGTAATATATACATGTACCATAGAGTCTAACACACGGGGTAATATATACATGTACCATAGAGTCTAACACACGGGGGTAATATATACATGTACCATAGAGTCTAACACACGGGGGTAATATATACATGTACCATAGAGTCTAACACACGGGGGTAATATATACATGTACCATAGAGTCTAACACACGGGGGTAATATATACATGTACCATAGAGTCTAACACACGGGGTAATATATACATGTACCATAGAGTCTAACACACGGGGGTAATATATACATGTACCATAGAGTCTAACACACGGGGTAATATATACATGTACCATAGAGTCTAACACACGGGGTAATATATACATGTACCATAGAGTCTAACACACGGGGTAATATATACATACCATAGAGTCTAACACACGGGGGTAATATATACATGTACCATAGAGTCTAACACACGGGGGTAATATATACATGTACCATAGAGTCTAACACACGGAGTTAATATATACATGTACCATAGAGTCTAACACACGGGGGTAATATATACATGTACCATAGAGTCTAACACACGGGGGTAATATATACATGTACCATAGAGTCTAACACACGGAGTTAATATATACATGTACCATAGAGTCTAACACACGGGGGTAATATATACATGTACCATAGAGTCTAACACACGGGGATAATATATACATGTACCATAGAGTCTAACACACGGAGTTAATATATACATGTACCATAGAGTCTAACACGCGGGGTAATATATACATGTACCATAGAGTCTAATACACGGAGTTAATATATACATGTACCATAGAGTCTAACACACGGGGGTAATATATACATGTACCATAGAGTCTAACACACGGGGTAATATATACATGTACCATAGAGTCTAACAATGATCCTAATAAATATGTTAAATTGTTGATAAAAGATTTCAGGATTTACCATGAAATAACATGACAAGAGCCAGATAGGTCTAGTATCGTCTAGTATCGCTTATTCTCTTGTTGGTTACCTTTTGTGAGGATTCCATGTTGTTTTTCCTGTTATTTTGGTATCCTTGTTTTTATCGACTTGAAGTCTGATTGATTGTTCAGTGTTAACGTAATGAGTACAACATTGTAGTTTAGGTCAAAACACACTCTTTTAATCACTGAGACTAGGTCTGGTAATGTGTATATGTTCACAACGTGATTCTATGTACAGCTGGAGTAAAAGTGTATTAATTGTTTAATGTTAAAATCTGTTGTTATATTGATTACTGAGACACAGAGATATATACCTATTGTTATAGTATATTACTGTGGTGTCCGTTTAGAGTGTGTGATTAGTACACTACAAAATATTGCTATGCATAATGATTTCGACACAGAGGTTTGTAAGACGTGTATTTTTTTAAAAAAAAAAAACTCCACCCCACTCCCATCCCCCTCCCCCCCAAAAAAATGGAATCGTTAAGAACGGTTTGACCGACATCTTGTCTAAATTGTTAATGAAGTTTGTGTTTGTGTTCTTATACTGGTCCATCAGTACTTACCGTGCACTGTGTCTTGGTGTCTTAATTAATACGCGTTGTGTCTTACTGAACTCGTGTCTTTATCACACTGATATCGTCTATCAGATTGACGGCCAGTTTCTAGTTGCTCAAAGCTGGGTTATAGTTAACAAGTGGAAAGTGAAAAAAAGTTTACTACTTGAAAAAAAAATTCAAAACAATATTAATTCCATAAAAATCAACCTGACCTGTCTCAATACATGTTCTAGTTTAAGAATATTCTCAATTTTAAAAATATTCCCGATTTTAAGAATATTCCCAATTTATTTTATTCATACTTAAAGGTTTAACTAACGACTTGTTGCCTCTAACCTAGCATTGATGTTTGTCAGAATTGTTATAGATTGGTATATGATGAATATGTTTGTACTTTTTGATTTTAAGAAAAGATCTATATACAAGCTGTTTCTTGTTATAAAGATAAATATATATATTTTACAACAGACTTTCGTCATTTTTTTAACATATACCAACCATACGGCAGACGCAAGAAAAGCTACGTCGTTGGTATTTTTTTTTAATTTGTTGATATACACTTTTAAATAAACTTTTCCAAGCAAATTCAGTCGTTTTGTTCCCTCTAACCATGGTTAGTGTTAAGCGTCTTACAATAAGACACGTAAACAGAGATTAGTGTTAATGTTTAGTTTGAATATTAAATATCCTTTTTTACGGGGTTTTGTGTAACGCCTCGACGAAAAGAGGTCAGTTTATCAATCCATGTAAAATGCTTAGACGGGTTGAGGCATCTAGAATTATGTATGTTTGAAAATGTTCTTTCCTATTCTGAAACCCTAAGGTACATAATTAGGTGGATAAACAAGATGATAACATTGTGAAAATAGAACTGTAGTTCCCGCCCGCAATGACAGAAAAAAAAATTGAAAAGGAGACAAGTCAAGTTTTCACTTTAGTGTTATTTCAAAATATGCCCGTGTGTATTTAGACTTAAATTACAAATGTGGTTGACAGAATATCATTTCACTTTCTCTTTTCTATTTATAACACAACTTACGGAAACAAAATTTAGAATATGTGAATACAATTTCGAACTGGCAGTTTGAAAAGTATACCCAGGTACATGTAACAAGGGTTGTGTAATAATGCCTTGTGATGGAAAAAGAAGAACATTTCGTCTTCCACTTTCCTCTAAACCAGAAGTAAATGCAATTTTATCACAAACACAAAAGACAAAAAAATTAAAATAACGGATGCAGATATTTAAGGTCCTAGATACTGAGGATCTTAAATGTATATAATTGTGCTTGTTCGGTTTCATCTAGCCGTCAAGGGTTCAATTCCAAGAACGGACGTGAAAAGGAAAGAGGTCACCTGTCAGACTACGTGTGTTTTTCCCGGGTACTCCAGTTTCGTCCCACAATTAGACGCCTCTCGCGCTTACATCCGGGCCAACCAGAGCGATTAGTATAAGTTGCTATAACTTGTTTCGCAATTGTTATAAAAATAATTAAAGTTTAAATATACTTGTTTGTTTTTTTCTGGATAGCTGATTTTAAAGGTTCGAGAGTTCGGGCGATATGTTCTGCTGAGATAGTGGTAAAGGAGAAAACTAGAGATCTGACTACTTTTCTTCTAGATATTTCTTTGGATTTAATATCCTGGTACACGCTAATGTTCTATAGTGTGTTTCTGAATTGTGTGTCAGTAATGAAATGTCTTTAGATATCATATTATGTTAAATGACCTTATTTTTTATAAAATGTTTTTCGTTAAATTTACTGGATTAAAAGTCTGTTTCCGTAAGATCCTCAAGCTCAGCGCTTTCGTTTAAACTTTTTCAAATTTTAATGAAATTTTCATTGTACTGTAGGTGAGAAAATTTGGCATTGTGTTTTCTTGTGAACGTTGTTAGGTCTGACACATTCAAATGGAGTCCGCGTTGTCGATAGGTAGGAACTGTTAAAACGTATGAAAATAATATCTTGAAATAATTTCTTAAAGCTGAAAGTTGATAAATAAATATAGAAGAGTCCAACTGTGGATTTGGTGGGTTGTGTTATCTTAACACATTTGGCCTAGTAACGACGCTGTAAGGAACTTAGTGTTATGTTGAACGGTAAAGTCACTGAATACCTGTCGGTAGGCTTACGGGCCTTGTATGGACGTTTCGGTATAATTTGTAACAGTGATGTAGCAACTATGGAATGTTTAAAGTGTAAATTCTGTCAGACTTCCAGCTACCGTCATTTACAATAAAGACAATGGGGTCGTAAATTCAAATACAACATAATTTTGGTGCAGATTGGACATTATGTCTGAAGTCATGAACAAGATAACGATTGATTCCCCAGTGTCTGCTCTTAACATCATTAGAACCAGACGGTATGTAAGGTCGTGCTCTCCGCAGGTGATGATAGTAACCCGAGGTTAACCTTATCAACTCTCTCTGTCTGGTGAATGTTATGTTGACAAATTGCCATGATATAAATAGTACAACATAATAGACATTATGGTCTTCCGAGGGTCTGTCTGGCATAGGCTGTAAACCAAAGTAGTTATTATCCGGACACAGATATTGGCCATACTTAACACGGTTACTGACCAAAACTCACCCGGTTCACAGGCCATTATTGAAAGATTACTTATCATAATTGGTAATGTTACCGATTATAATCGACAAGGTTACTGGTTATAATTAACATTGTTAACCGGATATTATTGTAATATCACTGACTGTAAATGACAAGGTTACAGATCATAATCGACACGGTTACTGGTCATGATCAACAAGGTTACTGTCATGATTAAAACGGTTACTGGTCATAATTTACATGGTTACTGGTCATGATAAACACAGTTACGGACATTATCAACAAGGTTACTGGTCATGATTAACACGGTTACTGATCATGATTAACAAGGTTACTGGTCATGATAAACACGGTTACTGGTCATGATTAACAAGGTTACTGGTCATGATAAACAAGGTTACTGGTCATGATTAACATGATTACCCGTCATGATTAGCACGGTTACTGGTCATGATTAACAAGGTTACTGATCATGATTAACACGGTTACTGGTCATGATTAACACGGTTACTGGTCATGATAAACACGGTTACTGGTCATGATTAACATGGTTACTGGTGATGATAAACACGGTTACTGGTCATGATTAACACGGTTACTGGTCATGATAAACACGGTTACTGGTCATGATAAACACGGTTACTGGTCATGATTAACATGGTTACTGGTGATGATAAACACGGTTACTGGTCATGATTAACAAGGTTACTGGTCATGATAAACACGGTTACTGGTCATGATTAACAAGGTTACTGATCATGATTAACAAGGTTACTGGTCATGATAAACACGGTTACTGGTCATGATAAACAAGGTTACTGGTCATGATAAACACGGTTACTGGTCATGATAAACACGGTTACTGGTCATGATTAACATGGTTACTGGTCATGATAAACACGGTTACTGGTCATGATAAACACGGTTACTGGTCATGATTAACACGGTTACTGGTCATGATAAACACGGTTACTGGTCATGATGAACACGGTTACTGGTCATGATTAACATGGTTACTGGTCATGATTAACAAGGTTACTGATCATGATTAACACGGTTACTGGTCATGATTAACACGGTTACTGGTCATGATAAACACGGTTACTGGTCATGATGAACACGGTTACTGGTCATGATTAACATGGTTACTGGTCATGATAAACAAGGTTATTGGTCATAATTAACACGGTTAGAGGTCATGATTAACAAGGTTATTGGTCATAATTAACACGGTTACAGACATTATTAACACAGGCACTGATTATGATTATGACTTGTACTAGTAATACTATATTTTACAATAATTGGGTTTTTAGTTAGATATATTATAAAGATAATGTTTCGATAGCAGCCCTTTTAGTGAAAAATGAATCGTATCAAGTACACGTTGATTTCCTGCCCAAAAGATATCACGCCATGCCTCTGGACCAATGTAGATACCAGATGTATGTTAGAATTAGCTCCCTTTAAACATAGATTTTGTTTATAGGTACACTCTGCTCTCCGCAGAAATGATCCAATTCACTTTTCTGTTACTAATGGCGAAGAAATATCCTTAAGCATATTGCTTTTTTTTCTGTATCATACTGATTTTCTGTAACTGTTGACCATAGGTGTATCATACTGTTTCTGTTACTGTTGACCGAAGGTGTATCATACTGTGTTTCTGTTACTGTTGACCGTAGGTGAATCATACTGTGTTTCTGTTACTGTTGACCGTAGGTGTATCATACTGTGTTTCTGTTACTGTTGACCATAGGTGTATCATACTATTTACGTTACTGTTGACCGTAGGTGTATCATACTGTGTTTCTGTTACTGTTGACCGTAGGTGTATCATACTGTGTTTCTGTTGACCGTAGGTGTATCATACTGTGTTTCTGTTACAGTTGACCCTAGGTGTATCATACTGTGTTTCTGTTACTGTTGACCGTAGGTGTCTCATACTGTGGTTCTGTTACTGTTGACCGTAGGTGTATCATACTGTGATTCTGTTACTGTTGACTGTAGGTGTATCATACTGTGTTTCTGTCACTGTTGACTGTAGGTGTATCATACTGTGTTTCTGTTACTGTTGACCGTAGGTGTATCATACTGTGTTTCTGTCACTGTTGACTGTAGGTGTATCATACTGTGTTTCTGTCACTGTTGACTGTAGGTGCATCATACTGATTTTCTGTTACTGTAGACCGTAGGTGTATCATACTGTGTTTCTGTTACTGTTGACTGTAGGTGTATCATACTACTGTCATAAGACTGATCTCATGTCAGAAGTTAAATCTGATGTTGATCTTGTTGCGTCTTTAAAGATTGAGAAATACGGTTAAAAAATTGATATTTGTTTGTGTTAGAATTAATTGATATTTGTTATGGCCCTCATTGATATTTGTTACGATTGTGTTACCCATATTCACTTAAACACTGAGTTACCCCCTACGGACTACTTACTCCACAGAATTACTAAACATGTAAAATGTGATGGGTTTATTTATGTTCTTCTGGAATTTCGTGTCTACAGCCTGCCACGTATCTGTGTACCTCATGCACACCTTGTCATAATTCGCTCTCGTCAGGAAACGCACTTGAGAAAACAATATGTATGTACATGTATGTATGTTACCCCAGCCAAAATGTGTTTGTATTCAAATTGACGGCCCGTGCTGACCTTTAACCCGAAACAACTGAATACCTGATATCAAAAACAGTTACAATTATTGATATTTGTTACGGTTGTGTTGGATTATATTGATATTTGTTACGGTTGTGTTGGACTATATTGATATTTGTTACGGTTGTGTTGGACTATATTGATATTTGTTACGGTTGTGTTGGACTATATTGATATTTGTTACGGTTGTGTTGGACTATATTGATATTTGTTACGGTTGTGTTGGACTATATTGATATTTGTTACGGTTGTGTTGGACTATATTGATATTTGTTACGGTTGTGTTGGACTATATTGATATTTGTAACGATTGTGTTGGACTATATTGATATTTGTTAGAATTGTGTGGGACTATATTGATATTTGTTACGGTTGTGTTGGACTATATAGATATTTGTTACGGTTGTGTTGGACTATATTGATATTTGTTACGGTTGTGTTGGACTATATAGATATGAGACTGACAAAATTAGAATTGTGTTGTTGGACTATATAGATATTTGTTACGGTTGTGTTGGACTATATTGATATTTGTGACGGTTGTTTTGGACTATATTGATATTTGTTACGGTTGTGTTGGACTATATAGATATTTGTTACGGTTGTGTTGGACTATATTGATATTTGTTACGGTTGTGTTGGACTATATTGATATTTGTTACGGTTGTGTTGGACTATATTGATATTTGTTAGAATTGTGTTGGACTATAGTGATATTTGTTACGGTTGGACTATATTGATATGTGTTAGAATTGTGTTGGACTATATTGATATTTGTTACGGTTGTGTTGGACTATATTGATATTTGTTACGGTAGTGTTGGACTATATTGATATTTGTTAGAATTGTGTTTACGGTTGTGTTGAACTATATTGATATTTGTTACGATTGTGTTGGACTATATTGATATTTGTTACGGTTGTGTTGGACTATATTGATATGTTAGAATTGTGTTGGACTATATTGATATTTGTTTTGTGTTGGACTATATTGATATTTGTTACGGTTGTATTGTATTTGTTACTATACTTGATATATTGATATTTGTTACGGTTGTGTTGGACTATATTGATATTTGTTACGGTTGTGTTGGACTATATTGATATTTGTTAGAATTGTGTTGGACTATATTGATATTTGTTAGAATTGTGTTGGACTTTATTGATATTTGCTAGCATTGTGTTGGACTATATAGATATTTGTTACGGTTGTGTTGGACTATATTGATATTTGTTAGAATTGTGTTGGACTTTATTGATATTTGCTAGAATTGTGTTGGACTATATAGATATTTGTTACGGTTGTGTTGGACTATATTGATATTTGTTACAATTGTGTTGGACTATATTGATATTTGTTACGGTTGTGTTGGACTATATTGATATGTGTTACGGTTGTGTTGGACTATATTGATATTTGTTACGGTTGGACTATATTGATATTTGTTACGGTTGTGTTGGACTATATTGATATTTGTGACGGTTGTTTTGGACTATATTGATATTTGTTAGAATTGTGTGGGACTATATTGATATTTGTTACGGTTGTGTTGGACTATATAGATATTTGTGACGATTGTGTTGGACTATATAGATATTTGTTACGGTTGTGTTGGACTATATTGATATTTGTTAGAATTGTGTTGGACTATATTGATATTTGTTAGAATTGTGTTGGACTATATTGATATTTGTTACGGTTGTGTTGGACTATATTGATATTTGTTACGGTTGTGTTGGACTATATTGATATTTGTTACGGTAGTGTTGGACTATATTGATATTTGTTAGAATTGTGTTGGACTATATAGATATTTGTTACGGTTGTGTTGGACTATATTGATTTGATTATTGAAGCTGGTGTAAGTTGGACTGGAAACGATAAATTTAACAAGTTACGATGTTGATTGGACGAGTGTTATTTCTATGGAGTTTTTTGTTGGTCTTCATTCAGGACTGTTCTGTTTTGTTATGTTGTATTTAACTGGTTTATACTATTGTATTTTTGCTTTAGAAGTCAATTAACAGAGTGAGTTAGAGTGTTAACATGATGAGGGGAAGAGGTCTCTTTGGAACGACAGATTATCAAAACCTGGTCAAGGCTCCCACTAAGTGCTTCGGCTGGCGCCTCTCACCAACACCCCCAGGGTTCGATTCCCTGAACGAACGCGAGTGAAAATACATAGCGTACTGGCAAGACCACGTGAGTTTGCCGCGGGTACTTGGGTTTTAGCCCACAGGTACACTCCTCGTGCGCTCCCATCCAGGCCGGTAAATGTAATTAATATGAGTTGGAATAATTTGTTCCGGAATTTCTTAAAACTTTCACTCAGTTTAAGCCGGAAACTGAAATAACAACTGAGAGTTGAATATGTGTCATTTCCGGTGACATTCAGTCTGTAATATGCAGCGTCGCTTCCGTTTCGTCTGAAATAAAAAACGGTCAGTGTTTTCAGCTGAATTAGCAAATTAGAGAAATATCTATATTTCTCACTATTAAAACAGTTGCTTTGTATGCTTCCGGTCTTTTCATCATCACAATATTTAATTATCAGTCTGGTTTGTTATGACACTATGACACCGTCAAAGTAGAATAATTCTAATGTGATATTGCCTGCAAGCGTTGTCATTTATAACGACCATAAATGACAAGAAAATTTAATGCTGAAGGATAAAATGTAATTTTTTGAACTCGATCAATTTGTATGATTGCCAAGGATGGACTTGCAAATGTATTCTTCTGGTAGAAGTACAAATGGATCAGAGAGCAGACCAAGCCTACGTTAATCTTCTCCAGTTTTAAAGAGATCTAATGAAAGCGTTTAAATATGTTCATAAAAAATTAGTTAATATAATGAGATATCACAATTACTGCTTAAAGAGACGTAATAACAATATTCCCGTGGAATAAAAAAAGAAAAGTAAAACTTGTTATGGTATTAAACTGAAACCAATTCTTAAATCCATTATCCTACAGTTTCTTGTATAGATACCAATTATAAATATCGAGATTGTGAAATCTGATGCTGAAAACATCTCTAATTCTCAATTCGTTGATTTTTTTTACTATCAAACACAAAATCCGCCAACAATATCTGATTCCTCGTGGTATTTAAAACTAAAGAACAGCAGACTATCACACAATCCGTAATGTCATTCTGGTTTTTAACAAATCTATATATATTCACAAACAGAGGCATTTTGCCCACTAATGTTCTACTTTCCGTCATTCTTACTGTAGCAGTCATGTTGTAAATCCACAGCTGTCTGGTTGAAACTTTAACACGTTTTTCATTTACCGGTGAAGATACATGAAGAGGTAATTATTTTGAATGCATATGTAGCATAAAGCACTGTAATCTACAGTAATATACATTATCTACTGACTAATCGTACCCTGGAGACCAATGTTGTTTTACTACATACGGCGGATATGAGATCTGCGATTGACACAGATTAGACTTGCAAACGGCATTTGAGATCTAACTTTTTTTCTCATTTGAACAAATCTGAAGAGAATTAAGGTCTGTGAGAAGGTCACAAGAACTGATAATACAAACTAACACAGTGTTATCAAATAATTCCGCTTTATTTTCTTTTTCGAGACAATTGGTCACGTGATTTGGACACACCCATAAAGTTCAAACGTATCACAGAGTCATGATATTACGGTACAGTTATCAGTGATGGGATATCTCACAGACAGCTCTGACCAACAGTTCTCGTTTTATTTTGTACAGCTATCTAGGCAATTTGACATGTATACAAATAGTTCAAACTGGTGTTATTTTGAGAAAAAAATTCAAAATATGAAAAAAATCTTTTTGGCATTCCCATAACCTTGATCAATGTCAACAGGTGAATTTCTACGCAATTGCAAGGTTGTTTATAAACACTCATTATCATCTAGCTCGTTACACAACAAAACTGCAGCCAAATATCTTTTGGGATAATGTAAGTATACATTGATAACAATATACACTATCTCTGTATAATTTGACGCTGTTTGTATACAGAACCAAATATTCATATAAACACGCCAGTCCTTTTTGTATCTAGGATATGAGAACACCACAGAAATGTTGTAACAAAATTAGTTGTTTTCGACACATTGTTGATTTTTATTTCGTAAATGAATTCTTAGAGTAATTTCTAAATACCACACTTAATGCATAATGACAACGTGTTACCTGGTACGGCGAGGAAAAGACATCCGATTGCAATGTTCTATTGTCATAAATTCATATTTAACCAATTGGACAAAATAAAAAGAGACACACCTCATTCTAATCTTTATCTTTCTGACATATACAACCAGACTTATGGTCCCTTTAACGACTCCAAATACGCCTCTAAAATTTATTTGCCGTTATATGTTAAAAAACATACAATCAGGTTATTTCATAAAAACGGATCCATTCATACCTCGCTACCTTTTTCTTTACAATTCTGATAAAACAGACATGCATTTTTTTTCAAGAGACTTTCGTGTGCATTAAATCTCAATTATATTCACATACATCATTTCAGTCACGGGCTTAGAATACATTCACTAACAATTAAAACAATAAAGTTTGTTTATTTCAATAATGCTAACAAATGTTTTGCAGAAAACGAAATTCACCTTTTTAAATTTCGTGGTTACGATGGCTTTGAAAAAACGTCCAAATATTGCGTACAGCGTATACATGTACACTCATTTTGTAGGTTTAACAACAAGACATTTAGTTTCAGCAAGCTGAAAGCTTATCCTCGATACTTCAGAGGTTACGATCACTTTCGCTCTCTTCACGCCTGGAACATTTCATGGCAAAATTGAAGGTTCCGTGAGCGACACCTTGTTAACAAGACGAACAAATTACTATGATCCTTTAACGTACATCAAACAGATTTCTAGTTCGCATGATGGTATATCGTAATAGCTTGTAATCTTCAAATGGAGCGTATCAGGCTGTGGTCATGTTTTTTATACGCCTGGAACCAATCAAATTTCTTCACTTCTATCCTCAATATTGCCTTGAGATGTTCCAGGGGTGCAGCAAGCCGGTGTGATGGTAACCCCTGGAGTATTGAGGATGGGAAAAGCTCATAGATTCACTACACTCTTATTAGCGATAACATAGAAATCTTTATGTATTAATTCATTGACACTATCGGCGAGATTATCATCAAACATTTTAAACGCAATTTAACTTTAAAAGACCGATATACGTTAGATCGGTATATCATGGGAAGAATATGTATTCGTGAATCAAAACCTCAGTTAGGTTAAAAATGACGAAGAAACGTGCCGTTTGTTTACTATTTGTCTATATCAGTTCAAACATATTTTATTGATAAAAAAACCCCAAACAAACAAACAAAAAACACAGACAAAGGAGATTGGGCATAAGTTCTGACATCTGACAACGTCCTAGGCCCTCCCCTGACAACACAAGACATAACTAAAGATGTAACGTGATGGCAAAAAAGGTTCAATATATATACAAACTACTTAGTAACATGAAAAGGTAAGAAGTAAAAGAAAGAGTGGGGAGGGAGGTAAAAGGATGGGACAGCAGGATGTGGGTGAGTGGGGGTTCTGGTTGCAGCAGCTGTACACGACTTAGAATCAAACCTCTTCCTGGATTTTATAAATGACTTCACAGCATGTACTCTGTAACTACCTGTTTCAAAAGGAAGCTCGACATCTCCCAATATGAGAATCCAGTTGGGGACTAGATAGATACCAAAAATGTTTGATAAAGCACCAAACAATCTTATTTCAGAATTTGAAAATTTGGAACAAACAAAACAATAATGGTAATCAGTCTTTTGTGATGTCTTCATTATACACCACTTTCTTCCAATATCAAGGTCTGTTACAGGAAATCTTTTGACACTTGTTCAATCTTGATGAATTAACACCTCCATATCCAATAATTAAACGTGATGCTGACATTTGTAATATCCTGAAACAGCTAGTTAAAAAATTATTTACATAATGCATTTTCCTAAAGCGATTTAGAATAGAATTATCGCTTATTATTTATCAACCGACATACGTAGTTGGGCTTGAGACACAAATAGAGGGAAAACTAAATACAATGACAACGCCATGGTAACGCCGTGACGTCAACTGTAAATCTAGAAACGATCCAGATATGTACATGTAATATTCTTGTGCGCAGATAACATGGAACAGAATGACTACTCCACGAGTTAGCCATGTCAAAAATCATATTAATATTGGTAAATGCATTTATCTCTCGTGTGTTTGCTTGAAAAAGTTTTTCTTTCTTCTCCCATATTTTTTAATTTTGCAATTTTTAATGATATCTGAATCTTATTTTCATTTCCCTTTGTCCTGATATTGTTGTGTTTAAGGTATTCTTGTATAAAAGAAACACATCAAACACACATAACTCGTGACGAAATCGAGAATCGGGATATAAACGAATAACACCCTTTCCAGGTCTTTTGTTCATATGAGAAACGCGAAATTCCTTCGCTTCCGGCTATCAATTCCAAAAGCCGGAAGTACCAATGACTAACTACAAAGAAAAACCACATAACCGATACAGCTACATGTAAATTCAAAGCAAATGCATTTTTAGCTAATTCGAAAGGCAGCTATGCTTGGAGATAGGCAATCTAGATTTTTTGGGGACAAGACATACACAACACACTTTCTGACAGTATTTTCAAGTTAAAAACAAAATACAAATGTATATCCCTATCTATCTGATCACGTGGTTCAGTATTTTAAGCACGTCCGTCTATTTTATATCTATATATCTACCTTAATTACACAGCTTTTAACTTGTAAACGCTTCACCAAAACAAGTGTCGTCGATGACTTGAGTGTCTGTCGTCCGTTACAATACTTTATCCTAGTCTGTCCATCTGCTTACCGTCCAATGTTATAGAGCCTTTCGATGGTGACCGAAAAGCTGTTTCTGAAGTTGTGAACCCATTGTCTTTGTCGTCACTTCCGTTGCTAGATTTCAAAATGGAAGTTCTCGTCGTATCGAGAATGGCTAAACGAGACTTTCGTTTTCCTTTACAACAGGAGGATAACGCCTTTTTGAAACTTTCCCGAAAGTTCTTTGACATGAAACCATAAACAATAGGGTTCACACAACTGTTTGCATATGACATGAGATGGAAAGCAAGGCGCATAGGCTTCAAGTAGTAAATATGAAATCCATCCAGTACTCCGAATGACACGAGAACGTTGTTGACGAGGATCGGGCCCCAGCAAACTGCAAACAGCAGCACGACCACGATCAGCATGATGATCACCTAAGATTTAACAAAAAGGTACATATTACATCTAGGGACAAACACGCCAGGTACATATTACATCTAGAGACAAACACAAAAGGTACATATTACATCTAGAGACAAACACAAGGTACATATTACATCTAGGGACAAACACGCAAAGTACATATTACATCTGGGGACAAACACACAAGGTACATATTACATCTGGGGACAAACACACAAAGTACATATTACATCTGGGGACAAACACACAATGTACATATTACATCTAGGGACAAACACGCAAGGTACATATTACATCTAGAGACAAACACACAAGGTACATATTACATCAAGGGACAAACACACAAGGTACATATTACATCTAGGGACAAACACACAAGGTAAATATCACATCTAGGGACAAACACGCCAGGTACATATTACATCTAGAGACAAACACAAAAGGTACAACACACAAGGTACATATTACATCTAGGGACAAACACACAAGGTACAGATAACATCTAGGGACAAACACACAAGGTACATATTACATCTAGAGACAAACACGCCAGGTACATATTACATCTAGAGACAAACACAAAAGGTACATATTACATCTAGGGACAAACACACAAGGTACATATTACATCTAGGGACAAACACACAAGGTACATATTACATCTAGAGACAAACACGCCAGGTACATATTACATCTAGAGACAAACACACAAGGTACATATTACATCTAGAGACAAACACACAAGGTACATATTACAGCTGGAAACAATTACACAAGAAACGTTACATGTATACTAATGAGACAGAATCTGATGGTGTTCCTACTGTACATTATTACAGCTACAAAAATAGTTCTTAACTTAAAACGGAAAGATTGAATTCTCATTTAGACTACGATTATTTTTCCTTTTTTTCCAAAGTAATCTGCCGAATGCGACATTTAATGTTATGTACCTGGAGTCCTATGAAGCCAAGTTCTAAAGCCATGATAATGAAACATTGTAGTGAAAATAGTTTAAACATTAGAAAACGACTGTTGTCGAACCTTCTATATACAGTGACTGAAAAACCGTGGGTATATACCCTACTTCTATAAACTGTTCAGACATGAGGAATGGTCTTGGAGATGATTTCCCTATCAATCTCATCTTCATTTTCAGAATGAAGTTTTGAATTAGAGTCTAACGTCTGATAATCTGATTTATATATTACTTATCAAATAACCTTGGTTACCTGTTTACGTGTGCGTGTGTCGTCTGTACTTTTGGCTGTTATACGTCGTGTCGAGTCCCCGTGGGCTGGGTATACATTAGATGAAGATCGTTGTGACGTCATGGTATATGACGTACATGTAGAAGATCGCGCTTCTTTATATTGGCATTCACTACAACAAACAAATATGTTTACACTGGTTAGTCTATAGACGAAGCTAATTAACTCTAATATCTATCTATCTATCTATATATATATATATATATATATATATATATATATATATATATCGATTAAGACGCATGGCGGTTAGCCTTCCTAAGAGTACACAGAAACGTGAAATAGATGGATAGCTATCGTGGAGATAATAACCCACAGCTCCCTGAACAGGGATATTGTTTGTTAACAAGATAATAACCCACAACTCCCTGTAACAGGGATATTATTTGTTATCAAGGTAATAACCCACAACTCCCTGTAACAGGGATATTGTTTGTTAACAAGATAATAACCCACAACTCCCTGTAACAGGGATATTGTTTGTTAACAAGATAATAACCCACAACTCCCTGTAACAGGGATATTGTTTGTTAACAAGATAATAACCCACAGCTCCCTGAACAGGGATATTGTTTGTTAACAAGATAATAACCCACAGTTCCCTGTAACAGGGATATTGTTTGTTAACAAGATAATAACCCACAACTCCCTGTAACAGGGATATTATTTGTTATCAAGGTAATAACCCACAACTCCCTGTAACAAGGATATTGTTTGTTAACAAGATAATAACCCACAGCTCCCTGTAACAGGGATATTGTTTGTTAACAAGGTAATAACCCACAACTCAGTGTAACAGGGATATTGTTTGTTAACAAGATAATAACCCACAGTTCCCTGTAACAGGCATATTGTTTGTTAACAAGATAATAACCCACAGTTCCCTGTAACAGGCATATTGTTTGTTAACAAGATAATAACCCACAGTTCCCTGTAACAGGCATATTGTTTGTTAACAAGATAATAACCCACAGTTCCCTGTAACAGGCATATTGTTTGTTAACAAGATAATAACCCACAACTCAGTGTAACAGGGATATTGTTTGTTAACAAGATAATAACCCACAGTTCCCTGTAACAGGCATATTGTTTGTTAACAAGATAATAACCCACAGTTCCCTGTAACAGGCATATTGTTTGTTAACAAGATAATAACCCACAGTTCCCTGTAACAGGCATATTGTTTGTTAACAAGATAATAACCCACAGCTCCCTGTAACAGGGGTATTGTACACCAACAAGATAATAACCCACAGCTCCCTGTAACAGGCATATTGTTTGTTAACAAGATAATAACCCACAACTCAGTGTAACAGGGATATTGTTTGTTAACATATAACCCACAATTCCCTGTAACAGGGGTATTGTTTGTTAACATATAACCCACAATTCCCTGTAACAGGGATATTGTTTGTTAACAAGATAATAACCCACAATTCCCTGTAACAGGGGTATAATAACCCACAATTCCCTGTAACAGGGATATTGTTTGTTAACAAGATAATAACCCACAATTCCCTGCAACAGGGGTATTGTTTGTTAACATATAACCCACAATTCCCTGTAACAGGGATATTGTTTGTTAACAAGATAATAACCCACAATTCCCTGTAACAGGGGTATTGTTTGTTAACATATAACCCACAATTCCCTGTAACAGGGGTATTGTTTGTTAACATATAACCCACAATTCCCTGTAACAGGGGTATTGTTTGTTAACAAGATAATAACCCACAGCTCCCTGTAACAGGGATATTGTTTGTTAACAAGATAATAACCCACTGCTCCCTGTAACAGGGATATTGTACACAAACAAGTTAATAACCCACAGCTCCCTGTAACAGGGGATATTGTTTGTTAACATATAACCCACAACTCCCTGTAACAGGGGTATTGTTTGTTAACAAGATAATAACCCACTGCTCCCTGTAACAGGGATATTGTACACAAACAAGTTAATAACCCACAGCTCCCTGTAACAGGGGATATTGTTTGTTAACAAGATAATTACAGGGATGTTGTATATCATGCTTAATGTAAAATGATGACTATATCTAGCCAAGGGCATGCCCAAAGCTCTGCTGCTCTTGTCTACTAATGGAACTGATGGTTAAAATGGAAAATTAAGAACATCAACTGAAAATGAAATGATCAGTAATTATCATCATTACATGTATGGACAACTGCCATCCGTGGAAAACATATTTGATTTGTTGTAGATGTAAGCTGATGAGAAAATTAAAAATACCGTCTATCTCTAGAATTACTTTGTTTCAATAGAGAAACTTTGTTTTTTCCTGAAATATTGAAAAAAATTCTTTAGTTTTTTTTAGCCATTTAGTTTCACTATTGCAAATGATCCACCCAAATACATATTCTTTAATAATAGAAAATTACTTCTATTGGTAGAAATTTCTGAAGAATATAATTTTGTGTAAATGTTCCCTTTAGGATCCTTGTCTTTCACTGTTGAGCAATATACCGACCATTGATGAATAACAGAACAGTGTGATAAGAAATAAAAAAGATATGATAGTAGAGTTTGAATTCTGTTTGATGGAGATTGGGAATATTTTTAAAAAGTGCCCAGAGATTTATGGATTGCAATGTTACTCGGCTATAAGTCAGAGTACCTGGTTTTAAGAAAGTCTTTCAGATAAATTGTTTGACTGCTTGCCTTTAAGTGAGCACGATTAAAACACTCAGGCAAATCGTTGTAGTGTATGAGATCCATGGACACGACGCATAGTCACCAATTGAAAAATACATTAGTCAAATAGCTTTTGTGTCGAAGTATTCTCAGCTCAGCTTTTCGGGTAATGCTTTTACCAAAACATTGATGCGATTTGAAAGTCAATGAGAACAGTTTAGTCCTTGAACCTCAGGGGAAGAAAAATCACATTTAACCGTCCGGAAATGTGTGATGTCATTCATTATCTGTGACGTATTGGCTCCAAGTCCGTGATAGAAGAAAACACATTGATTGACATAACACATTCCTCCCTAGTTCACATCGACTGTGCCGTGACCTACCTTCCGGGATTCTGATGTACCATGGGGTACACGTGAAAATGTCAACACTCAAGAAACAAACTGAAATGTTTGTTTTCGGGACTTAATGTTCAAAGAAAGTGAAATACCCTGTCATCATGTTTCAAATCTATGAACTGTGGTGATAATTCATGCAAAAATTTGTTGAATTCTAGCCTAAACTTTCAGAATTACATTCAAGAGAAGTTTCCGGCAACGGTAAAACGTTTTAATCTCGGACGATGCTTTAAACCTAATAATGCCGTCAACTGTGCCACAAATTTTGTTTATAGGGGGGGGGGGGAGGAAATCAACAGAACGTCATATAACGTGATCCGATTTTAGTAAAAAAAAACACGACAACAAACGGTAACAAAGTCTATTGCAACGCATTGTAGTATGTCCTACTTGCGTACATGAATTCCACACACCCTTTATTTTGGTTTTAAATGCTTTGAGAAAATTCATCAAGATAATGAAGATGTAGATAAAACAATTCTGAAATAAGATTATATACATACATTAAAAAAACTTTTTGATTATATTCTGGTTAGTATTACATCTTACTGTTTCCTTGAAATATCTTCATGTTATCTGATCTAACATGCACCTTTTCGACATAACATTATGTAAATGCTTACGCGTTGTTCAGATGCTCATATGAGTGGTCAGTTTGACTTACCTGCCTGAGCGCATGACTGCCCTCTTGGACACGACGTACCAAATCTCCACACAGATCCACGTGTACGTAAAAGCCATGACACCGACTGGGATGACAAAGATGATGATCAGCATGTATAATTCGTAAGCCTGATGGTGCCATGGTCGAGCAAAGTCTATTCGGCACCAGTAGGCTTTCCGGGTCGAACCAACCATCATATGTTTCTGTAAGTAAACATCACCACGTAAGTGAAATAAGACAGGAAGTGACCTAAATATACTACCTGACATCGTAATCAGTAAACCTTAATATTCCACCTGACATCGTAATCAGTGACCCTAAATATTCTACCTGACATCGTAATCAGTGACCCTGAATATTCTACCTGACATCGTAATCAGTGACCCTAAATATTCTACCTGACATCGTAATCAGTGACCCTGAATATTCTACCTGACATCGTAATCAGTGACCCTGAATATTCTACCTGACATCGTAATCAGTGACCCTAAATATTCTACCTGACATCGTAATCAGTGAACCTGAATATTCTACCTGACATCGTAATCAGTGACCCTGAATATTCTACCTGACATCGTAATCAGTGACCCTGAATATTCTACCTGACATCGTAATCAGTGACCCTGAATATTCTACCTGACATCGTAATCAGTGACCCTGAATATACTACCTGACATCGTAATCAGTGAACGTAAATATTCTACCTGACATCGTAATCAGTGACCCTGAATATTCTACCTGACATCGTAATCAGTGACCCTGAATATTCCACCTGACATCGTAATCAGTGAACGTAAATATACTACCTGACATCGTAATCAGTAAACCTTAATATACTACCTGACATCGTAATCAGTAAACCTAAATATACTACCTGACATCGCAATCAGTGACCCTAAATATACTACCTGACATCGTAATCAGTGAACCTGAATATTCTACCTGACATCGTAATCAATGAACCTGAACATTCTACCTGACATCGTAATCAGTGACCCTAAATATTCTACCTGACATCGTAATCAGTAAACCTTAATATACTACCTGACATCGTAATCAGTGACCCTAAATATTCTACCTGACATCGTAATCAGTGAACCTGAATATTCTACCTGACATCGTAATCAGTGACCCTAAATATTCTACCTGACATCGTAATCAGTGACCCTGAATATTCTAACTGACATCATTTTATGCGTTCTCTACAATCTGCTTCGTAAGGATATTTTGGTATTATCCAATATATTCTATATCAATTTAGTCACGCAGTGCCTAATGTATATATATGCCAAATTATATTAATAAAACTACTGCATCTTTATACAATACATAGAAAAGATAGTCTTCTCCTGAGTTGTAGGATCATACAACATTTCATGTACGATGTCCAAATGGTAATATGAGAAATATGCAAAATACTGATACGTTGTTACTAGGATTATTTGTCTGATGAAAGTGGTGTCACACAGTGAACGACTTCAACAAAGTCAAATAATGGGAGACTGGGACAGGTGATCGGTAAGAACTGTAATAAGAAATTCATAAAAAATACAGTAAAAGTAGAAACGACAATTTTGTGGACGTTTATATGAATACAAAACCGGGATATGCATTTCGCGTATAACAATACAGGGTTCAAAAGTCTAGGTTTATGTTTACATTGTCATGGTGATAAATAGTCTATTGCTTTGTGCGACATGAAGCTGGATGTTTGGTGCTCGTTAGTTTGCCTTTTGGTTCCGTTGTTGTTTAATTTACTCTCATTTTGAGAACGTGATATTACTTATTAGGATTTACATGGCGGATGTCGTCGATGAACCAGAATACGCTTACTCTTCCGGAACACCTGGTCTTATTCTCCTTTAACTTTTAAAGGAGTCTTCGAGTAAATCTTTCTTTATTTATTTTTGCCCGAAATTGATTGAATTCGAGTTTGGATTAATGGTTTCGTGACATGTTGGTATTTTCTTGTTTTTCATACGGAACTGAAGGTGACCTTGACATCTGATGCTGAGTATAACATTCAAAATTCTCCTAAACTACAAGGACGAGCAAACAAAGAGCACACAGCCATTGAACTTCATTTGGCAATGCAGAATCGTGCGATAGTGTTCACGTGATCTCGTTACAAAATAAAGAAATGGTCGAAACAACGACACAGATACAAAAAAAAACCTGTGACTCCAGTACCGTGTTACTAGCCTAAACTAATGAAAATGTGTCCCCACAAATGGCCAACAGCGGGACGCATGCTAGAAAGTGCTTTTAACGTGAATCGGAAGTTTACAAGATTCCAGAGCATGGATTTTTGACAACCGATGCGAACGGACACCTGGAACACAGTGCGAGTTTGTTTCGATCAAAATTACCTCAATAAAGCATTTAAACGGAGTCATTTATAGGCTTCAGCTGCTGATAGCATACACACAACTCTGTTATCTATCAAGAAATAGATTTTGGGTATTGTGACCTACAAAAACAATGTACAGGGAGAGCTCGTTCTTAACCATATACAAAAACCCACTCTGGTACCGTTGCTTTAGAGGTTGAATTGCCATATCAGCTCACGAATATCAGCTGAGACCAGACCATGCAGTAGAGGGCTAGTGTGCATAACACTGTAAAAGATATGATGGCGTTCAAAGATAGATTCAGAAAAGACAACAGTACTGGGATATGAGACGAATGTGTATGCATTGCTCTACCACTGCCGAAATCGTGTATTGAACAAAAGAAACATATGATATAGAGGGCAACTCGATTTGTCGAACACTTGATCACGGCGTTATATCTGAAATGTGACCCCGACAAGGCCAGCACCGTGCATAAGATGACGAATTCTTTCTATATAGATGGAGCTAATCATCTCTTAAGGTTTATGAATTAAATAAAATCCTTCCCGATCTCTCGTGTGAGCGAACGAGCAATTGCATTGCAGGATTCTAATTTAGTAAGGTATTCACAGCTTTTTATAGAAAATATATGGCCAGTGTTTTGAATTATAAGCTTTATTTTGGCGAGGGTGAAGAAAGACCAGAGCGGCATGTCTCTGGCGTGCCACTTTTGTCTTTCTGTCCCGAGCTGAAATGTAGCTTATATTTTAAGACACTGACCATGTGTTCTATTTATCCGGCGACATTGATTGCAAATCAGATCGTCAAATCTTCAGCAGTTTACCTGACGTTGACGATACGCTGAATTTAAGCTAATGACGTACGCCAAAATAAGTACTACATGCAGAAATACAGTTCCAAACTTCAACGAATATCACAGCGATTTAATTAATTTTCTTATATAACCCTATTTATTACATCATATAAAATCGCTTAATTCAATAGTTATAATTATTGTAAAACGTGATTTTAAACTAATTTCAGGAAGTAATTCTGTCGAATTAACGCACGTGCTAAAATACAGCTGTTTTCCGTTACTGCCGAATACAGCCAAAAATTTATGTGACAAATGTATTCCAACAATGGCAGCGCCAGTTGCAGGATAAAATAAAGTAGATGACAGTTTTTGACTCCAAAGCCAGTACTATAATTCCAGTGACGAATTACTATTGCAAAGTACCGCATCTGAAAGAAACGGTGATCACTCAATTCGTGCATCAGCTGGCAGAAAAACAAAGAATGTATTTCGAAGGAACAATTTGGCTGTGGTTTGCGGGCTTGATGAGTTTTACAGCTACGTATATGGTAGATCATGATAAAAAAATCTCTAGAAATGGTAATAGGGAAATCACTACATGCTGAGTAAGCCTTTCCTTTAAAAAAACTGTGTTCCTTGGTGATGTAGATAGTATGATAATGGACCCGATGCGGCCGATTGCAGAGCGTTTAACGTTTTGATTCATTCGAGCGGATCAGAATATATATATGTGCTTTACTTTGTTTTCGAATTATAAGATATAAAAAATAGAGAATTGATTAAATTACTGTTCTAACTTGAAGTTTGTATTTAAACACGTTATTCACATGTGTGTCTTATGCAATAAGATATTGATTATTGTTCTCAATGCTTTACCATACATTATCCGTAAATATGAGATCTAGAACCGTAGTAAAAGGCACAGTTCGACAGACAAGGTATTCTCTACGCGATTAAAAGTTTTCTACACTTCAGATGAGTTCTGTTCAAACTTCTCTCGAAATATCTTGAATTTTACTAAGTCTGATAACATATCTGGTTTAGATCGCTAGCAGCACTTTTAGGAGTTGTGGGACGCACTATCTTATACAAGAGACAATAGCCCATTTTAATCCAGTATGAACGGACAGATCATTCATCATAGAAAATGAAGCTCATTTAATTAATGACCCACTTTTATAAGAACGGACATGAGTGCAAAACGATATGACCGATATACAGGAGACCTTGAAGCACTACAGTCCAGAAATCACCCTTGTTGGTGGTCAGACCTAATTTACGATGTACTGTAAGCAAATAGCTCAATACTCTATTGCACTGCGTCTTGTGTGAAAGGATGAATCGTTCTGCCCGAGAAAACGTCACATGTGACGTCACAAACATTCAAATGGATCCACTCCCTGCTACATCTTTCAGAAGAAACTCGAGGACCTTTGCGAGATCGGAAGTCGGTTAATGAAGATTAATTCAGTTTCTGTTGTCATCTTTATATAACGTGCACTTGGAATGTGTTTAAGACTTGCTTGTTTCTCTTTTCCTTTAGATTTCGACATATTTTAGTGTTAGTGGACTGCGTACATAGCGACAGAAGAAGAAATTTTCGTTCAGTTTTATACTTTATATTTCATCACATTGAAGTAGCGAAAGGATATGCAAGCAAAGAATGGTCACATACAGATGGAATAGAAGTCCTCATAACACAGCCAGCAAGAGATGATGCAAGTGTGACGTTTGGATTGATGACAACACCATCACCTTCGTCAGAAAAAGATCAATGTTAAGCGTCCTTGTACACAAAATTGTATGTATATACTGTGGTGGATTGGGCTGTGATTCAGTTAACACGTCGTTATAGATGTCCGAGAATCTACACAGTTCTTGTATCCAATATTCTATTCGCTTTCTGCCACATTCTCTTTCGGTGTTTTATCATCAATATGGATAAGGGTATTTCGGAGTGTCGTATGAAGATTCATGGCCGTTGCAATGTCATGACTACTGTAAATCCTCTAAATGGTTTCAAACAGGCCTTGATGTAAAGGATGACTACATGTCCTCTCAATTTGCTTTTTTCCGTGGCATTTCGTCTCCTCGTCTATTCTTTGCTTTCCAAAAATTCGTTGCATGTACTTTGTGAATTGCCCAATCAGAGTATCCATGTATCAATATGGCGCTATATATGTGATTTTGTTCTACAATAATTTCACATCTGTTGAGCAAAGTTTGTACCACGCCCATCTTCTAGTTTAAGGTTGGCTCAATCGGATATTGAGGTACTGGTCCGTGGGCGTCTTGTTCCTATATATCAATGCTTTGATAGTACCGTCATCTATCTTTAATAGAAAGGTATCACGGAATGGCATAGTACCGTCGATTTCTTTAATAGAAGGGCATCAAGGAATGACATAGTACCGTCGATTTCTTTAATAGACGGGCATCAAGGAATGGCATAGTACACGTCATCTTTCTTTAACAGAAGGGTATTAAGGAATGACATAGTACTGTCATCTTTCTTTAACAGAAGGGCATCAAGGAATGGCATAGTACCGTCATCTTTCTTTATGCTGTTTTTGGTATTAAAGTTGTTGATGTGCGCAAACTCTTCTATCATCATTTCTTGATTATTTCCAATATGTCACCAATATATCTTTGCCACCAACTAGGCTGGCACTCTACGGAAGCGGTTGCTACAACCTCTCTCTCCAAGGACTCCATAAAAAGTTTATCGTAATCGGAGACGCCGTGCCAAACCGTTGCTGATTCATGTAGATGGTACACTCTTGTAACGACGTTTATGGTATATGGTATCCAAGACTGCTAAATATGTTGTTGCATGCAAAAACTCTAGTCAATCTATGACGTCTTGGATATACAAATTGGCATTCTGTCACCATGGCCGACCTTGCTCTAGACGTCTCCAAATGATGCCAAGTGTTTTGTCACTTGTTGTGTTCGTGAAATCAGAAACTACATCGTGTGAAATGAATTGCGGATGTTTTTTTAAGGTCACGTGGGCATACCTTCTGAAGGATATTTCGAGATTTTGACAAGATGCTTTGATATTTTTTATATAATCTGTTTTACCTCTCGGAAGTCGTACTTCTTCTACCTTGGGGTTCATAGGAATATAGTACAGCCGAAAAAGTCGGTCGATTTCTTGTCATATAGTACACAACATACGTCAGTGCTAGTTTATTTCACACTGGTCATTTGTCTGATGAAGGTGACCGCGTGGTCATCAAAAGGTCACACTAAAATCTTCAACTGGTTGTTTTATAAGAACTTCTATTCTATTGACATAACTATCCCGGAAAACAAATTTGTGAGGTTCGAAAAAAAATCTTAAACGTTATTAACATCGAGGAAGGAAAATGCGCTTTAGGGAAACATGAACTGTCCCCGACAAACAATAAAAATAGCCAGTATATAGAAGGAAATAGACAGAAATTGACATTTCAAGTACAGAGAGACAGAGAGAGACAGAGAGAGAGACAGAGACATAGAGACAGAGAGAGAAACAGAGAGAGAGACAGAGAGAGACAGAGAGAGACAGAATTAGAGAGAGAGAGAGAGAGAGAAGAAAAGAGAGAGAGGGGAGTGGAGAGAGAGAGAGAGAGAGACAGAGACGCAGAGAGAGAGAGGTGGGGTGGCGGGGTTGTGCGCGCATTTAATTCAGTATCTAGATATTTATATTCCTAAAACAGGATTTTACTTGGGGCATTATTCATTTAGATGTTAACGAACGATATGTAACTTCATTAAAATATAATTACCAAACTTAATCTGTTTACCCGGTCGATTCTCTCCCGTATTCTGATCAATTCTTGCATGGTGGCGCGGTTTTTATCACACCAAAGCCAATAACAGTTTTTTTTTCTTTTCAAAATACGTTCTTGTAATTTCAAATAATCGAGAACTTGACTAACATGTTTAGAGTACCATTTGATTTCAGAAAATGTCTTTTATAGAGAAATCAATCCAAACGTGAGGAGATTATGATATCTTTATCACGTTATATGTTATTTATAGGAAGTCTGATGTCTCCATTCAAATGTACAAACCTACGCTGTGACGATAAAAGAGAAATTCGACATTACTATAGAACAAAGGCCTAAAGCCAGAATTTTTTATTGAACCTCTTCATGTACATTAGATGCAGAAGTGAATTTTCATTCTTTTTTTAAAGCTTGTCGTAATAGCTGAATCTAATAGCATCACCCGTTAAAGAGACTAGACCCTGGGATCCCATGGGTTCTGGTATCATCTAATTGAGTGTATATCCCGGAAATATTCTAACCTGATTTCTTATTGCTCAATGCTTTACAATGCAAAATTCAATAGCTGCCTAACACGTACACTAAATCAGAATGTCTGGGAGACATCTGAAAGCAATTTGAATTTGGGGTCAAATTTCGTTGCAGACAGGCACTTTTTGTATACTGCGGACAAACAATATGGTTTTACCATAAACTGTGATAGACAATATGTGTGACAAGCTCTGCTTCAGTTAACGGACGACCCTAGATATCTTTGAGAATATATCGTGTCTGGAAATGAGAGCTTACTATAAGAGGAAACCAAGAGCTCTCTATCAACAGCGACTTATTACTGGACATGTACAAGTCCTGAATTCTATTTGAAGATTGAATGTTTATGGATTCAGAATCTGGCGTAAATCTCATGAATCATTCACCTTCACCATGTGAGTTGTTTATGGCAGAAAGAATATTGAGAAAAAACCCATTAAAAATCCTACCTGACCAAACACGACAGGGACAGCCATGACGAGGGCCTGGAGCCAGATACAGAAGATGACGATCCGGGCGTGACGCATTGTACATAGGTAGCGAGCTCTCAGCGGGAATAGGATAGCCATAAATCTGAAATCAGATGAAACATATCAAAACTTCAACGCATAATGTCAAACGGGTAAGATAGGTGTCAAATTCTACATGTCACTTCAAGACCTCAATTGGATTCTAGTATAGCTTGATAGCTTCTTTCGTGGGTCACGAAAGATGGAAGCATAAATGATGGCAGGAATACACTAAACAGTAACTCAAGGTTTGATAACCCGACGTTGTAAGAGTGTACGTCGTAAACGAAATGGAATCTGCAACGAAAATTCCATCAACGATGGGAATTCTTCTCTTTAGCTAAAATATTTTATAAATTCTTTCAGTCCAAAAGAGTTTCGTTGAATATTAATGCTTTATTGTTCAAATAAGTTGTAAATTCTGATTTAGTTATGTCTCTCATACACAAGTTATTTATTATTGAGTTGAAAAGCCAATTTCTATTCAAACAGTATCCTCTGCAAAATATATTTAGCTATCCTGTCACACCTCTATCTCGTGACACACTAGTCGTGAGAAGGCGCCTAAAAGTAGGAGACAAAAGTAGAGTTGTAGTCGTATGTAAGTAGGACATCCTTGAATGTTCATTTGTGTATCAGGAACCTTTGAGATACGGGCAACATCTCTAAACAAGACCTTTCGATCAATTTCGTTGCACATTTGCTGGTTCGTATTTTTTAAGGCATCCGAGGGTCCTCGAGATGGCGTTAAAGTATCTTTGGTGCTAATGTCCTGAAGTGTTGAAACCAGTGGGTGCTCCTTCTGGTATCTTAATGACGTCATCGTACCTGCAGCAGCCTCCAAGAACATCAATATAACATATCTCTTTAGCATTTCCAATAGCCATGTCTAATGAATCTCACTGTATTTCATCGTCTTTTTTATTTCAATTATTCAAAGTCGAGAGGAAAGCAATCTGATTTGTTGGTGGTGATTGGTTTATGCTAATTAGTAAAGGTCATCTGAACGGCGAGACGAACAAATACTATATCAGATCTGCATGTAAAGAGGTACAATGGCAGACCTAATTTTATCAGGACGAATATTGGTCAGTTTGAAATAAGTAAGAGAAATAGGAAAGTTGATATTAAATGGATTACACGACTGTTTATGATACCAGGTAGATAAAATATATCTAAAATGAAAGTGATAAACAGAAACATAACAAAGAGAAAATATACGGGCTGTATACCATGATCACTGCTTACTTGGTCGACGTTTTGAAAAGAAATACTTTCTTCAGTCCGTGCTAAATGCTATAGAAATCACCATATAAAACTGTATTAAAGATGTAACACTTAATTCAATGCGTTGAGGACACCAACCGTAACCGAAGGTTTTGAAAGTTATGACACCAATCGTAACCGAAGATTTTGAAAGTTAGGACACCAATCGTAACCGAAGGTTTTGAAAGTTAGGACACCAATCGTAACCGAAGGTTTTGAAAGTTAGGACACCAATCGTAACCGAAGGTTTTGAAAGTTAGGACACCAATCGTAACCGAAGGTTGCGAAAATTAGAACACCCATCGTAACCGAAGGTTTTGTAAGTTAGGACACCAATCGCAACCGAAGGTTTTGTAAGTTAGGACACCAATCGTAACCGAAGGTTTTGGAAGTTAGGGCACCAATCGTATCCGAAGGTGATGAAACTTAGGACACCAATCATAACCAAAGGTTTTAGAAGATAAGACACATGATCATAGGATCAGAAATAGGAATATTTTGTTTGCGTTTTCTGATAAGTATTGTTATGTAGTGTAAACTACTCATGAGGGGATAGGAGTTTTGTCATATTTGGGGAGGTAAAAATGAAAAGGGAATTTTATTCGTTTAATTTTCATGTGTAAACAGCCTTACATTTGACCAAACGTTGCTACCTGATTTTAGGAATGACAGTTGGCGATTGGGTCACAGACATACTCCCATCATCGTCCCTTGTGGACAAGAAGGAACTGCTGAGTAACTAAAAGGTAGTCGCCATTCACCTGATAAAATACAGGCTTTCAATATCCGTATACTCTTGTAAATAGGCATGGCTCTCAGATTCCTGTCTTAACTGTATTGTACGAAAGAGTAGCCAGGTTTACAAAAGGACAATCTCAAGCTTTATTTAGAGTGGCGATGTGTATCACAAACGAGACTACATTAACAAAACGATAAGTGAACCAAAATGTTGAACAGTAGTGACACGGTGAGTTTTATTTAGTTTTATCGTAAATATCTGTTAATAACCATGCCAGCTAGACGGTTCTTTAACTCATAAGTCTGCATGGTAGATATCATGTAGTGATCGATATTGCCTATTACAATCTAGCTTTCTCTTCAGCATGCGCAAAGCATTTTGGGGTTTAAACTCTAAATGTAGCTAACTTATTTACATGTTATCTTGTCAGTCTGACAAGTTCGATTGGACAGAACGTCAGAGGTAATAAATGTTTAGCTAATGAGTTTCGATGAGGTTTCTTTAACTAACTAGGCTTAACGACCATAACATTGCACGATATACATTGTATGCTTGCAATTGTTTTTGTATTTGCAACTGTCTTTCATGTGACAAATTTGACTGCGCATTTACAAGAATTGGAAATGAGGTGTGACACTGGTATTTTCGGGATGTCTATTGCTAATAGCTAAATAGCCAATCATCATTGACTGGTTATGTTGCATTTGTTTAAAACAGAGTCTCTAGTGATATACGTCGTCGAAATTATCTTTATATTATCAAATTGTGTCGATGATCTTGTGTATTTTATATGGGTTCTGAGGTGTATATACCCTTCTGTGTTTTTTGTCTTGTCTTCATTTAGCTTTCCTTTATAACTTTGGCTTTGCATTTGACATTTGACCTTGTTTTCGGTCCTGCTTTGTTGTAGTTCCCCCTCTTGTGTAACTTTGGCCTTGTGTTTGACATATTTTTAAAATCTTGGTTTGCTATAGTTTCCTTCTCATCATTACCGCTTCGTGACGTTGGATTTGCGGTGAACACTCTCTGTATAGGCTGACTACTTGCCTTGTGTTAGGATAGTGATCTTACTGTTATGACTTGTATGTAGAAGCTGATTTGTAAAACAATTGGGAATTCATTAATTGTCTTCATGATGCGACGGTTTGTCTATACGACTTACGGTTGCTTGATTGATCAACGTGGTTGGCTTTGACAAACCGACTCAGTGATTTGGGGTTACACTTTAACACAGATATCGAGCTCTACAAATCCCGAAACGGAGTAACCTCGGTGTTTTTCGAAAATTGGCAACGCACCGTATTATCACAAAAAGCCAATATCATTCGAAATGCACTAATCTTAACAATCACTCATCAGAGGGCAGCACTGAATGTAGGACACGCGAGTGCGTTCGACAACACAGCCTAATACAGCAGAATAGATGAGCTGTGTTACTGTAGAGAAATCTTAATGCATGAGAGGAGCCACGATAGCCAACATCCACCACTGCTAAAACGACAAAGTTGTAATATCATGTTTGACTGTCCATCTATTGTTTACAATTCAGTAGTAGTTATTCAGGTGTAATCGAACTCGCCCTATATCTGCCATAGATACAACATGGCCTTGAAAGGTTCGGACAGGGTCATATTAAGTGGTATTAACTAAATTTGCTTGTATCTGATATCAAGAGGGGAAACAGACAGCCCACATTCAAAGGGAATCTCCTGTAAAGTAGCCATGTTGTCAGGATAGATCGCTTAGCTTTCAGAACGTATGGGACTATTGAGAGATTCGACCATTTCTGTTTTAGATAACGCGAATTTGGCTCAACATCTACAACTTTATTCAATTCCCGAAATTAAGGCCATATGTTAGAAAAGTTTCGTGTGACAGATAACCTCAGTAATAATGTATTTTCTATATAAAACAGAATCCGATGATAATAAAACAATGCAACGAAAATTGGCATGAATAAAAAACCCAATAACTGTACAAAATTATATTTCAAGCACAAAATCGGCGTAAAAAAAGCGCAAAATAGGAATAAGAGAACATGAATAATGAGGCTGTTCAAATTTACAAAAAATGTAAGACGTTCTCGAAAGATTAGAGTCTTCTACTTCATCAACAACTTTTGTAGTGAAAACATGTGCTATTTCGTGCAATACAACGTTCTCTAAAAGAGAACCGGGTTTATAGGACCGGGTAAAGGACCCTTTTTATGAACAAACGAATTTGACCATGAATCAATTGAAGCTTAACAACCCATAAAAATGAATCTAAAAAAATCCAAAAGGTCCTTAGGGCCTGTGACATGACATATTTACGAGCTATGGGTGTACGACAGGGTTTACTATACCAGCAAAAATTCTATCAAAACAAAAGTGATCTCTATCACATTATCATGTTATTTTTTAATAAGTAGGAACTGATACGAATGATAATCTCAAAATATGGCAAAAATGAATAAATGATATTTAATGGTTTCCTCTTAAATATCAATTTTATTTCACGAATATGACAGAATATGTCTGCGCACTCAGCACGAGTGAAATATAAAGAGGTATTTTGTCATACGAGTGAAAGCTATTCATGTATGATATCAAAGGGGAAAAATTTAATTTTCTCTCCGTTTTACATTTTTGAAATAAAAAAATGACGACCCAAACATGAAATATTAATTTCTCCCAGAGTGCATTGCGGTGCCCTAATAAGACCTCTGTTCAAGATTCTTGTAAAACGTATCTGTGTCAAATAATGAAGTATTTCATTATTTTGCTATTTTGCTATTTGTATTGTCATGTTGAAAAAAAAAGAATAAAAATAAATAGAAGAGGTACATAAAGTTATATTGATGTAACCTCTGAACTTTCATAGCACCATGAAAGTTAAAAACCTGACTTTTAACCCATATGGCCAAGTTAAAAATGAAAAAAAAAATTAATTGTCGGCACATCTTAAGATATGATGATTTTTATTGAAAACACTGTATCTACTTCCGGTTCTCATACTTCAAAATATGTATATATGATTCAGTACATTATGTACAGACTTAATAATGAAAATATGCTCTACTCTATCTCAATCTTAATTCATATTGAAAGGTACTCCTCATATGTGTTTGTTTTTTGTGCATTCTACTATAGTCATTATGTCAAATGTACGGTTTTCTACGGAAAATACATTCAGTGTGTTTTGTTTTCTATAAAGCCATGTCTGTGAGTTAAAGTGCTTTGTATTCTATAAATTGCAGCTATTTCAGTGCAGACAGAATCATAACCAGTGCACTTTATAGTAATATGGTTTCTTATTTAAACACAGACTGGCCATTTTCAACTAGCACTGTTTGACCTTACAGTTGTGCACGTCCGACTTTATCGTACTAATGACTCTCCTGAAAGGAACGGTACCAATGTTTGTTAAATAATGACCGAGCGCTGACATGTTTCGTCTAAACACGGCAGAGTGGAAGGGCAGTTTACCCCAATAACTCCAATATCTGGTTTCAAAATGATGACTGCAGGTTGTGGGCTCATGTCCACGAAAAAAGTAACTTTGTGGAGCAGACCATTTTCGCGTCATGTCTTCGATTAGATATTTTTTTATAGATTTGTTTGCCTGTGGTTGAATTTTGTCTCCGCCACTAAGCATGAATGCAGAATATCGTTATTTCACACCGGATTTAAAGAGGGTCAGAAATCTATATTAACGGCTCGTCTCGAACGCGCTTGAACCGTAACGTGCTCATCAGGGGGTGGCTAGATATTTTGTACCAGATCGACTCAAATGTACAGGGGAAAAAGAGTGTACTTTACTGTTCATGTATTGAACAAATAAGAAATTAATTTATTAAGATAAATTCGTAATGCTGAAATATACAATTATGAATAAAAAATGGCTTCATCCCGGTATAAAATTTAACAGTTAGCGTGCTCGTGAAACCTTAATATATTAGCAACATAAGTTATCATCCTCAATTAATACGGAGTCGATATTGAACCAGTTCTAGCTTGAAATTGGAATCCCCTGATGCAACGGTCAATTGAATTAAAATTACTTTAAAATGATTGTGATAAAGAATGTTTAAAATGTGACACCTTTAAAGTTGGTATCGAGTTACTGTATTATCTACAGAGAGGAGGCCATGATTTAATAAAGCTATGATTTTATTTTATTATTTTCATAATTAAATATCCGGATGAAAAATGACACGACGAAGCCTCTTAAACATGCAGCGAATAAAGAGTTAATTACTAGAGAGAGCAGCTTCAAACACAAAAAGACCAGATTTAAGAGGAATCGGCGAGTTTCTAACGAATGAATCTTAATTCATTTGAATTAAAACATTCATGCTGGTGTGAGAGTCTCGTTTCATCTTATTAAAAATAACGTATAATTCTGTCAAACAACCGTTTGTCGACACAACTCGAGAAGAGATTTCAGTTGAAAACGGTAACTGGGTTGAAATGTTTCACAGTAGTTTCACTGACTTTTGTTTCAAGATGATAATACCATGAAATATACGGATTCACAGTAACAGTGCAAGTAATATTTTCAGTGAGTGAAAATGATAACTTTTCATTTTTTTTTTTTTTACAAATTCTTATCAACTAGATCACAGTATTAGCAGTCAATATATCAATTTTGTCACGGTACATTATACTGCAGGAAGCTATTTACTTCCTTCAAGTCGATATCGAGTATTGAATCATCTGCGACACGTAAACACCATTGGTTGGGGGATGAATGATTGCCGCTATCCAGAAATGGAAAATTCACAATAAGGAAATTTAAATTTTCACGCTTATCATACAGCTTTGTAAAAAGTTTTCACTTTTGCAAACTTACTTTATCTTAATCATATGTCTTCAGTAATTGAAAACATTCCGACTTACAAATATCTTTCGACGGGGGTCCGCAGAAGGAAATTAATGAAGAAACTCCTCAAATGTTAGTTTGAGAACGTGACATTTTTTCGTTTTACCTTGATTCATATGGTGGATAGAGATGGAGATATCGCCCTTGTGATTCTCAGAAAGCTCCGAAGCTGTTGTAACTCTGTCCTTGGGCAAGACACTTTAACCTAACTGCTCTAAATGGATAAGGTTAAGCCCCTCCCCCCAACTCTCTTTCCCCTCCCCCTTATTCCCTTTTGCGCGTCATCGATGTACTACCTATCAATTATACTGTGGTATAACTACCATTGTATTGTTTTTCAAACTGACTGCACCGCGTTCTTGTTTACGTAAATGGATCTGAATATACGTCACGGACAATCGTTGTTGATTTCAAGCGGGCCAAATAATTCTCATGTTTTGCACGTACCAGTGTTGTATGTTTACGTGTTTACGCTGTTGGCGTCAGATCGGTTAGTAATTAGCCAGGTGATTGGACGGTCAGTGTATCGCCGTGATTAGATAGCTAATCAAGTGCTCAGAAACGAATCAGGTAGCAGCCAACATGGTCGTCCCCACGGATACCTCAAACCCTCCAGACTGTCTGATGGTGCCGTTCTCTCTCTAACAAGGAAAGCTAACCCTCAGCTCTAGGGTATCATAGACAGTTCAGTGTCTAGCAACGAAATCCCATTTTCGCATACAATACAGACTTTTCCTAGTAATTTCCACTCATTTTAAACCAATCAGATCACAGTATTTGCAGTGAAATGTGTCAATTTCTCCCGTGTGCATTCTGGTTCACGCGAGGAAAGATAACTCGGGTATTTATTGGGAAATTTCGCTACACAAAATTAAAAAAAAAAAACTTACTGAATTGTATTCATCTTCACCAATCTCAATTCAATCATAATTGTGTTGTATGTGTTATATTTAGTTACATTACATCTTAACTGTGTTGTATGTGTTGTATTTAGTTACATTACATCTTAACTGTGTTGTATGTGTTGTATTTAGTTACATTACATCTTAACTGTGTTGTATGTGTTATATTTAGTTAAATTACATCTTAACTGTGTTGTATGTGTTGTATTTAGTTACATTACATCTTAACTGTGTTGTATGTGTTGTATTTAGTTACATTACATCATAACTGTGTTGTATGTGTTGTATTTAGTTACATTACATCATAACAGTGGTGTATGTGTTATATTTAGTTACATTACATCTTAACTGTGTTGTATGTGTTATATTTAGTTACATTACATCATAACTGTGTTGTATGTGTTGTATTTAGTTACATTTCATCTTAACTGTGTTGTATGTGTTATATTTAGTTACATTACATCTTAACTGTGTTGTATGTGTTGTATTTAGTTACATTACATCTTAACTGTGTTGTATGTGTTGTATTTAGTTACATTACATCTTAACTGTGTTGTATGTGTTGTATTTAGTTACATTACATCTTAACTGTGTTGTATGTGTTGTATTTAGTTACATTACATCTTAACTGTGTTGTATGTGTTGTATTTAGTTACATTACATCTTAACTGTGTTGTATGTGTTATATTTAGTTACATTACATCTTAACTGTGTTGTATGTGTTGTATTTAGTTACATTACATCTTAACTGTGTTGTATGTGTTATATTTAGTTACATTACATCTTAACTGTGTTGTATGTGTTGTATTTAGTTACATTACATCTTAACTGTGTTGTATGTGTTGTATTTAGTTACATTACATCTTAACTGTGTTGTATGTGTTGTATTTAGTTACATTACATCTTAACTGTGTTGTATGTGTTATATTTAGTTACATTACATCTTAACTGTGTTGTATGTGTTATATTTAGTTACATTACATCATAACTGTGTTGTATGTGTTGTATTTAGTTACATTACATCTTAACTGTGTTGTATGTGTTGTATTGAGTTACATTACATCTTAACTGTGTTGTATGTGTTGTATTTAGTTACATTACATCTTAACTGTGTTGTATGTGTTATATTTAGTTACATTACATCTTAACTGTGTTGTATGTGTTATATTTAGTTACATTACATCTTAACTGTGTTGTATGTGTTGTATTTAGTTACATTACATCATAACTGTGTTGTATGTGTTATATTTAGTTACATTACATCATAACTGTGTTGTATGTGTTGTATTTAGTTACATTACATTTAAATTGTGTTGTATGTGTTATATTTAGTTACATTACATCATAACTGTGTTGTGTGTGTTGTATTTAGTTACATTACATCATAACTGTGTTGTGTGTATTATATTTAGTTACATTACATGATAACTGTGTTGTATGTGTTGTATTTAGTTACATGAAATCATTTTCAGACCTATGTATTAGATCTGAAGCTTCTGTATATTATTCGCCAGAGAAAGCCTAATAGATTACGCTTTAATGGTTTCTGTCTCGTGTTGTGAATATTATTGAGCTTGACACCGAATCGGGATGAGATGGAAAGGATCGACCTATTTTTTTCGGTTGTACTATATATAGTTCTATGTACACTAAGGTAGAAGATAGTTTGAGGAGATGGTAAACAGGTAATAGACCAAAAATAACACAAGATTGAAACAATAATGTAATATAATGCTTGTCTCGTTAACCACGTACGTCGGTGCTAGTCCGCTCAACAATGTAAGGACACTTATCGTGTAATATATAACGACGCTACACGGAACATCGTAAGGACGCTTAGTGTGTTATATATAACGACGCTACAATGAACATCGAAAGGACGCTTTCTGTAATATATATAACGACGCTACACAGAACATCGTAAGGACGCTTAGTGTGTTATATATAACGACGCTACAATGAACATCGAAAGGACGCTTTCTGTAATATATATAACGACGCTACACAGAACATCGTAAGGACGCTTTCTGTGTTATACATAACGACGCTACACAGAACATCGTAAGGACGCTTACTGTGTTTGTGTTATATATAACGACGCTACACAGAACATCGTAAGGACGCTAACTGTGTTATATATAACAACGCTACACACAACATCGTAAGGACGCCTATTGTGTAATATATAACGACGCTACACAGAACATCGTAAGGACGCTAACTGTGTTATATATAACGACGCTACACAGAACATCGGAAGGACGCTCGTCGTGTAATATATAACGACGCTACACTGAACATCGAAAGGAGGCTTACTGTGTTATATATAACGACGCTACACTGAACATCGTAAGGACGCTAACTGTGTTATATATAACGACGCTACACAGAACATCGAAAGGACGCTTACTGTGTTATATATAATGACGGTACACTGAACATCGTAAGGACGCTTACTGTGTTATACATAACAACGCTACACAGACCAGTGTATGGTCCTTACCACGCTCTTTGTTAGTAACAGTAAACAAACACCACTTACCGTTCTACACTCATGACTGTGAGAGTCATCACGGAACAAATCATGGACACATTTTGGACATAAACGTATGCTCTACATAAGAAAGCACCCAGACGCCAACTGTACGAGAAAAACGTCACGCCCTGCAAAAAGAAAATACAATGTTTTATAGACCCAAACGGCAACATAAATCTTACAAGGCACTTTCTCAGAAACACCAAAACAAGAACCAAGATAAATGCTTGTTCAATAAACATCGAGTGAATAGATACTATTAAAATTCATAAAAAAACATAAATTCTTGAGACTCCGTGCTTAATGATTTTAAATCAGTTTTTTATTGAGTATGATGGACGAGCATTACTAGTAAATTGATATAAAAATGACGGAAAATTTAAGAATCGATAATTTTATTCTCAAGTCCGTAGAACTTTAATGTCATTTACGACAACAGTCTGTTACAAGTAGATGATATGTTTTACTATGAATACAGACGATAAGAATCTGCATATGTTGTGTTAGATGTATTTGCGATAAACGTCAGATCGACACAGTATAGTTCCGATTTCCCGACAGCAAACAAGAGATTTATTCATTACAAGTCTGCTCTGCAGGTAGGACGTCAGGCGAATTACTTTTCTCTTCTTTCTAAAATAACAATTATTTTCCTTATGTCTTTCTCAACACGTTCGGTTTATAGAACAGCGTTCGTTTTTATGAGGTAGGCCTTTGGTTTTGAAGCCTGGCCGAGACATACGATAGTTCTGGCCGAGACATAAGATAGTTCTGGTCGAGACATAAGATAGTTCTGGTCGAGACATAAGATAGTTCTGACCCAGACATTAGATAGTTCTGGTCGAGACATAAGATAGTTCTGGTCGAGACATAAAATAGTTCTGACCCAGACGTTAGATAGTTCTGGCCGAGACATAAAATAGTTCTGGCCGAGACATAAGATAGTTCTGGTCGAGACATAAGATAGTTCTGGTCGAGACATTAGATAGTTCTAACCGAGACATAAAATAGTTCTGACCGAGACATACAAGAATTCTGGCCGAGACATAAAATAGTTCTGACCGAGACATAAGATAGTTCTGACCGAGACATACAAGAATTCTGGCCGAGACATATAATAGTTCTGACCGAGACATACAAGAATTCTGGCCGAGACATGAGATAGTTCTGACCGAGACATTAAATAGTTCTGACCCAGACATAAAATAGGTCTGACCGAGACATAAAATAGGTCTGACCGAGACATACAAGAATTCTGGCCGAGACATAGGATAGTTCTGACCGAGACATACAAGAATTCTGGCCGAGACATAGGATAGTTCTGACCCAGACATTAAATAGTTCTGACCCAGACCTAATAGGTCTGACCGAGACATAAAATAGGTCTGACCGAGACATACAAGAATTCTGTCCGAGACATAGGATAGTTCTGACCGAAACATACAAGAATTCTGGCCGAGACATAAAATAGTTCTGACCGAGACATAAGATAGTTCTGACCGAGACATAAGATAGTTCTGACCGAGACATACAAGAATTCTGGCCGAGACATGAAATAGGTCTGGCCGAGACATGAGATAGTCCTAACCGAAACATAAAATAGTTCTGACACCGAGACATAAAATATGTCTGACAGAGACATAAAATAGGTCTGGCCGAAACATAAAACAGTTCTGACCGAGAGATAAAACAGTTCTGGCCGAGATATCAGATAGTTCTGATAGTTACCACTCTGAACGAGTGGGTGCCCTACCGGGGGCCTTCGGCAGTAGACTTAAGTATGCATAATATAAGTTCTCTTTCGATCTACTGCCAGTGGGAGTCTTACACGAATATGTTTAACCCGCGCACACCGAAGGGTCTACAATAAATCTTAACCATTTTATTACCAATATGTTGGCAGGTAAATCATATAGATGATTTTCTGGATTCATTCATCATTAGTGAGACGTGTTTTAAATCCTTGCAACTACCAAGGTCATAGGAACGCGGGAAAGAGTATCGGTAGACTACACGGAATCCGACGGCTTCTGTGTAGACCGGAAAGAATGCGCCGACAGTCAGACGTCGACTTCTCAAGGAAATGAAAGCTGTGTAGACCGGACAGAATCCGCCGACATCCAGACGTCGGCTTCTCAAGGCAGTGATATTTGCGTAGACCGGACAGAATCCGCCGACATCCAGACGTCGACTTCTCAAGGAAATAATATCTGTGTAGACCGGACAGAATCCGCCGACAGCCAGACGTCGACTTCACAAGGAAATGATATTTGTGTAGACTGAACAGAATCCGCCGACATCCAGACATCGGCTTCTCAAGGCAGTGATATTTGCGTAGACCGGACAGAATCCGCCGACAGTCAGACGTCGACTTCTCAAGGAAATGAAAGCTGTGTAGACCGGACAGAATCCGCCGACATCCAGACGTCGGCTTCTCAAGGCAGTGATATTTGCGTAGACCGGACAGAATCCGCCGACATCCAGACGTCGACTTCTCAAGGAAATAATATCTGTGTAGACCGGACAGAATCCGCCGACAGCCAGACGTCGACTTCACAAGGAAATGATATTTGTGTAGACTGAACAGAATCCGCCGACATCCAGACATCGGCTTCTCAAGGCAGTGATATTTGCGTAGACCGGACAGAATCCGCCGACATCTAGACGTCGGCTTCTCAAGGCAGTGATACCTTTTTTTAGACTGGACAGAATCCGCGGACAGCCAGACGTCAGCTTCTCAAGGAAATAATATTTGTGTAGACTGGACAGAATCCGCCGACATCCAGACATCGATTTCACAAGGAAATAATATCTGTGTAGACCGGACAGAATCCGCCGACATCCAGACGTCGACTTCTGAAGGCAGTGATACCTTTTTTAGACTGGACAGAATCCGCCGACAGCCAGACGTCGGCTTCTCAAGGCAGTGATACCTTTTTTAGACTGGACAGAATCCGCCGACAGCCAGACGTCGGCTTCTCAAGGAAATAATATTTGTGTAGACTGGACAGAATCCGCCGACATCCAGACGTCGACTTCACAAGGAAATGATATCTGTGTAGACCGGACAGAATCCGCCGACATCCTGATGTCGACTTCACAAGGAAATGATATCTGTGAAGACCGGACAGAATCCGCCGACATCCAGACGTCGGCTTCTCAGGGCAGTGATATTTGCGTAGACCGCACAGAATCCGCCGACATCCAGACGTCGGCTTCTCAAGGAAATGATATCTGTGTAGACCGGACAGAATCCGCCGACATCCAGATGTCGACTTCTCAAGGAAATAATATTTGTGTAGACTGGACAGAATCCGCCGACATCCAGATGTCGACTTCTCAAGGAAATGATATTTGTGTAGACCGGACAGAATCCGCCGACATCCAGATGTCGACTTCTCAAGGAAATAATATTTGTGTAGACCGGACAGAATCCGCCGACATCCAGACGTCGGCTTCTCAAGGAAATGATACCTTTTTAGACTGAACACAATCCGCCGACATCAACACTCTGACTTTTGAAGGTAATGGTATTTATGGGTAACTGGACAGAATCCAGCGACAACCAAACTTTAACTTCTAAAGGAAATGGTATCGGTGATAGACTGGACAGTACCCGCTTACAATTGGAAGTCGTCTTCTGAAGAAAATGTTCTTTGTGTTTGACACTGTTCCTTTAATAAAGTGTTCGCCCACCAATGTTATACGGACGTATAACTCAAATATTGACATGACTTCCAAAGATTTCCAATAAATATTCTCTGTTGTTTTAAACACTTTAAAACGTAATTCTTGTGAACTTATAGAACTGGTCGCACAGACTATTAGACTATAAATGAATTAATAAATTAGTTAAAATTCAAAACATTAAAAATAACTGGTCCTAACGTCTAGGGGCTGTATAGACAGAACTGGTCCTAACATCTAGGGGTTGTATAGATAGAACTGTTCCTAACGACTAGGGGCTGTATAGATAGAACTGGTCCTAACGTCTAGGGGCAGTATAGACAGAAGTGGTCCTAATGTCTAGAGGCAGTATAGATAGAACTGGTCCTAATGTCTAGGGGCTGTATAGATAGAACTGGTCCTAATGTCTAGGGGCAGTATAGACAGAAGTGGTCCTAATGTCTAGGGGCTGTATAGATAGAACTGGTCCTAATGTCTAGGGGCAGTATAGATAGAACTGTTCCTAATGTCTAGGGGCTGTATAGATAGAACTGGTCCTAATGTCTAGAGGTTGTATAGACAGAACTGGTCCTAATGTCTAGAGGCAGTATATATAGAACTTGTCCTAATGTCTAGGGGCTGTATAGACAGAACTGGTCCTAGCGTCTAGGGGCAGTATAGACAGAACTGGTCCTAATGTCTAGGGGCTGTATAGATAGAACTGGTCCTAATGTCTAGAGGCAATATAGATAGAACTGGTCCTAACGTCTAGGGGCAGTATAGATAGAACTGGTCCTAATGTCTAGGGGCAGTATAGACAGAACTGGTCCTAGCGTCTAGGGGCAGTATAGACAGAACTGGTCCTAATGTCTAGAGGCAATATAGATAGAACTGGTCCTAACGTCTAGGGGCAGTATAGATAGAACTGGTCCTAACATCTAGGGGCAGTATAGATAGAACTGGTCCTAATGTCTAGGGGCAGTATAGACAGAACTGGTCCTAGCGTCTAGGGGCAGTATAGACAGAACTGGTCCTAATGTCTAGAGGCAATATAGATAGAACTGGTCCTAACGTCTAGGGGTTGTATAGATAGAAGTTGTCCTAACGACTAGAGGCAGTATAGATAGAACTGGTCCTAACGGCTAGGGGCTGCACAAATAGAACTGATCCTAACGACAAGAGGCAGTATAGGAGGGATTGTTCCCCCTTGGCAGACAAAGCATCGCATGTGTGCATATGACATATCTGAAGTTATGTCTCTCGGAGGATTGAATGTCATACAGTACATGGCGTCCTCTACTTACATCGTCCCAAACGATAGGTGTGGGGCGCACACCGCTACAGATGCACTGCAGCATTAATTGGCTTCTCCGGAAATCTACATGCAGGATTTGTAATCAATTTTGGGATTATGAAGATAGCCAATATCCTGGTTAGAAAGCGACTCTTAATACCACCATAGTCACGAGGGTATCTTAATTGCCTTAACGTGTAAATGGTTCCAAGAATATAGGCCGATTTAATTGATGGCGTCGCCGAGATTTCAGAGATCTAATAGATTCTGTTGCAGTGGTTTCTTCAAATGAAAGTACGTTGGGAATATGTACGCTGTGTGCACGTTGTCACAAAAAGTCAATATAGAGAATTCTCAAGTTGACACATTATTAAGATGACAATCGAGCGATTAAGATTATTTTAACAGATTTTACAACGCCAATTACAATATTGGCATCAATCTCTCCTGAAGAGGGCAAGATGACTTGTTACAAACTGTTCTTTTTCACATTTGGTTTTATTGGCACGCTATCGGAAGATCCTCGGGAATTAATTTATCCTATCGTACCATTGTAGACATCTGATACTATGATAGATGCACATTTTCTGTGTTGTTTGAAGTCGGTAGCTATATGTACTGTATTTGTAATATATGGCATTGTGTAGAGATGAAATCTTGATTAAACGAGGGTTATATACTTATGAAGACGCCTCCCAATGCCAGTAATGCAAGACAACGTTACAGCTGTGTTAGTATGCGGCGACATACATATTTTGTCTAGAAACGACAGTAGATTTAGGTCATATTACCTAATCAAAGGACTTCAAATTGAACTTGACTTATGATACCTCGGTACACACAACAGTCTTTGAAAAGAGAGTGAGAGAGAAAGGCGGGTAGACACAGACAGAGACAGAGAGGCGGGGATAGAAAAGAAGACCGACAGAGATAGACGGAGACAGAAAGAGACAGTAACAAAGAGACAGAAATAGAGCCAAAAAGAGACAGACAGAGACAGACGGAGACAGAAACAGACGGAGACAGGCAGAAACAGAGAGACAGATATAGAGACAAACAGAGACAGAAACAGAGAACAGGAAAATAGAGACAAACGCAGATAGAGACAGAAACTGAGGGACAGAGATAGAGACAAACAAAGATAGGCGGAGACGGAAACAGAATCAGAGAGACAGAGATAGAGATAAAGATCGACAGACAGAAACAGAGAGGCAGAGATAGAGACAAACAGAGACAGAAACAGAGAACAGGAAAATAGAGACAGACGCAGATAGAGACAGAAACGGAGGGACAGAGATAGAGACAAACAAAGATAGGCGGAGACGGAAACAGAATCAGAGAGACAGAGATAGAGATAGACAAAGATCGACAGACAGAAACAGAGAGGCAGATATAGAGACAAACAGAGACAGAAACAGAGAACAGGAAAATAGAGACAGACGCAGACAGAGACAGAAACAGAGGGACAGAGATAGAGACAAACAAAGGCGGAGACGGAAACAGAATCAGAGAGACAGAGATAGACAAAGATCGACAGACAGAAACAGAGAGGCAGATATAGAGACAAACAGAGACAGAAACAGAGAACAGGAAAATAGAGACAGACGCAGACAGAGACAGAAACGGAGGGACAGAGATAGAGACAAACAAAGATAGGCGGAGACGGAAACAGAATCAGAGAGACAGAGATAGAGATAGACAAAGATCGACAGACAGAAACAGAGAGGCAGAGATAGACAAAGATCGACAGACAGAAACAGAGAGGCAGAGATAGAGGTTTATCTTTTAGTATTCAGAAGTTAAATGATAAAAGTAATCTAACACACAGCTTCACGGGTTGGGAACGTATTACATGTACAAATAAGCTGTTAACTGCAGGACGCGTTAGATAACAGGTCGTTTTAATAAAATATTTGTAAAATATTCATCGTCACTCATCTAGGTTTCTTCTACCGTCTGTAAACAACAATTTTATGGAACTTCATGCATTTTATTTTTTTTTATTTCATGATGGTTGCGGCCTTAGATGTACGCTGTGTGCTTCTTTTGTTCATTCTCAAAATAGTTTTACTGGGCCTGCTGTAGAATATACAACGATTTTATATCTCTCAACGGTGCCATACCTGTTTTCTCAACAACAAAAACACAAGACAAGCACGTGAGGTTTACGACTTGAAATTCAAGACCAAGAACTCCCCAAATCAACATGCCCTCCCCGAGTGAAAACCATTCCTTTTTTTGAGAACTAGATGGGGTAAACATCTTTTAAGAACTGAAAAATGAGTCCAGATACTAGAAGTTGGACATAATATATCAGACCTCGAGGTATTTTTTTTTCTCTTTTTTTTTTGTGATTTTCTTTTTCTTTTTATTTCGGTATAAACTTTGAAGATTATCAAAATTTATACAAGTACGTAATACGCCTCTTACTGTTTAAGTCATTATGGCGTATTGTTTCCGCTAAAACTGTTCACAGATATTGATGTAACGTCTCTGTGGTAATCAAACTCGACATCATATTCCGCTTCATCAAAGGACCTACAATATTCTGACGGTGATGAATCCATAAGTAACGAGAGGGATAAAAGCTCTCTCTCGCCTGATCGGAGAGTAGGACAGAATGTTCAGCTTATGATTTATGACTTAATTTCTTCTCTTTATCAGATAATGACGATTCTGACAATAGACCGGGTTTTTTTTAATTCCAGCGATTACCTCCCTTAGAAAAACTCTTTAGTAAAAAAACGAAAGCTATGTCGCATGTCTGTTTTTTCAAAACAATTGTCTTTGAATAAAAGGAATATATTATTCTTCTTTTTTTCATATGGTTGTAGATAATGTATTAAATGCGATCGCATTGACAAGAGAGGCTGATAATTTCTGGACCGAAAGTTCTATCCCTAATGATTTTGTAATGTTAGCTCTATATAATTTTTGAAAGGACAATAACACTTGCGTTCTAGAGTATTACGTCATTGATTATACGTAACAAATTTTACAACAATGTCAACATTCATTACTTTAACGAGAATTTTAACATTCATTAATCTAACGACAATTTTAACATTCATTAATTTGACGACAATATTAACATTCATCAATTTAAAGACACTATTCACATTCATAATGTACCGACAATGTTCACATTCATTAATTTAACGACAATGTTCACATTCATTAATTTAACGACAATGTTCACATTCATTAATTTAACGACAATGTTGACATTCATTAATTTAACGACAATGTTGACATTCATTAATTTGACGACAATGTTCACATTCATTAATGTAACGACAATGTTCACATTCATTAATTTAACGACAATGTTGACATTCATTAATTTAACGACAATGTTCATTCATTAATTTGACGACATTAATTCATTAATGTAACGACAATGTTCACATTCATTAATGTAACGTCATTTTTCACATGAATTAATGTAACGACAATGTTCACATCCATTATGCTGTTATTGATATTCTCAGTGATCAGGCTCGTGGTCAGTAAAATTCTTAATATAAATCACAGTATGATAGATGTGAATATTGAAATCATGTTCGGGAGAGTGATGCCTGTGGTGAACATGTAATTGTCACCCTGTATCTAGGTGTGGTCACCCTTTACCTATAAAAGTGACGATCTCTTACCAATTCTTGACAAACAAGTATCGGCGCATTAATTTCTTAACAGTCGTGTCTACAAAATATTGCTGATTAATTTGCAATTTATTTTCTGATAAGCTGACCACCAAAGGAAAAAAGTGATTTTAAACTAATGAATAAAAAACACTCTTTCACTTGCGTTCAATCCAACGTAGATTAATATGATAGATCTACAAAAAAAAAAAAATGAAAGTATGTTTAAATTAAATACAATTGTACAGCTGATAGTATTGCAAATTACAATAAAAAGGCTGAATGTTTCCATCGTCTTACAGAAAAAAACGTTTTTCACCCTCTGATATCTAAAGTGAAAATTACCAAAGAAAATCTTCTTAATAAGACATGAGTTACGTTTCATATTTCTATGACAGATGATTTATCATCTGTGTGCCAAAGAAGTTTACGTATTTGAACAGGCATGTTTGTTAAAGTTATAATCGCATAGCTACCACAAACTACAGGCCAGTCATAAACCTTTCTCCTCTCCGACCGCTGGGACTCGTAGATAAAGGCCTGCATGCAAGCTTACTTTTAACGCTCCATTGTGTTCCCACTGACAAAGCAGACAAATAATTTCATCGAAGAAAAACGATATTATATTATTGAGTCGCATCAGATGCATAAAGCATATTATAATAGTTATGTTCATAGCCAGATAGAATTATGAAATTGGCAAATGATTTGGGAAGTTTTTACCCATATTTGTCAAATAAACGGGACTTCAGACTTGTACACATATATAACAACTAGCATTTTCTTTCAAACTTGCACTGTACTCTAGTAAAACAACAACACATAATTTCCGTATACTGTACTCTACATGTCAATGTCGCACTCTTTCACATTTATAGTGATTACACAAGGGGAAATTTTGACACCCAGCGCCTCGTTTTCGAATGGAACTCTTCTGCCGCAGGGTAATAAAGTGAGAACGTGAAACTCGTCTATTGTTGTTTGATGGAAACGCTATCACCCTTCCTCTCCTACACACTGACAGTCGTCCACAAAAAAAGTAGCCGTATGTGAGATGTTACCCAAATTTACTCATTCTTACACAATATTCATACTGGGTGCGAGATATGATGCCTGTCATTTACTACAAAGGTATATTTACATGCATTGCACAAAAAAAAACCAAAAAACCCGTGACTTCGTCACATTTCTATGTTTTACGGCATCAAGTGTCTTTGCTGTAAAATTCACTAAAGTGTAACCATGAGGTCACGTGATAACAGCGGACAGTTAAAAATCGCGGGACAATCTAGCACCTTACCAGTTCGACAGTACGCTGAACTAGGAGCTAAATGTTTAACTACCGCTTTAATTTCTTTTCATTACCTTTAATTAAGCAAAGAAAATTAATCAAACATGCTCCGTCAGCTGAGTGACAGGGACAGTGTTCTTAACACTTTAAAACAAGTCACACTGATCCGTCAGCGGAGTGACAGGGACAGTGTTCTTAACACTTTAAAACAAGTCACACTGATCCGTCAGCTGAGTGACAGGGACGGCGTTCTTAACACTTTAACACAGGCCACACTGATTCGTCAGCTGAGTGACAGGTACAGTGTTCTTAATACTTTAACACAGGCCACACTGATCCGTCAGCTGAGTGACAGGGACGGCGTTCTTAACACTTTAACACAGGCCACACTGATTCGTCACCTGAGTGACAGGTACAGTGTTCTTAATACTTTAACACAGGCCACACTGATCCGTCAGCTGAGTGACAGGGACGGCGTTCTTAATACTTTAACACAGGCCACACTGATCCGTCAGCTGAGTGACAGGGACAGTGTTCTTAACACTTTAACACAGGCCACACTGATCCGTCAGCTGAGTGACAGGGACAGTGTTCTTAACACTTTAAAACAAGTCACACTGATCCGTCAGCTGAGTGACAGGGACAGTGTTCTTAACACTCTAACACAAGTCACACTGATCCGTCAGCTGAGTGACAGGGACAGTGTTCTTAGCGCCTCGTTTTCGAATGGAACTCTGCTGCCGCAGGGTAATAAAGTGAGAACGTGAAACTCGTCTATTGTTGTTTGATGGAAACGCTATCACCCTTCCTTTCCTACACACTGACAGTCGTCCACAAAAAAAAAGTAGCCGTATGTGAGATGTTACCCAAATTTACTCATTCTTACACAATATTCATACTGGGTGCGAGATATGATGCCTGTCATTTACTACAAAGGTATATTTACATGCATTGCACAAAAAAACCCCAAAAAACCCGTGACTTTGTCACATTTCTATGTTTTACGGCATCAAGTGTCTTTGCTGTAAAATTCACTAAAGTGTAACCAAGAGGTCACGTGATAACAGCGGACAGTTAAAAATCACTTTAACAAGTCACACTGCACCTTACCAGTTCGACAGTACACTGAACTAGGAGCTAAATGTTTAACTACCGCTTTAATTTCTTTTCATTACCTTTAATTAAGCAAAGAAAATTAATCAAACATGCTCCGTCAGCTGAGTGACAGGGACAGTGTTCTTAACACTTTAAAACAAGTCACACTGATCCGTCAGCTGAGTGACAGGGACAGTGTTCTTAATACTTTAAAACAAGTCACACTGATCCGTCAGCTGAGTGACAGGGACAGTGTTCTTAACACTTTAAAACAAGTCACACTGATCCATCAGCTGAGTGACAGGGACAGTGTTCTTAACACTTTAAAACAAGTCACACTGATCCGTCAGCTGAGTGACAGGGACAGTGTTCTTAACACTTTAAAACAAGTCACACTGATCCGTCAGCTGAGTGACAGGGACAGTGTTCTTAACACTTTAAAACAAGTCACACTGATCCGTCAGCTGAGTGACAGGGACAGTGTTCTTAACACTTTAAAACAAGTCACACTGATCCGTCAGCTGAGTGACAGGGACAGTGTTCTTAACACAACAAGTCACACTGATCCGTCAGCTGAGTGACAGGGACAGTGTTCTTAACACTTTAACACAAGTCACACTGATCCGTCAGCTGAGTGACAGGGACAGTGTTCTTAACACTTTAAAACAAGTCACACTGATCCGTCAGCTGAGTGACAGGGACAGTGTTCTTAACACAACAAGTCACACTGATCCGTCAGCTGAGTGACAGGGACAGTGTTCTTAACACTTTAAAACAAGTCACACTGATCCGTCAGCTGAGTGAAAGGGACAGTGTTCTTAACACTTTAACACAAGTCACACTGATCCGTCAGCTGAGTGACAGGGACAGTGTTCTTAACACTTTAAAACAAGTCACACTGATCCGTCAGCTGAGTGACATGGACAGTGTTATTAACACTTTAAAACAAGTCACACTGATCCGTCAGCTGAGTGACAGGGACAGTGTTCTTAACACTTTAAAACAAGTCACACTGATCCGTCAGCTGAGTGACAGGGACAGTGTTCTTAACACTTTAAAACAAGTCACACTGATCCGTCAGCTGAGTGACAGGGACAGTGTTCTTAACACTTTAAAACAAGTCACACTGATCCGTCAGCTGAGTGACAGGGACAGTGTTCTTAACACTTTAAAACAAGCCACACTGATCCGTCAGCTGAGTGACAGGGACAGTGTTCTTAACACTTTAAAACAAGTCACACTGATCCGTCAGCTGAGTGACAGGGATGGTGTTCTTAACACTTTTGAGCACTGATCCGTCAGCTGAGTGAAGGGACAGTGTTCTTAACACTTTAAAACAAGTCACACTGATCCGTCAGCTGAGTGACAGGGACAGTGTTCTTAACACTTTAAAACAAGTCACACTGATCCGTCAGATGAGTGACTGAGACTTAATTTATTACAATTTACAAGGCATAAGTACATTGCGGTACTCAATGGAATGTGACTGTAGATTTATAATAGTGCCTACGCGTCACACAGCATATGTATTTTACGGATCGATTTTAAATGAAACGACGTTTGTTTTACAAGCCACACTGACCCGTCCGCTGAGTGACAGAGACCGTAATTTAACACTCCAGAAACCACACTAACCCGTCAACTGATTTACAAGCCATACTGACCTGTTCCATTAACACCTTCTTAGAAAACGAGGCAACAATATGTTATCAGTATGATGAACTCCGACGAACAGAGGAACACTCGACGACTAAGTGAATCATTTCATTTGATGATGGTTTAAGGCCAAAGTGAAGGTTGATTTCAGTATGATAATGAGTTTAAAGGAAATTTTGTTTCATTATATCACAAACAGTTTCAAAGTGTTAAAATATATGATAAAAAAACAATCTTTGTAATGAAAAGGCATGCACCGCGAAATTAACAACAGGCGAGGGAAATAACGCGTGCTTCCAATATGTAACGTGTCTCTTGATAGTAGAGCTTTCCTTTGACATCAGCACTGGAACATTCTTTGGCCAAAGGACATTCATGTTGGTCACAATAGCCAGAGCGAGTGTTGTTTTTTTAATTCTCATATGACTCAGTAATTGTAACACTCGGTGTATTTATGTATTACCCTAGTGTTTCGATAGATGTTTACGCCAGCATTGAACTATCAAAATATTTCACCGGTAATGATATCACTTAGAGTACCCAAATCGGCAAACGTAGATTTTCTTGTGCTTTCAAAGACAATCGTTCAATTTTATGGTTATCAACACAGAAAATAGTTTTCAGACCGAGCCTGATAACTGCATTTGGTATCCCGACATGCCCTAAAAATGTCCTAGTCTGATTGTACCTAAATACCCCGGTATACACTAAATGTCCCAGTCTGATAACTGTACCTGAACACCCCGGTATACACTAAATGTCCCAGTCTGATAACTGTACCTAAATACCCCGGTATACACTAAATGTCCCAGTCTGATAACTGTACCTAAATACCCCGGTATACAATAAATGTCCCTGATAACTGATAACTGTACCTAAATGTCCCACCCCGGTATACACTAAATGTCCCTGTCTGATAACTGTACCTGAATACCCCGGTATACACTAAATGTCCCAGTCTGATAACTGTACCTAAATACCCCGGTATACACTAAATATCCCACTCGGATAACTGTACCTAGATACCCCTGTATACAATAAATGACAGTCTGATAACTGTACCTAAATACCCCGGTATACACTAAATGTCCCAGTCTGATAACTGTACCTAAATACCTCGGTATACACTAAATGTCCCAGTCTGATAACTGTACCTAAATACCTCGGTATACACTAAATGTCCCAGTCTGATAACTGTACCTAAATACCCTAAATACCTCGGTATACACTAAATATACACTAAATGTCCCAGTCTGATAACTGTACCTTAATACCTCGGTATACACTAAATGTCCCAGTCTGATAACTGTACCTAAATACCCCGGTATACACTTAATGTTCCAGTCTGATAACTGTACCTAACAACCCCGGTATACACTAAATGTCCCAGTCTGATAACTGTACCTAAATACCCCGGTATACACTAAATGTCCCAGTCTGATAACTGTACCTAAATACCCCGGTATACACTAAATGTCCCAGTCTGATAACTGTACCTAAATACCTCGGTATACACTAAATGTCCCAGTCTGATAACTGTACCTAAATACCCCGGTATACACTAAATGTCCCAGTCTGATATCTGTACCTAAATACCTCGGTATACACTAAATGTCCCAGTCTGATAACTGTACCTAAATACCTCGGTATACACTAAATGTCCCAGTCTGATAACTGTACCTAAATACCTCGGTATACACTAAATGTCCCAGTCTGATAACTGTACCTAAATACCCCGGTATACACTAAATGTCCCAGTCTGATAACTGTACCTTAATACCCCGGTATACACTAAATGTCCCAGTCTGATAACTGTACCTAAATACCCCGGTATACACTAAATGTCCCAGTCTGATAACTGTACCTTAATACCTCGGTATACACTAAATGTCCCAGTCTGATAACTACCTGGTAATGCCCGTGGATTCTACAGTGGTCAGTCTGATAACTAACCCTGATAGCCCCAATGTATCATTGTGTCATCAGACAGTCTTTGGTAATTACCTTTCCCATACAATACAATTTTCGACCTCCGTTTTTAGGTCGAGATGAAACTTCGAAAATGATATTGCCATCTACATTCGGTCGCTGGAAATATAATTTCCCCTAGTTGATAAATCGTAGAATTGACCTCAACAGAGGTTAATAATTATTCACCATAGACCATATCACACGGTATCGGCCTTATATATAATCCTAAAGCTTTTATTTGTTTCTAAACGCAATTAGTCTATCTCCATCAGCAGCTATACTACTGTATCGGCCTACAGACATCCATATGCCATAAGATTTCTTTTGAAGTAGAAAATGACAGTTAACAGAACCACGTGGTCAGCAATATGACATTGTTTACTTTCAGTTACATAAACAGATAGTCATAAATAACAGAAGCCTATACGTCGTTTCGGTCGTGAAGGGCACGCGAAGGAATACAGTGACTGCGATACACACGGTTGTACTGTGGTAATGAAAGGCATAGAGATAAGCGCCTAAGATACACACAGCGGTACTCTGATCTTTAAAAGGCAAGCGACGGAGCACAGTGAATATCTTACACACGGCAGAACTCTGCTAGAGAATGACAAGCAAATGAACACAGCCCTTCTGGTCGTGAAAGGCAGGCGAAAGGATACAGCGACTACAATACACAAAGCGGTACTCTGGTCTTTAAAAGGCAAGCGACGGAACACAGTGAATATCTTACACAGAGGTACAGCGCCTATTATATACATGGCGGTCCCGTGATTGAGAAAGGCAAATGAAGTTATGCATCGCCTACAATACAAGCGGCGATGCTCGTCTTCAGGCAGATGAAAGGTTAACACCCAGCAGTGTTCATCTTCATCGTTAAGGTCTGGAAGACGTTACTTACCTGGGTTATCTAAGAATCGATGAAACAGCGAAACCACCTGTTATACCAACGTACACCGGACAAAATTAGACGGAGCCAGACAGTAAACTTTTCTTAACTTATCAACAAAAACAGACTTCATCTTCTCTACCTGATCACAAAGTATGACTTTTCTTTACACTATCAACAAAGCCAGATTATACTTTTCCTACCCTGACAACGAATAAACGCAATGCTTTCCCTCCAACATCATCAAATATAGTAAAAACTTTCCTTGTCCAATTAAAAATGAACAGGCGTAGACGTTACTCGCCTAAACTCACAAACAATGTTACAACTGCGAAAAAAAATCTGTAAAAACACTGTAGATTAAATTACGTTTAATTAACAAAATAGTAGTCTGTATGAGCCCTGTGTATGACCGATTGTATGACTGATAAAAACCGACATATTTACACCATAGTTTGCCTTGTCTTTGGAATGAGAATACCGATGTACCAGACAGGAGATGTGATGAATTGTCTGAAAACAAATCTGAAATACCTTGGGAACCAATCCTGTTTATTACATATACAAATGCCACAAGTAGACGTTGCATTATTAATAACATAGCGTCATTATGTGAAAAGAATCTAGTTTATTTGAAAGTGCGTCCCCGAAAGCATCAATCTTGGTACAAAAATGAAACAAATAATGACCGAGTGTGTTTTATGCTGACAGATATAAATAAATTAGATTTTGAGAATTAGAACATCATTCTATAGTTCTGATTTGGCCCGCCGTTATTTATGACAATTTTTCTAAACCTCTCTGTGTACCTCAACTACACATGGCGCGATTAATTGTTTTGGGAACTTTTTCGTCTATATCTGAATCTCTGCTTCGTTTATCATACTCAAAACTCCACTTGAATTTATATTTCGTTCAGGAGTGACATTCATCAGTTTTCGTATTTTAACTTTGTTTTCTTCCCAACAAAGGACAAAGTTATTAATTTAACAAACATACAAACATAGGTAGAGTAAAATTAAATAGGCCTGCCGAGGAAATGTGGCACAATTATGGATGACTGTTTCAAAGTGATCGCAATATCGACTCACTACACGCTAATATATAATGTTTGGTAATAAAGACAAATGAAGTCAGTAGGATAAACAGGCACATATTATAAATATTAAGGTAGAATAAACTTGGGGTGAATAATAATAATGAAGTTAAAACAGGCAGAAGTGTCGAGGACAAGCAATCGGAAAGGAATGGAAATGGTCACTGCTTGTAGGTGTTGTCGCCTTTGAACTCTCGGAATTGTCTGCTGTATAGAAGTATTGGAGAAAGACGTTGCATCAATTGGTAGCAGTAAAAAGACCCTTGTCTGTTATGTAATGGTGTTATTCCTTGTCTATCCCCATGAGACCACCCTTTAACATTTGTCACCTTCTTCAATGTATTTTGTTAATATATTTCCCCAGGCCTCTTACGTTACGTTATATAAAATAAAAAGTGGTCATGGAGGCTTAATCTTTGCTACTTAAGGCTTGCAGAGGGACAACAGTAAATCAGTTAATCAGTTTATTTACTTTAAACCTTACGGTTTATCAGTACAGTGCATATATACAAAGACAACAACAAATATAGGAAATACATAGCACACAGCACTCACAGATCACGTACACAGGATCAAAGTGTAGAGAATAAGTCCATATATCTAACTCTACACATATAAATTAAATTTTTGTCTTAAACAGTATTTATTCTCCTTTGGTTACTAATACTTATAAATTTTCCTAAATTCGACAGTAAATTAAGAATGTGACATGCAATTGTTTTCGTTGCGATCACATATACGCTCAGTGTCTAGAAAGCAAATCATACCTAGATTTATGTAAAACATTTTTGGTGTTTAAATCACCATCTTACATACAACAATTTGGGATGTTTTAGGTCTGCTATAAAGGACCTTCGGCATCTAAATTTACACCACCGCTCTCGATTTAGATTTATAACTTTGTGTTTGTTTTATGTTCTATGTATGTGATGTATGTTATGTAATATTTGTGTCTTGATAAAAGGGCAGGTTGCCTCGAAAATTTGACAATTCGCTTGTCCGTACTGTTGCTATTATTTCATAGATTTATATAAATCCTGTTTGATTTTAAGTGGTAGATTCTATCACTGAAGAAGTGAGAATTTTCTACCAATTTGATAATTAATCAATGCTTATAAAGATATTGATTTGTTGGCTACAAATTGTTGATTCCAGTTGAGTTGGAGGAAGAAAACCAAATTATTTGTATCCTATGTCGAAGTAATCTTATACAGACTAAACCTTAAACCCTAATACACCAGAAAAGGTGCGTATTTCTGTAGTTCTAATTGTAACCTGTTGTTTTGTGAACAAAGAACGTGAGATTTGAAAAAAAAAACTTTCTAGATCTGTGTTCTCTATCGCACTTCGGTGCTCGTTTTCAGAAAAAAAAGCAAGCTAATATTAGGATCTTCTGTGTGACAAAAGAAACAATGTATAGATTGTGGTACCGTTATCGGCGTGCGGGGGTGCCGAATGAGCTTGGAATGGTTCCACAGCCACGGGCTTATAAAGCTCTTGTAAGGCAAGCGCAAGTAATTCAAATTACTAAGCGTTAAAGTGATAATGACCACCGTAACGTATATATAATTGGCATGACTTTCTATTTCCTGAAAGCTATAAAAACGTGAAGCGAAAAATTAGAAGAGCTTCATCAAGGTTGACAACAGTATATTAGCACTATGTTTAATATCCCAGTACAAATTACGAACACCTACACCCTACAAGCCGTATTTTAACTATTGCCACACAAGTCTTACAGTTATAGTACGTAGAGCGCGTACGTCTGATACAGAAAATTTCAGATAAGGGAATAACCCCGTATTTGAAACACCAAACCTTCAAGCTACCTTTTCTATTTTTTCATTGAAGCATCCCGACCTCTCCTGCAAATAGTATACATGTATGTACATCGCGCGTGTTTCGAGAATCCCTATAATGTATGTCATTCCTGGAGCCACATCTCTGCCTTAACGCCTGGTCCCAACCTCCTGGATATTTAAAGGCGAAGAGTCAACTGGTCAGATGAAAGCTGATAGACAGCATGATTCGTGTGTGAAGACCAAGAAATATGACCATCAGAATCACATTCTGGGCGGAACAGAATTTAGTGATGGGGGTGATACTTTTTGGATAGTTTTCTATAAATGGACAGAGGTATTATGTCCAGATACTTCAACCTTTAGCTTGACTCGATTTCCATGCCCATCTGTTGTCAGATTGGCCTATTCTGATGGATGACAATGCCAAACCACACTAGAGTCCGCCTGGTGCAACACCATCTTCAACAAACAGGATGCGCCTGTGACCTGCAACGTCATCAGACATAAACACAATTGAGCATGTGTGATACTGTCTCGGACCAGACGTTAAGTCGCAAAATCCAAAATGCCAAACAACTGAATAATTAGGGGCTGCATTGATTAAGGAGCCGCAGAGGTTTCCTCAGAACAACCTTCGGCGTCCGGTCAATGATATGAAATGTCGCGAACAAAAATTATACCGGAAATGTTGTGGCAATACCCGATTTCGACATTTCCAAGAACATTATCACTCTCTCATTCATCAATCGTCTTGAGTAAAGTAAAACAGTTTAGTGATTTGATGACGTTGATAAGAGACAGTTAAAGTCAACTTTTTTCTAGGCTTAATTAATGTCTTTTTCAGTACATCTTTTAAAAATAATACTCACTTCCGGTTCTGTAAATTTATTTTCTTATCGACTGTATATATTTTCGTTAGATACCTAAAACATTGCTATATCTGTATCTGTATTTATACGTCATAAATCCCCAGTTGGGCTATTTATATACATCCTGTTGATTTGTCATTGAATATTTTCCCTAAATACAACGAAGAAAAAGCAAGCCCGAACTAAAATATTGGTGGTTCCCTAACTTCTTGTCAAGTGTATTTTACATGTTATGATTGTTTTGGTTCAGACAAAGTTAAATGTGTCGAAACTCATTAGTATAGTTTTCAATTTTACAGACCTCATTCTCCATTAAGCACACAAGACATTCGGGAGTCGTTTTAATGTCCTTTTGTTTTTCAGTGGTTTCTTTGTGAATCTTGCTTCTGTTCCTATTTTGCCTTAGTTATACGATTTTGTCAAAACTACAGTATACAATATAAATCGGACATAAGTGACAGAGACAGTATTTATAAAGAATTAAGAGGAGGGCGCCTTTGTATGAGAGGTTATTAAGATCCCTTTATTTTTTGTAGATAAAGAAATTACGGTAGAGAAAATTTATATATAAAGAAATAACAGGAGGGCGCCTTTGTTTGAGAGGTTATTAAGATCTCTTTCTGTTTTGTAGTTAAAGAAATTACAATGGAGAAAATTTATATATAAAGAAATAACAGGAGGGCGCCTTTGTAGATTAAGATGTGAGATTCGAGCGCTATTGAAGGGGAGATAATTAAGATCGCTTTACTTATGTAGATAAAGAAACGGCAATTGGGAAACTTTATATATAAAAAATAACAGTAGTGGAACTTTATAAATAAATCAATGATAGTAAATAAACTATAAGGATGAAGAAATGACATGGCAGTGCCTTTGATGATCGAAATGTGAAGGTTATTATCAAAACTACCAGTAAGGAAACTTTGTAGATAAACAAGTTACAGAAAGGACGCAATATTGATAAATCAAAGATGGAAGGGCGCATTTACATACTGAAATGACAGTAGAAATTCATTGTAGATAAAGAAATGGCATTAAAATGCCTTTATAGATAAAGAAAAGGTATTAAAATGCATTTGTAGATAAAGAATATAATATAGTATATAGAATTGAATTGGTCCACAATCCCCTGGTATATAGAATTGAATTGGTCCACAACCCCCTGGTATATAGAATTGAATTGGTCCACAACCCCCTGGTATATAGAATTGAATTGGTCCACAACCCCCTGGTATATAGAATGAGTTGGTACACAACCCCCTGGTATATAGAATTGAATTGGTCCACAATTCCCTGGTATATAGAATTGAATTGGTCCACAACCCCCTGGTATATAGAATTGAATTGGTCCACAATCCCCTGGTATATAGAATTGAATTGGTCCACAATCCCCTGGTATATAGAATGAGTTGGTACACAACCCCCTGGTATATAGAATTGAATTGGTCCACAACCCCCTGGTATATAGAATGAGTTGGTCCACAACCCCCTGGTATATAGAATCGAGTTAGTTCACAACCCCCTGGTATATAGAATGAGTTGGTTCTGAACCCTCTTGTTTATAGAATCGAGTTGGTTCCCGCCCCGTCCCCCACCCCCTCAACCCCCAACCCCCAACCCCCACCCCCACCCCTCTAACAATAGCTGTAACAATAATTCTCATTCTATCTTATACTGTAGCTATTAGTATTATTGATGTAAATAGCTATATGATCCACTATGTCCAGATGATTTATATCAGTCAGCGCAGAACAAGTTGTTGATCTTATCTCTGATATGGTTGGAGTAATTTGATGATATATTGGACTGTCGTTCCTGTATGGTCTACTGCTCCTCGCCGCTCTGTACGATATGTGTACATCTGACCGTTCAGAAATGATGGAACAGGTTTGCACATGGAAGAGACGGCAAACTGATAGTACAGGTCTTCGTTTATAAGTTGTGTTACAGATATGTACTTTAACGACATGACATCATATCAGCAACATCTGTTATTATTGATGTGATAACCATGAGAGACGAAAATCTATACTGTATAAACATTTTATAAACATATCATTTCCTTAAAACACAACATTCAATACGTTTGCTGCTAAGGAAATCGAATAACGTAGCTTTGAAATCGAGAATGATATAATATATTTTGACCGAATTTCACATGGTTTTACATAATGATGAAGCGACGCTACAATATCAATGATATATAGGTTTTTAGGACGAAATGTCATGACTGGTAATATTTACAACGTGGTGAAAGCGAATCCCATCGGCTGTTCGTCTTTGTTAATAAAGCATGACATGTATTAGGCTCCAATGTAAAATCCTTGCAATCTGAGCTGTGTTTGGGTTATAGAAATATCTACTATAGTCTGCGTTAGTGAGAGGATGAAAGTCGTCGCAATGTGGGTCATCGGCAGTAGCAGCTCTGATAATGTAAAGTTCAATCGATAATAAAAATCAAACTTTACTACAAACCTGTCTCTATGATATTTTATTATATTACAGCGGTAAAATACAAACAATTGAATAAATAGTTATCTTTGTTTATGCTTTTCCTGGTCTTTCATTTCACGATTCATCGGACAGGTAGAACTACAGAAGGAAAAATACATCGTACAGGTAGAACTACAGAAGGAAAAATACATTGTACAGGTAGAACTACAGAAGGAAAAATACATCGTACAGGTAAAACTACAAAAGGAAAAGTACATTGTACAGGTATAACTACAAAAGGAAAAGTACATCGTACAGGTAAAACTACAGAAGGAAAAATACATTGTACAGGTAGAACTACAGAAGGAAAAATACATTGTACAGGTAGAACTACAGAAGGAAAAGTACATCGTACAGGTAAAACTACAGAAGGAAAAATACAACGGACAGGTAGAAATACAGAAGGAAAAATACATTGTACAGGTAGAACTACAGAAGGAAAAATACATTGTACAGGTAGAACTACAGAAGGAAAAGTACATCGTACAGGTAAAACTACAGAAGGAAAAATACAACGGACAGGTAGAAATACAGAAGGAAAAATACATTGTACAGGTAAAAATACAGAAGGAAAATAAGATACATTATACAGGTTTATCTTCAGAAGGAAAAATAATTGCTACAGGTTGGACTACATTAAGAAAAATACATATTTCTTTAAAAATTGCCACTCATATTTCAAAACATGTATGTGACATTTCAGATTCTTGTCCGAACAAGCAAAGTAATGGGACTTGACTTTTTCATTTTTTTAACTCTCAGCCAAATCGGACAGATTTTGAAGACGGCTGAACTACATGAAAAATCACAAAAGCCACTTTGCTTCCTCTATGCATCTTTCTGGTTAGTTTTCCCTTTTGATGCATTAGAAATGTCTAAAGTTTCTGTACGGTTAAAGACAGCGCATGGCTACAGACGAAGGTGATGGGTGTAGGGTATCCTGACTATTGTCTACAAATTAAGAAAATATCCTTTAAATCAGAAATGCAATACACAGCGGTTCATAAAGATAAATCAAAGCGATAAAGGAAATATTGGAAACAATTTGATGCGGGCTTTTAATGGGAGATGTTCGTCAAGGGAGACAATAATAGGGGCCATCAGACAATCTTATCAGCAGATACATAGTACACCAGCTGTAATTACATTGTCGCAGCCAGATTAACAGCATTTAGACAGGTGATGAACATTTCAAGATTACTCATGGTAAAAACGAGGCAGAGTTTCGCTGAGTTGCGTATCTTTATCAAATTATTTTTAGGAATATGCCCCTTCGGCAAAGCCATGTACAATTACATATCGCAGTATATGTACACCTGTCAATTCATTCCAAATTCTATCTGTCATAGGATTGTGATGAAACCTTTCCATTGGCGTCGAATTCTCAAATTTAAGTTTATAAAACGAAATGAAAAAGATTGACCTTACAGCAAACGGTAGACAATAAAATCGGCTTTTTATATTATACATGTAGCCCCCAAACAAACTAGTAGTCATTTTCATCTTGCGGTGGCACAACACAAAGCAAAGCATGTCTGGATTATCCTGTGTTAAAGAGCTACGTCACTTCTACCGTGTATTGTTGTGTCTGTCGCGTTTGCTTTTCGTTAATTTTTTTTTCTGTTTGCAATTTGTCAGACAACAGTGCAAAAATATGAAAGGTCAAATGTCAGCCACCATGGTATCAAGTATAAGCATAAAAAACATAGATTTCAACATAAGTACCGTATGATGATCGTATTTTATCGTGTGCCTTATTTAAGTCTGAATATTTAGGGGTTTGGGCGATACCTAGGTAGCCTTACAGAGTACGTAGATCGTTCTGACGGTGTCAAGGTGACTGTACACTACATAGATCGTTCTGACGGTGTCAGGGTGACCGTACACTACATAGGTCGTTCTGACGGTGTCAAGGTGACCGTACACTACATAGGTCGTTCTGACGGTGTCAAGGTGACCGTACACTACATAGGTCGTTCTGACGGTGTCAAGGTGACTGTACACTACATAGGTCGTTCTGACGGTATCAGGGTGACCGTACACTACATAGGTCGTTCTGACGGTGTAAAGGTGACTGTACACCACATAGGTCGTTCTGACGGTGTAAAGGTGACCGTACACTACATAGGTCGTTCTGACGGTGTCAAGGTGACTGTACACTACATAGGTCGTTCTGACGGTGTAAAGGTAACTGTACACTACATAGGTCGTTCTGACGGTGTCGGGGTGACTGTACACTACATAGGTCGTTCTGACGGTGTAAAGGTGACTGTACGCTACATAGGTCGTTCTGACGGTGTCAAGGTGACTGTACACTACATAGGTCGTTCTGACGGTGTAAAGGTGACTGTACACTACATAGGTCGTTCTGACGGTGTCAGGGTGACCGTACACTACATAGGTCGTTCTGACGGTGTCAAGGTGACTGTACACTACATAGGTCGTTCTGACGGTGTCAAGGTGACTGTACACTACATAGGTCGTTCGGACGGTGTCAAGGTGACTGTACACTACATAGGTCGTTCTGACAGTGTCAAGGTGACTGTACACTACATAGGTCGTTCTGACGGTGTCAAGGTGACCGTACACTACATAGGTCGTTCTGACGGTGTCAAGGTGACTGTACACTACATAGGTCGTTCTGACAGTGTCAAGGTGACCGTACACTACAAGGTGACCGTACACTACATAGGTCGTTCTGACGGTGTCAAGGTGACCGTACACTACATAGGTCGTTCTGACGGAGTCAGGATGACCGTACACTACATAGGTCGTTCTGACGGTGTCAAGGTGACTGTACACTACATAGGTCGTTCTGACGGTGTCAAGGTGACTGTACACTACATAGGTCGTTCTGACGGTGTCAGGGTGACTGTACACTACATAGGTCGTTCTGACGGTGTCAGGGTGACTGTACACTACATAGGTCGTTCTGACGGTGTCAAGGTGAGGGTACACTTCATAGATCGTCCGGATGATGGCCATAACATAGAACATAAATGTTGTAATGATAATGTTTGGGAGGGGATTATGTCACTTTAACATATGTATTTGTGATATCACCATTGACAACAAATATATTAAGAAGGAAGAAGATTCAAGTGTCAACGTTGTCGCTATATCTATAGTTAAAAGCAAATTCTGGTAAAAATTCGTATTTACGTCAGGCGCGTTGACCACTAAGGAGTTTTGAAAATTGCATGGGAAAATTCTCGTTTAGAAATGCAATATATTCAGAAGAAGACTTATAGTATCTGTTGCTGCAATCTGTCATTTTAAAACTTATTTTGGGAGATTAAAGAAGTATATCTGTTGCTATGGTAATCGTTCGAAATTTAAGGAAGTCAATTGCATGTGAACAGCTATGACAATATAGCCGTTTGTCTGTTTTGTTTATCGAGTTGTGGCGAAAAAAAAACGTAGAAAACATTTCGGTTGGAAATGTTACGACTGGGCATACGTGAGAGATTCTCGCGAGATGTGGCGCGAGACAAAGGTTACCGACCCGGGTGGAAGTAATTGATCACATCTAGTGTATAAAACGATTTCCGCTAAATCCGGAATAGCCGCACTCTTGGTAATAAACACATACTATGAACTGTCAGACTGCAGTGAAATTGACAACTTATATGAAATTTGTGTCAGCCCAGTATTGCAAAGGTCGTTACTAATTTAATCAAATTGTTCACCCAGACCCGCAGTTTTGTGTGAGGTTTTTGGCTTTTCGAAATAAATGAAATAGTCTTGCCTTTGCCGGCCAAAGTCATTCAATATTCGACAGTAAGTCATTCTGTCTAGTGAATTTCAAATCCGCCATATTGGATTTCACTTCACACGGGAGATTAAGCTGTATTATCAGGCAGGAGAATCATGCATCGTACTGAACTGATGGGTGAATCCTAAAATTAAAAGATTAAAACAGAAATATCTTTAAATGTTGCAAACAATTTTAAAAAAAACGTACAAAACAAATGTTATTCAAACGATCCAAGGAATGGCGTTTTTTGGTGCGTGGAATGATCAGCATTTCTGAAACAAACAACGCCATCGCAACCGAAAACGCCTAATGTAATAATGTTGACTCATCTATCGTGAATTAATGTATTTAATGTTAGTTTCAAATAAATAGAAATTTCGCGTATAATTTATTAAACATCAAAATATGATAAACACGAATAATTTGAAGCAAACCCTTTGTAACATCAATTGTTTACCAAATCGAATTTAATTGAAAAATAGAAACACTGTAGTATACATCCGAATTGACGCAAATGATATCCGCTTATACATGAAACATTTTCGACCCATTTTCGAGTTTTCCTTATTCCAAACATAAAATTACTTATTTTCAACCCATTTTCGAGTTTTCCTTATTTTAAAGATAAAATTACTTATTTGCAACACATGTTGTTTACTGATAATTGTCTGCTTCAGAAAATTACTAGGAGGGAGACCACTCGCTTTAGAACGATAAAATATCTATTGACCATATCTCATTAATACTATATCACATTCTGGGGATTCCAAGCATTGAAACAATGTCTATGAAGTGATAATGGTCGGCACACAATAACTGGATGTATATTGGTGTGATTCTAGTGCTCGAGCACTGTCCCACACTGACGTCAGACACTACTCCGGAAGTACAGAGCTATAGATACAGATGCTTTAATTCCCGTAGAACAATTTCCGACTCTTATCCGAGGGATGCCTCACTTTCAGCAAACACACAGTGACGCGTGGCAGTAGACGAGTTCAAGTGGATACTTGAATGGTGAAATGATTTTTTGAAATCTCGATTTCATCTCTTCAAAATGAAATAAAGATTTAATTATGTCACTGTAAGTGAATCAATGTACTTTACATACAAGACAAGTATCCCATAATTGACTTGAGTGTTAACGTTGTAATTCACTGATGATAAAGCTGTCCATCACAACCCTCCTTAATGATAAATAAGGGTGACATTTCAATGACTGTGTTTTCGATCGTATTAACGTCTTCAAATGAAACTATGTTATATGCTATAATCGTTTCTCGCTTGTTTTTCGTCTCTCTGTCATTCCGCATCAGAAAGCGATCGTTTATGACCGTTTAAACTTTTATGTGTTCCCCCGACGTTAACCACGTGATGTGGTGTAGGTTTGATGGCTGCTCTTGAGCATTTCAGTGTTTGCAGTTTTTGCAAATAAAAAAATATATATCGAAGCACTTGGAATTATCTGACACGTAAACTCCACGTTCATGTTCCAGTAAAGAGATAGCATTGTGTCCCGTGTACGGTGGTGAAATTGTTGTGTCTAGAACATAGGGACATGTCGGGAATTTTCCTCTTTAATCTTCGACATCCTGCAGTGATTAATCACGTGACACACATGTAATATTCTTTGCACTATTGATAAAAATTGGGAAAACGATTTCTAAATTATTCTTCGACATAAAAACGGACAAACATTTAAAATTTTAAATCGACCCTCGTTGCCAGTTACGGCCCCCTCAGAAACACACCATTTGATGGCATGTTGAAAGAGATGCGCCTTCTCGCGAGAGCGGTTATTGTTGGCCGTTTGTTAACGTCAAATAATGATCAATTGTAAAATGCAAGCGTCTCGTGTTACTTTACAAAAATGTTATTTTTAAAACTTGGAATGTAGGAGAATTCCTGATGGAGGTGCTACTTTTAGTACAATTGAGGTCGACTTCTACAAAGACAGCTGTGGAAAACTCTGGTTAAAAGTTTAACGAGTGTTTAAGTGTATACCCCATATCCCGGAATAAATACTTGCTTGTTACGTAACATTAAAAACAAATGCATCAGACAAATGCAGCTCTCTCTCTCTCTCTCTCTCTCTCTCTCTCTCTCTCTCTCTCTCTCTCTCTCTCTCTCTCTCTCTCTCTCTCTCTCTCTCTGCGTCTCTCTCTGTCTGTCTCTCTCTGTCTGTCTGTCTCTGTCTCCCTCCCCCCCCCCTCTCTCTCTCTCTCTCTCTCTCTCTCTCTCTCTCTCTCTCTCTCTCTCTCTCTCCATTAAATATATCATTTGATATAAATTGCATTGTTACATTTTATTCGAAACTGAATACATACTTTCTTCCACTGTCCGAGAAGTCTATTGGTATTAGCTGAACACAAGTACCTGTCATGATCACGAGGTTATATCAAACTTGTCTATATAGACCAATCTGAATTATATAACCTTGACATTCATACTAAGGGGCCCTACCTAGATCATACATTATATCGACATGATGCAATTTACAACAATTGATAAAAAGTTATATAAACGAATTGAACACAGAACCTTTTGTAATCACACATCTTCAAATAGATAAACTTTTTGCATAGACAATAACCGAAATTCATTCATAAATACCATGAAATAAAGACACGGTTAACGTGTACTCACAAGAAACCGGATCAGTGTACAAAACCTCAGCATACCGTACCGCATATGGCACGACTTCATTTATTGTAGCGATTAGGAATAAGCACGAGCGAAGAACTCGTTTAGGGAGCCTTGTTCATGTGACAACCCATGCTTGACAGGAAAATCACACTTGGCTTCTTTTTGAAGACGTGGTTACCACGCTCTTGTATTCTATATATATAAAACAGGACAAATCTTAATCGCGGTGTTTCAAATCTATTCATTTCAGAATGCCAATGAAATCAGACAGTGAACTAATGTCGGGCATTGCATTTTGTAAATTGTGGTAATGAATTTCGATCTTCATCTCCGTTTAACTGATTTTATGTCATTGTTTTTACATGCTATCATTAGGTATTACGGGATAGGTAACGTATATAGAACGTATGTGAAAGGGATCCGCAACACCAGAGCATAACATAAAAATCTCACCATATTTAAGTTTTTCGCGAAAATATTGCTACGTAGTTGGTTATTTTAAACATGAATACCTCCTAACAGTTTGATTTTATTCGTTAAATTGAATTTCAAGTGAAACAGAACCATGTATGCAAATTAATCTAAAACCACATAGACGACGTCATGACACCAATATAAGAAAAGCACCAAAGGGAGGATGTTGGGCTATTCTTTGCTTTCAAAAAAAGAGGATTTTAAACGTCGTTATGTCCAAATTTGACAACATATTTAAAAGACTTATTTAAATATGCAAATTGGATTTTCCCAGTTTTATCATCGCAACGCAGTAAAATGTTAAAATGACCTTTTATTTTTCATTGAATGATATATGACTAACCTGTAATCATTGTTTGATTCCAAGATGAGCTATTGTATTATACATCACTCATAGACAATCTGAAACACATACTGCAGGTGTCATCTTACAGTGTAAAATAAGTTATCTGTCGTACGACATTTAACGTATACTTACAGAAAAAAAAACTAGCGATAGATACTTTGTTTCCTCAAAAAAGATCAGACTTGTGTATTGAATATTATTTTGGTGATTTTTAGTGGGTAGAGGTGCAGTGCTTGTTGATATGGCGATATTTGAATTTTTGGCATTTTAGCGTAATCAGTCATTAATGTACTGACCACATCATTGTCATCTTTGTTTTTCTTGACACATGTTTTGCATTCCACACAAACACAAAATATGTTCAATAGATGGATTAAACCACATACTTAATAAGACTTCTAAATGTTCACTTTATCATGTGTAAAGTAATGATAGCACAGTGGTAAGCTCTACGCTCTCGACCACAAAGGTGCTTGGATCGAAACCTTAATCGACATATTTTTTTTCAATTAAAAAGGGAAATTACATGATGTCACAGTGTAAATAGTAGCAAGTGTCACTAAGTACATAAGTGTCTGTAAACGTCCTGTCTTATTTGTATTCGTTACTGTCCGTGCATTTACGTGTATGTCCTTATTTGGTGTGTTACCTGTTATGTATTGTCAGTGTCTGTCCTTATATAGTGTTGTCTTGAGACGTGAACGTGTCCAGGTGTGACAGGTGAGGAAATCATAACGTTTGGAACAAGCTATTTGTAGATGTTATACCATTGCCGGAAACAAATGACTCATAACACGAAGAACAATTCATTTGTGAAAAGTCTTAATCAGAAAAAATATATGCATAACGGTTATAACCAGGCAGTACTGCATCTAGGCACTTTAAAACACATGTTTACAAGTTTTGACCATAAGGAGTAAGCGGTTTACCAAACAATGTTCTAATACCAAGGTACTGCAACACTTACAGGAATCAAAGTAAATTTTACTTAAGGTATTTGAACTAGCGATGTCTTCTGGGAAAGACGCCTAATGGCGGAACTCTAATACAATCTAAATTGCAGAAGGAACGACAAACAGAAAGAACCTTTTACTCAGGCGACTGAGAAATATCTACGGACCTGTTATTACTGATAATCACCTCTCCAGCTGGAGATTACACTATACAACAAAGTGTGCCAATATTTCTATATATATAAACCATGTTTATAGAAACATGGTACGACCTGTTATGCTAGCAGAGACCAGGAGTAGTGAACTATAAGTACTGTTACGAGTGGCGAACTACACATCTCCGCTTCTCCACGTCATAGAATGATGAACTGCTCTGGGTGATAATTCTCGTTAAGTTCTTCCATGATGAAGAATGGAAATATTGATTAATAAATCTAACATTTTTTTAAACATTAATCAGCAATAAGGGTATTATTCATTACGAATTCTATAAAAATAATTCAAACTTGAAATCATTCGGTACGATTTATGGAGTTTTATCATAAACATGAATTGGTTATTTCAGGGATAACAAGGGAAATTTGTTTGATATACAATTCAGTTGAAAATTACTTTTTGCGCAGAAAAGGTTTACTTTCTAATTTTAGGAGAAACGTGCATTTTGCTGATTTGTTGATTGTTTAAAAAATGTGTAGATACTGATGTTGTTTTTACAATATATATTACTCTCAAATATTCCTTAATTGATCTTCTAGATTTAAAAATTGCCGAACTGTCAGCTCTTTCTTTATACACACTAATATACGTGTATTTTGTTTGAATCGAAGATTCAGACATTAGGTATGTCTTGCATTAGAAATAAGAAAATACCAACATGTCAACATTTTCATAATCCAAACTCAAATTCGATAATAATACTTCGGCAAAATAAAAACAAAAGAAATATCTACAAAGAGACTCCTCAAAAAGTACAAGGAGAATAAGACCAGGTGTTCCGGATGAGTAAGGGTCTTGGTTAATCCAAGAAAGTGATGTCACATTCTCTAATGACACCAGGGTATTCAACAATAGAACCATCAGTTGAATTAACGAGCTTCAAACATATCCAGCTTCATATAGCACGAATATTGAGATCATTAATTAAAACAACCATAAAATTTCCCACAACTTTCATCAACTTGCATTTTCTGAAGCCCTGTGTGACGAGCATTTCTGACATTCTGACATCTTGCACGAATGTTTTTATATGATAACCGACCTTGTAAATCAGTGTTAAAACGTTCACGAAGTCAAACAAAAAGGGCCAAAAACAAGGCACGACTTCCTCGGGTACTGGGTCAACGAACCTAGATAGAGAAAGCTTTTTTTCATATTGCGTATTGGAAACTGGTCATTTCTGTGATCGTGTAAATATTAAAGAATATGAATAATACGGCTAACGATTTTTTTACATTATGACATATACAATTATACAATTACAGACCTGCCACAAAAAAAGAAAGAAAGAAAAAAAAACTCATTTGGAAATTCAATCGATAACTAGTTCATTATTTTTTTAATGATATACCACGTCTTGGCGCAAAATCGTGATAGTAGCAGACAAAAATGTCACAACGCACGATAAAAAACCGCCGATATTTCTTATAAAGCAATAACGTAGCCGTAACATTTCCATACCCTTGTGTTCAGAGTGAGACAAAATAGGCAGGGTGTGTTGAAACTGGGAGTAATCGAGACAAAACCTCAATGTTGTGGATAATGGTGTTCTAAAAATAGGCACAAAAGTTATATCAACATAAAGATAGATATAACACTTCGTTTGATAAAAGGCGTTTGAAGTGAAGTAGAGTAAATTTATCTATAATAAGGTACCACGTCTGGTATAACATTATTTAAACATTTGCTTATTCATTGTGTTTCAAAATTTTGAATGGACTAGCAAGCGAATAAACAAGGTATGCTTATTACATGTAATAAATAATTACTTAGCATGCTCTACGAAATGTTTGAAGACTGAACTTATTGTGACGATCCTGGTATATTAACACAATACAAGGTAGCAACCATCATTTAATGGTAATTCGTACGTAACAGAAGTTGGCGTTGTTATGGTAAAAGTTAAGTAGCTCCGAAAGCCATAGCCGATGTCAGTCTCATTTCAACCATGAGTCGATCGCCGCAGCAGGGCGAGAACGAAAGACATTTATCGTAAATTAGTTTTTTTCTTATCGTCATATAAATCATATTCTGTGAGAAATAGTTTATGAAGTACTTCATGATAACATAAATATGTACTTGTTTATCGAGGCCCTGTAATTGGTGATTCGCACTTGTTATTCCGTGCTGTCAATTACTGTTGGAGTGAAATTACACGTTTAAAAGTGAGGTCATCTCTTAAATTCCGCCGAATCTCTACATCAAATGTAGGTCTGAACAGGGCTTCAAAGATGTTTTCTTCATATCATAATTAAATCATATATTGTTCAGAACTTTTTTCTCTATAGTAAACAGTACGATAATATCTATCTCAGTTTATCCGTCCAAACATGGATCTGCATATCTGTTTAAATGTCACCTGCTGCAACATAATTGACGTCTTTTGTTCACATAAACAAGACATTTAACATTTCCGTAATTGCTCCTTAGATAAGTGATTTTATAATCGCACTCAAAAGGACACTAAAGTTAGATGAGAAAAAGTTCAATAGAACCATCGGTGTGTTCGATTGGTTGAGGTAAAAGCTATTGCCCACTAAGGAAGAGTTAGGCAGAGTTAAGGTGTTTGCTGTGCTGTCACGTGAAGTCCAGTTCCCGGTGCTTTCTTTAAGAATAGATGATAAGGAAGGACATTTCTTTTTATACCCTGTGAATTGCTGATATACGTTCTTGTCTGGGTCTCTTAGCTCCCATAATTCTGTCTATCTTTACTTTTAAACTTAAACCTGAACTTTGAATTGAGTAAAAAGAAAAAATACTTCAATGTAATCGTCGAGACATTAATCTGAGTATTGTGTGTTCTTAGATAACTAAACATTAAATAAATCCTGAATAGAGAGGACGGAATCAAGGGAAATAACAAGATAGGGGGATATGAAGCTAAAAAAGAGTTTGCTTGCCAATGCATTGTTGTGTCACGAGATAGAACACAATTAGAAGACACCTCTGTGTATTGGGTGACTGTATAGCCCATTTCACGTGGCCATGTCTACAGAAGATAACATATCAATAATGCCTAGAAGTTTATTTTATAGAAAAAAGGCGACGTATGATGATACATCCATGGAGCTCTTCATCTCGGTCTTCGTGCATTTCATTACCTTAGGAATAATTTACTACAAAACGCCTTTATAAAGCAAAGACAAAAAAATGTTCAACATAATTGCAATATGAACCAACGCTAACATAATCAACAATTTAAAAAATCAGTTATCCGTTCATATTGCAATAATTTGATAAACATATTAAGTAATAAGTAAAAATTCAGCGCATGATGTATGGTATCCTGTGATGAGTCCTTCCACAGATTTTTCGCTATTGTCACGTGATATGGGAATCCGCTCGTTCGAAATACTTTGGGGACAGAGGACGAACTTTATGTTGTAAATCATAGGAGATAATTTCTTTATAAACCTATGATGTAATTATCACTAGTTGCGGTAACGTAACAGAGGACGATAATATTTTCGTTCGTGACAATCTGACTTCTGATCTAGATTTCATGTTACAAACTTGGTATACATCTTGATTTGAAAACAACTTCGCTATCCACGGGGAATAACATTTTATCAGCCAGAGAGTTATTGTCATCTTTCCCATATCTGACATATCCATTTAATGTAATACAGTTAGGCATGAAGTTTCAATACTTTTTTTTATTCTTAAATATTCTGATTACATTTACATGAAATTTAATAATTTCTGCACAAATATGCACGAGACGTCTTGATTTCAACGTCCTGATATTTTGTACTTATTCCTGGAATTTCTTCATTTCAATATTCTTTGTTCTGTTCGGGAAAATTATTCATTAAACGTCATTAAATTTATTATTGTTACGATTTTTCATCTGATACATGAAACGTCATCAATTTCTGTGTTCTTGTGTTGTGTAGTTATACACGTCATCAATCTTAGCGTTCTGATTTACACACCGATAAACGTATATCCAAGAGCAGAAAAAAACATAATGGTATTGAGAATTGAACACTATATATCCTTTGATATTTTATACTCAACATCAATTAACCCTGTGTCCAGAGCTTGGAAATCAGAGACAGCTCGTCAAAACCCTGCCTGTAAGCAATGATTAAGGAATTATCAGATACGAAACGTTCATATTCCAGACGTCATATCAATAAACCATGATCATTGGTGAACATGGAGGTAGAAGAGAGATCTAGTGGTTGTTAACGTACTGACCCAGTTATTCTGAGGGTCAGTATCACTATGTCAGAAGTCCATCTGGAAAAGTCGTATTTCTACAGTCGTATCAGTATCCTTTCTCTTCATAAACTCCCTTTGTAGTCGATATTGTAGCTGTATATACACCATTGTACTTATTATCCAGTCTTGCATTTCATCTTTTTCTGAACATAATCAATACTCGTTGATAATGAGAGTAGACATTTTGGCATCCTATACAGCAATATGGCTACCAACGTCATCGCGAGGTTTTGAACGCCGGAAATTGACACATTTCATCACAACCATGTCTTTATTTTTACCCGTTATGGACTGATAACTTGATGCTACTTTTTTAGGGATAAAGAATTAAACAATTTCTTTTCTTCACATTCGATCTATCGATATCTGTATGACTCCTCTATTGTAATGAGAAATTAAAATAGTTGTTTGGTAAGTAACTGTCGGTATTGTACTGATGTGGTGATGGGGGTCACCGCTGTTTGGTTGTATATACCTTATGCTATTTTCATCGTATAACATTGTTATTTAATGTTTATCAATAGTTCTTAACAATGTTTATTTGTCTTCTAAGTATTTATCAATGGCTATGATTTATTTAATATCTATATAATGATAAATTAGTTTATTAACATATCATCATAAAGACTTCTGTTCATTATGTATTTGTTTATCAATATGGATATCTACCGTATAGCCCTTTAAAGTCTACAATGTATGATAAATAACAATTTTAAAAGATAGAGACATCTCGTTAAATTGTAATATACAGTAAATATGTCTATAGATCTGGACTATTATGCAAATACAATGTTCGCTCCAGGCATCCTAAATGTTCTTGATATCATTTAACATCGTTGCTTTTCAAAGTTTTAATATTTTCAAGCTCAAATATCTTTTTAGTTTTCAAATAAAATACGTCATAAGTGATTGTATTTGTTGGGATAGAAACTGGAATTGTGCATTTTATTTTAATAACAATTTTATAGCAAAGTAATGACTTCACAGTCCTTGGTAATAACACTCTGGTTTTAAAGGTATGTTATGTTTTCTATAGAATCTAGTTTGTTTTATAGTATACTAATTATCTTATGACAGTATCGAGCCAGAGTTAATGATTATCAAATGTAATTCAGTCCCGAAAATAACATAGAGTTAACATGGGGACAACCGGAAGAAACAGATACCGCTTAACGCCACACCATGAGAATCGGTCAAATTGATGTGTGGTGCTTTTCATCTTCTATATTGGGTTTTCCTGACACGAACAAAGTCACGTGATGTTACAAGATACATGGCAGATGATTTAGATGACAAAACAATTTCGATAATTGCAATTCACTTGATGTATTGTCGATAATTATTTTTCGAAATGTTTTCTTAATTTGTATAATAAGTGTGATCGTTGAAGGACTTTGTTCTATACCTGTACAGCAATAACGCTTGTTGTCAATTACTTGAGTAGTTTTAGAAGGTCGCTTTATAAAACCATGCTATTACAATGCTAGTCTCTTTTGATCAGTATGTCTTTGATGTTATATGTTATAAGAAATCATAATGTTTCCTTTGTCTCTCACCATTGCATATAAATATTAATTCCTCAGAGATCTAAATATTTCAAATATCATTAAATGCTTTTCTTTCATTATTATTTTAACAACGAATTTAACCGAAATTAATTCCTGAAGCTTGACATGCATAACACCTGTTTGTGTTGTCGTAATTAATTTGTATATGTCGCTCTAATCTATAATTTAATAATATTTCGTATCATCTGTTGATGCCGATGCTATATGTTTTGTCCTGAAATACCAAAATATTTTCATTTACATTAAAAGAATAGGTATATAAAAAGTAAACATTATCAGTAGAATCTACTCGGGGTTTTGTTTTTACACATTAATTGAAATGAGAAATGATATTACTCTATCAGTACTAACACAGGCAGAGGCATTTACGTAATATTTCTGTATCTTTTATATAAAAGTAAGTACGTGTTTTAACTAACTTAGAAGGAACTTTGCAGTCTTTTTGGTGATAAAAAAGATGGGGTATTTTTAGTTAACGACAAACAATTCTTTCATCGGAGAGACATAATTAATGTTGGTATTATACTTCTCACTATTATCACTATATATGCTAATTACTCCATGCGAATCATTGCATGAATATGATACAGCATGGGCATAGCGTAGCATGGATCAGTCAGCAAAATTATACCGCAGTGCGGCTGCGTCATTTTTTCATCTATTTCCGGTCTGTAGTATTTCATTTTGTGTTTTTTGTTTTCCGTTTGCGTTAAGGATCGTTTCCATTTACGTTTGCCCAATCGTTTTCCGTTTTATTTCGTTTGAGTTGGAACTTGTTCAGGGTGTGTACATAGACATGATGTTACTAACTCGCAGTTTTTTCTTGTCTCTTTGTAGAATTCCTATCCACAAAGACAATGGTTGAGGTAAGTAACAATTACAGAGACTTTTATATAAAAAAAAAAATTATAGACACTTTATGCAGACGAAGGTCGTTGAAATATATCCGGTGAATAAAATAGGTGCTTGACAAAATTATTCCAGCTAAATATAGGGCGAGTCATCACATAAAAGATGAGAAATGGCTGTTGTATGACGTCCTTTCCCAATATTTAAGGTAAAAATATTCAAAATAGTGCATTTTTTTACTAGATAAAGTTATTTTCTCTTCTTGTTCCATTGATACATTTAGCCTATTGTATTTACTTTCTCAGATCTATATATATATATTTTTTTCCTGTTTGTTTGTTTTTTTGTTTTTAATTTTGTCACACATTTCATGTCGTCGAACATCTGCACTTTTAAATACACATATGTGCATTTTTTTGTATTGCATATTTTTTAAGGTAATTATCAGAAGGAATTTATGTATTATTTTCAGGGATTTTTTTTCAAACAATAGACTAGATAAGAAATGGTCTTTGTTTACGATTTGTGACCTTGTGCCTATTTTTCATCTGTGTAGTCATAAAAACAATGAAGTTATTACCAGAAACTTTTTTCGTTTTCGTTTTACCACAAAAAGCTTAAATACCAGGTAAATCTTCATTCACAAGTTGTAACGTCTTCCGTACTTCAGAGTACCATTTGTTTCCATGCGCTGCTGACACTTGCCAATAATTCATTCCGCTTTCTGCATCAAAACTTCCCCAACAGCCCATTCTACATACACTATCATCCTTTACATCGCCCAACCCGCCACTTTGCCATCGCTTTTGGAATTAATTACGTCTATAACAATTCAAAGCGATATTGTTACTTAAGAATGTGTCGGTTTTATTATCGTGTACATGGAGAGAGTGGTGCTACAAGTGTTGCGCAAGTCGTGACATTGTTTAATACTTCCGTATGAACTGCTCTCTCGCATATACAAGCGTGTTCTAGGGTTAGTGCCTTCCGTCACTGCTATGACCGACATGCACTCCCTATCATGTTCGTCTATCTCCACACACTCCTGTGTCATTTGCTTGTCTTTGGATATACTACATCGATGCAATATAGACATCTCCTTGCCTTCTCCGTTGAAAATCTACCAACGGAATTTTTAACAGATTTTAAATTTGTAAGCAATCCGCTGTTCTGTCTGAACCGCCGCGGGATAGTTAACAAGCGTAATAATGTTTGGCAATGTTCTCTACATAGCGATTGTACACTAAACATCCAAGAGAGCGACGTCTTTCAATAAAGATTTCGAGTTAAGCTAAATAACTGGTAAACTTAATCATTGGGCTGTTTCGTCCTGATACTCATCTGAGATACTGGGGACTTAAAACTAGATAAGGAAACGTTTGCAGTGCATTAGGTTGACGAATAAAGACAAATGTATACTGCAATATTTGGTTAATTGTTCAATTCAGAGGCAGTGGAGTTAAGAAAGAATGAACTTCATGTCGAAAGATTTCTGTGTAGAAGTACGACAAAATTGGGAAAATGCCAATAAAAACCTAAAGCCATGCAAAATCACATCTATCGAAAAAGAAGATAATTTATATTTAAATAGTATCTCATGCACAACCTGACAGAATACATTCCAACTCCAAGGTTAGTGTTAACCTCGGGGAGTTGTGGTTCACCGTCTAACATGTTGTTACATGAGAAATTCACTAAAACAAGCAAGTAAACAATCAAGGATTTAATATGTCGATGCACAAGACGTTAACCTGAAATGTCAAACAATAAAATAAAACCAATTTGTATCAAGCTTCATTTTAACAGATCATGTATGACGAGCGAACTTGTATCAAATTGCCTTCCGTGATCCTTTTGTAAGGTGAAGCACTTCTGGTTGAAATCTGTAAACACAGCCATTACAATGCAATCTCGGCCAGCTTCACTACATCCTTTCGTTCTTTACAGAAAAATGTGTTACCTACTTTGTATGTTTTAATACTAGATCTGATTCTATAGGGATACGATGTCCGTCACGTACTTATATTTAGTCACGTGTTATGACAGTCACGTGATTGTAATCACGAACAAGGACAAGAGACCCGACATTGATCTTCACTTCCACTATTGTTAGATCTTTGTTTTATTCCATAAAAAATAGATTTTCCTTTTTTTTATTCTTTCCCCATTTTTACTTTTGATTATATGAAATTTCAAAAATCTTCTTCAGAAATAGAGATAATTTTTTTTCCTAGTAAAATCATAGATGGTCGACTGTTGGCCATTTTTTTTATCTGGTTAGTTCAAAAAATCGAGAAGGGCACAAATAGGAAAGAAAGAAAATCTATGTTTGAGATTTAGAGAAAAATCGATTTAGTACTTATCGAGAAACTGCAATAAGGAATTGTCATTGTCAGAATCCAAGATGACTGCTTGTCAGTCTTTTGTTTTATTGAAATTAAAGAAGACAACTACGAGTCAAAGGTAACCTATATTTGAAATTTGAAAAAATCTATCCAGTACTTCTCAAGAAATATCTGAAAGAATCCATCCGCTACTTCGCGAGAAAAAAGTGATAAAAAGAATTCTTAACGGACGGAAGACGGACGACGGATGATTCGAATAGCCTGCCATCTGATGCTGGTGAGCTTATCAACACTTTTTTATATACCTTATAGACATAACCAATAATAGATATGGTAGTCTCGTAATTGCATATCAGTATATTTATCTCTCCTTGTATAAAAACACATGATAGTCTCATTACTATATGCAAATAGATATGTCATGGTGTTATCACCTAAAAGTACATGATAGTTTCGTTATCATCTTAAAACACGATAGTCTCCTTAACATATGAAAGTACATCATCTTCTCGTTATTATACTGAAGTACATGATAGTCTAGTTATCATATATATATATAAATACATACTGTTTCGTTAATACACTGAAGTACATGATAGCCTCGTTATCATATATACAGTATGATGTCTAGGTATTAAACTTTTTGTATTATATAGGTACACCCCTAGTATCCAAATATAGGAACGCCTCGTAAGGTAAGTAGAAAGTAATATTCTCCAACGTACAGAAGTAATTTCTAAAAGGATCGTAACCATGTAAATTATATATAGCAAACGACAATTACTGTTAATTATGGGATAAATAATTAAACAAAGTGCTGGAGATACTTCAAAATTTACATTTTTATATGTTTTGATGTTTAAAGCATCAGTGCTTGCCAATGTTCGCTTCTATTTCTGATAAACCTGAACTACCTTCTGTTGGTCAATATATTTCTGTTAGAATGTACATTCCTGACTTTATGTATCATCAAATTGTTCAGTTTTACCACTTACTGTCGATTTTAACTTAATCGGTGTTTGTCAGTCGTAGATGATAATATACTGATTTAGTTATCATCATACCTCTGGCACGAATATCGGTCAGGTAATTTTGACAGTAATTATAACATAAGTTCCCTCTTATAAGAATCTTTCACACTTGTAGTAACCTTGCTTCGATGTTGATGAAAGTTCTAAGAGGATTTGCTAAAATCATTTCAATGTCACCTACATGACTGTTCAACAAAATACTACAATAATTTCCCTTTCCATCATTCTATTACAAGGATGACCGGCTTACAACTGTGATGCAACCAGCACCTCGGGTATTGACAAGTCCTAATCATTCACAGTTTTCTACAGTCTTTAGAAACATTATTAAACGTTTCCTGGTACAACATCTGGATAACACACAACAAACTGTAATACTGATAAACGTTTGATCGGTCATAAGTACCATATTAATAGTAACATAAAATGATGCTGTGACGATCCTTGTCACCAGTCAGCATAGGCATACAATAAAAAGTCCAACATTAGGGTTAGGGTTATTAGGGTAGACAATATCGTCCGGTCAAGGTCACGTCGAAAAAGATTTCTTCATTAAAGTCGTATTTATCAATAATAGTTATTTTCATAAGTGTGACTAAATGTTCAGTTTAAAATTAATTTGAAGCAGAAATTAACAAATCCTTTCCAATAACTTGAAAAAAATGGTCTGAACAATTGATTGATTGTTTGATTGATTGATTTTTTGATTGATTGATTGATCGATCGATCGACCGACCGACTGACTGACTGACTGACTGACTGATTGATTGATTGATTGATTGATTGATTGATTGATTGATTGATTGATTGATTGATTGATTTATCGATTCCGCATTTTTGTAGTGTTCGACAAACATAAAACACCTGAAATATAAATATGAACGCAGATATAAGAAAAAACATTACCTTGACCGGAACGCAGATGAGAACGAAGATAAGGTCAGCGGATGCCAGATTCACTAAGAAAACATTGGTGATACTGCGCATACGTGGAAACAGAACAATGGCGACGATGACGAGGACATTACCAACGAGACCAACAAGTCCAACGAAGGAATAAAAAACAACTGTAGGTATAAACTCGTTGAGTGGAAGGTGGTTTAAAGCTTCGTTATAATCATACTCATAGGTATAGTTGCCATAGTAATCCAGATAAACATCCTCCCCGTTAGACGGGGACGCCATCGTGTTCACATCTGTAGGATTCACCACACCGGAAGTTACACCTGAAACGCTTACATTCATTGCGATTCGATGTAATGACTGTATACGACAGTATTAATGTCCGGGGATACTCAGGTATAAAGTCACGAATGTGTCCAACTGCGAGTTTTCATAGCAGTGACGGTCGGGCTTCAGATACCTTCATATATATTCTGTGTCGTCACAGCTTAACTTTTGGATCAATGCACAGTATATTCCTTATCTCAAAGCAATGCTGTTCCCTTCCTTATCGCTCTGAAACATAGAACATATTTATTTTTTGGAATACCATGACGAAACCAAACATCAACATGCCGAATATGTCGTGTGTTTAGATGTCGAAACTTCAATAGATACACTGTATGACTTCGGGCCCACCCCTATAAACTGACACCTCGTGTCAACATAAAACGGAAGAGATCTCTATCTTTATTTAATCTAGTGTTAGCATTAAACGTCTTTGGCAGAAGGAGTCTACAAATAACAGGACACACTCCGCGAAACAATCTGATAAAATATTTACATTTCAAAATCTATCAGTATATAAACCAATATACCACTCTGGGAAAATTCATTTCTCGAATAAAAAAAATATCATTACAAATGTGTCTTTGTCTGACTTGTCCGTACATTTCACTAGATATGACCCCCATCCACAGCGGCATTAACACTTAGTCTAAATGTGCGTTTCGTTTTAGTGTAAAAAAGTCTTTATCAGATAACATTTTTATCTCGACTCGCAGGGTTAGTCAACAGTCGGAATTGTTAAGCAGTTTTGAATATTAGGTCCCAAAGCGTGCATTAGATCTGTTTTTTCCACTACTGCTGTCCAGGTTTTTTGTTTGAAGATAAAATATTAAAAAAGACTCTAATCGCAACGGTGGTCCGGTCACCAGGCATGAGCCACGGTGTATATCACTTCTGAGGCAATAACGTGGTGTGCTGTTATCATTATTGAGCCAATTTTATGTTTTAAGATAATGTCGTTTCACACAAAGCCTGTATTTATTTCGTTAATCTGTAATAATTACGTTTAATTTATTCTCAAGTATACCGGGGCAATAATTTATGAAATATTGCTTTATAATTATGAAACGAAGTGTCACTTTCTGACAACTCTTGTATCCCACGAAGACGAATAAGCGGTAGCCGACACCCACTGACATCGTGGTGCCAATACCACAAACGGCGATACTACGGCTTCTACAAAATTCACTGCACTGCAGGGTCTTTTTTCTTACAACACAGCGATTTTTTCCAGTTGAAAACATTATACATTGCAGTTTCATTATCTAAATATTTTGATAAAAATTTATGTCGTTTTTACGAAGTTTAATGGAATGTTTCTGTTTAAATTTTGTATTGTAACTTTCATATTTGTATTTCGTCTCTCACATATGTATCGTATAAATTCAATTACAATTTTTCTAATTCAAAATGTCTTCTTAATGAAATACAGCTATTTAGATGCAGAAACTGTGCCTGCAGATAACGCGAAATTAACCATTTTACTGCTGGCTACAATGCACAGCACGAAATTTAGGTTGCACATATTTAATATGACAAACGCACATTTTCTACAGATTTACGATTTTTTCCTTTAATGTTATGTTGTTGACAAAATTGTTCGATTTTTTATATTCCTTCAAAGCGATTTGAATTAAGCTATTGTTTTACCGTACCAAAAATAATAAGAAATTATTTTATCTTTAAACACAATAGGAAATTATTTTATCGAAGTTCCTTAAAATTCAAAGTAAAGCATATATTTCCTTGTGAATTATTTGCATGTATGATAAACGATGACAACCAGAAAGACAAATATGATTTAAGCAGTAACCACATTGTATCTGAAGTGTCAAACGATTGTATCTTAAGTTTAAAAAATTTGTACCTGAAGTGTCAGTTACCACACTCATAAGTCGTTAAGAGTATTCCAGTACATCACATGACACAATGAATCTTTTCCAAACAACGACCATAAATTTATCTAGGTATACAGGTATCCGTTGACTAATTGCTATGAAAGGTCTGATACCTGTACGTAAGAGTTTTCCAGTCGCTGTAACACACAAGGCTCTCTCTCATACCAGACTGACAGGCACAAAGTGTCGACTTATAAACACGACGATTTTCCAATCGAAATGTCGCTAAGAGCTTGTCCAATAGTTACCAACACTCAAGAATGTTTACCAATATTTCTCGGCACAGATTGATCCTTTACTGACGATTTGATTTTCTCTATGTGTTTCTATACGCGATGTCTCGTTAGATTGTAAAGAAGACATATTGCCAATCTGAATCTGCTATACCTGATGACTATAGCTTTGGGAATCGGAGACCAGAAACCTCTGCGATTGGCTGTTTGCGGTCACTTACTCAAGCACAGACCAACAAGCAGGTCTACACTGGACTATGCATTAGAGAAATATTTCGGTTATTGAAATTCCCCAGAGAGGGGTATTGGCTGGAGAAGGACTGACAGACTGTGATGATTAGCGTTAGACAGCGTTAGGACGGAGGTCCAATTAGGCGCCCTACGATCGCCCATGGGTACGACCAACAACTCCTGAATGAGTCAATAGATAACCGATGTAGATGGACCCACTCGATGTGTTTTACAGCTCGAATCATTATTTCAAAACATCAAAGTAAAACATTTTCATATATATATATTTTTTAAAAAAATCCTCAACCGATATTTTTCTCATTATGTAGAATAACGAGTTATGTAATGTTATTTAGGAGGTAGAAATCTTGCAGGTTATCTACAACAATTATTTCGACGAAAATTAAGCCTGCTTTCCTCAGAAAATTCCCATAGCAAAAGAGATCGATACTTATGATCGATACTAAACACAGATTTTCATAATTAATAGAACAAATGTTTGTTTGATGAGGTTCAACTGTACTTATATCTGACAGACAAGCCTTCTCATTAATGACTTATATATCTGTTTATATTCAAGAACAAAATGTGATTTTGAGATTAACAGATCGAGGAACAAGAAACAAACTCTAAATTTATAATAATTATACATTTTATAGAATGCAAAAACTGTAAAAAAAATTCGAGAGAGAATATTGATTTTATTTGTTTTCAAATGTTGCAAAGGAAATCGAGGTCATGATACGTAATACAATATTAAAGAGTTACACTACAGGACTTGGGGGATAAGCGGAAATTCTGAATACAGTATTTAGTATTTTCAGAAACGTGCATTATGATATCAAATTTAAAGCATGCATGACTGATTGATAATTTTGCTGGACTTTATAGGTCGTGCTCGACCATGTGGATTTTTCCCTGGGTACTCCGGTGTCTTCCCTCAGTGCGAAGATCCCCCGCACGCTTCCAGCCCGACCAATAAGATTTGATTTATATAAACTGTTAGTTTGTTTCGCAGGCTTTGTAAAATAAATAAAGTCTATAATTATATTCACTGTCTAAGTTCATTATGTATTGTAATTATCTTATTCTATGTCAGGAGAGGGTGTTTTTAAACTTCTGTTATGCTAAATTTATTACGGACGAATGAGACGTGTTACAAACGGACGCATGGACACATGACAACTCCATTCACTTAATGTAAAAATATAAATTCCTTATAAAACTTCGTTATCACATCTTAAGACAACTATGTAATGACGAACTATTGGACAGTTTAATCGAGAAGAAATTTATAAAATGTCTATGTGCTGAGCGTATCTGCCCAAATAGTAAGACTACAGACGCCAGTTACCATAACGTTCCAGGATTGGTCCAGGACAAGGCTTTTATTACATCTAGACCCCAACAAACCGAACATGTACATACAGCGCAAAATCAGCGGTATTAAAACAAATAGACGTGTAATAACTTCAATATTTTGCGATATAGAGAATTTAAATTTAAAAAACGGATGTAGTTTTTCATTTGTACCATCGGAGGTTTGATGTGCCGATGCTCGTTAGCATGCCTGGTGTTTTCGAAGTTAAAAAAAAACAAACACAAAGCAATACCGACGATGACACTGGTCTTGTCAATATTGATCAAAACAGGTAAGAAATGTCACGTTCTCAAATAAGAACAAGGATAACAATAATGGAACCACCAGGCAAAGTAACGAGTATCAAATCACGTCCAACTTAAACATATCTGACCGATAAGTATAATCCTTGATTTTTTAAATGATTTCTCTTATTCAGTTTATAATCATAAACTCAAATATTTGCGCAATTAAAATTGGCCATTTTTTCAATACATATATATGTCCAGTTCTGATGGTGTTTTCATTTTACACAACTGCGTTCTCAGAGCTCTTTAAAGTGTTGCCTTGTAAAATAAAATTAATTCTGAAGTGAAACGGGATGCACTGTTTGTTTATAATCTGTTTTTTGAAATCACATTATATAAGTAATGCAATTGTATCAATGAGAATTCGAAATTATTGTTTAAGCAAATGTGGAAGACATGTTTGTGTAAAAAAAGGAAAGCTAGCTTATAGCCTTAACGCTACCAAAGATATAAATACTTAAAAAATACCAGCCGTAATGTGGAGTTAGAAATAGATACAAAGGAACAAAAATGGATCTTTATGTAGAGACAAAAATAGATCGAAGATAGATAGAAAAGGATACACAGGGTCAAAATAGATTAATAAATAAATTTGATAGGAAATCCATGAAATATATCCAAAACATTCTCAAGAAAATTGTCCATGAATTACGAAATACCTTAAGATTACATACATAATACGTTGTACTGTCAGAAGTTAACACAAACCGGGTAATAGATCATCGGCTTCGGCAATAAGATCTGTTTGTCAATAAAAACTGATAGATGTAGATAAGAGAGTTGATAATCAAGGCATTATGTATTAATGTCTCACCAGTTTGTTTTAAATAGTTCCACTCGTTAGAACAACTACTTCACCATACAGTAAATTAGCCACGGTTAGTATGGCAAGTAATTGTATCGTGGCTGTTTAGGAACGACAACTCTGATAGAGATTGTGGCGTCATACGCCGGGTATTTGGGTGAATAACAAAATTTTAATTCATGCCAATTTTGTTTGTTCAAACCCTTCTTAACATTAAATAAAAAAAACCAAAAGTATGTTAAAGAAATTCAGGAAGACGAAAAATGCTGTCATAATATTTTTGATAAACAATAGACACAAGTTAAGTGCATGGCACCTAAGCTCCTTGTTTTTTTTCATTTCCGGAAGATTTTTTCTCCGAAGGATCGTGTCTTGAGATCTCGTCCTATACGGGAATAAAACGTGGTCTTATACATGTGATTAGATAGAGTAAAGCCAGACATTCAACTCCATCATACAGCTGTATTGTCCTCCTGGGACTCATCATAGCGTCTTGATCGAACGATAAATTTTGCAATTCTCATGTATCTGATATTTTCAAAAGAACATCAAGAACATGTGTATACATATGTATTCTGAACCGTACCACTTCTCGAATGTATTGGAACGTTTCGCACAGGCTACGGTAAACTTCGGGGACTAATATTCCACTAGCGGTGTCTTCAACCTACAATGGAACAATGGTAAGGCTTCTTTGGTGGTAAGATTTCGTTATCTTCCACTGTTACCTCCACTCTATGTCAACACTTCATGATGTAATTGATATGGATGTAGGTAGTGCGACAGCCAGTTCACTTTGACTTTAAATCGTGTTTCTTGCGTCTTCCATTTTATCTAGTAATGATTACAGGAAATGGGAAAATTACGGAATTTAGACATTTCCAGAAAGCGTCTTATCATTGAAATCACTGACAATGCGACTGAGGTTGATAAACCTTGATCGTAATTAAGGTATATTGCTTTCGCCTTTCCCTATATCATGTCGTTCTTTGACTTATTTTCAACCAGAGACATTCTGAAAAGGTCTTAATTTCATTCCGAAAGTATCATATCCACCGCGACAGGTAAACATAACCAAGATTTTACAAGATTTCAAAGATTAGCAAAATCCAAAAGAATTCAAAATGGAGGGGATATTTGTAGTGTTAGATAAAAAGTTACAAATGAATATAGGACTATTTGTCCCAAACCTGTCGGGTATACTATAAAGACATATATTTCTTACTCCGACAAAGTACGGTTAAGCTATTTACAATTATACATGTATACTTTTCTTTGTATTTTCATAAATTTTATCATTGTGACTGTCTATCGTGTACTAAAACTACGTAATATACATTACCTATTGTTACACATGTCTGAGTGAAAAAAAATCTTAGAAAATTCTGGAAAAACTTGTTAAGTGGAAGATTGTCTTCATGACAGAAGATATTTTAGTGTTTTAAGTGATCTGCGACCTTGGTGTGACGGAGGAGCCATTTTTTCCATTGCCAAACCACAGCTTTTTAAAAGTCTACAGAAGGAATTTCAATCTACACATTAAAAGCAACTCCGCCTAGTGAACTATCAAATACACTAAAGGCAATGCGTTATGTCCAATATTCACGGACTAAAATGTTTCGTCTGGAAACTTATATGACTTGGAAATCACGCCTCAGTGTAAGAATACAATACATATATATATACATGTACAGAAGATGATATTCTTTGTTGCTTAATAAATAACTTTTCACCGAATGCAATGGAAACTTATATTTTCACGAGTGCCCTGCACGAGATTGGTGAAGATTTATTGAAAATATGACAACTTTTCACAGAATGAAAATATCACTTATAACTACGAAAAAATGTAATGAATTTCGCTTTTGTCGAGACTGGGTGAAATTCTTTAAATACTCGTGGTGATTGAGGTGTTTATTTTTTGAAGTTATGACATATTATCTAAATAATACATCACACACACACACACACACACACACACACACACACACACATATATAACATATATAAAACATGTTTTAACCCCTAACAAACTGTTTAACGCTTCAGCATTCGTCTTCGTGCTGTGTGTGGTGTTTCACGTCACCATTCATACAGTTTTCGTGCTGTGTGTGGTGTTTACTATATCACCATTCACACAGTTTTCGTGCTGTGTGTGGTGTTTACTATATCACCATTCACACAGTTTTCGTGCTGTGTGTAGTGTTTTCTATATCACCATTCACACAGTTTTCATGCTGTGTGTGGTGTTTTCTATATCACCATTCACACAGTTTTCATGCTGTGTGTGTTGTTTTCTATATCACCATTCAATGACAGAGCAGATGACCATGAAGGTCCTTTGATATTTTGTTGTAACAAATGTCCTATAACTAGTACTTTTATTAGCGTTTGTTCTTTGTTCCAAAGTGTGTTCTTTGGGATGTGTTCCGTTGAGCGTGTTCTGAAGACTAGTATACCTACTCTGTGGGATGTGTTCCACTGAGCGTGTTCCGAAGACTAGTATACCTACTCTGTGGGATGTGTTCCACTGAGCGTGTTCCGAAGACTAGTATACCTACTCTGTGGGATGTGTTCCACTGAGCGTGTTCCTAAGAATAGTATACCTATTCTGTGGGAAGTATTCTAGTTGTTGTATGTTCTGATTCTTAAGTAACCATTCTATATCAGTGGTACTATAATTATCTCGACAGAAGTTACCAGACAAACGAACGACTGGTTGATCAAATTAAGATATAATCTGAAGACGACACTCATTTTCCCCGGAAAGTTTATCGCTGAGCGACGAAAGTAATAGATGTGTTATTATGTACCACACGAGAATTCAATAGGGCAGTGACAGCGATGCGACCTAACCTTCGTTATGACGTCAGTTCAAAAGAAAATCCATGATAAGCTGCCTCTAATATCCTGTATATGGTTAATGGCGGGACAAAGCGTAATAGCTCAAGTAATTTCGGCTGGAGATAAAAATAGATTTTTAAAACATTTAAACGCCCTTATTCGTATGAAAGACACACGTAATTGTATTGTACCGTGTGGTGTTTTACAATTTATAAAATCGTCATATTTATACCATAGGTGTGTAAAATTCATTTTAGCGAAATGGAAAAGAAAATTTTTTAAATGGATATGAAAAACCACATTTAGGGTATAATTTAAAGTTTTAAACGACACCCAACATCACTTTGGACGTAAACAAGACATACAAGGCCTCATTTAGACATATAAACGACACAAGGGTCTTGAACAGACGTCAAAAAGACTCCGGGATATTACTGAGACGCCAGACAGCCAGACGAAGTATTATTTGGAAGAATTTTTTTACATAATGTTCGAACAATCGTGACTGTTGATACCCGCATGCTGAGCGACAATAATATCAGGCTCTCAGCTATTTTCTCACCGGCGCGATAGAGACGAAAAAACAATTTACCAATTATCAATTAGAGTTTATTATGACTACATCAACATTTGGTTATGGTCAGTTCGCCCGTATAACCATTTTATATGTCAATAAAGGCTTCATATAAATCTGAACTTATTGTGTTAGAATAAAGAATATGATAAAAGAAAGCAGGAACAAGCCAGGGGCGACAACTCCTGACATCGTCCAGACTGGCTGCACTCTTCATGACCTACCATACATACCGTAGTTTGAGATCTATATCGAAGTCAGATCAATACTGTTGAGTAAAATGACATGATATGCATTGTACTTGTACGCATAAAAAATTAAGACGTATATTCATGTAAATACACAATTTCCTCAAAATTACGCTGACAATCCATCACACCCACATCCTCTTCATGAGGATGGATCCCCGTTACTATCTAGAGCATCGTTTATAAAAAAAGAATAAAAACGTTGCAAACCCATGCCGACATAAATTTGGGTTTAAAGTTTACCTATGACCGCACAAATCATGTTCATCGAAATGCTTGTAGGGATTTAACCTAAACCTACATAATTATGTTCAACGACATACGTGTATTGAATTTGCCTAAACCTTCCCAAACCATGGTCATCGAAATGAATGTATTGAATTTGCCTAAACCTTCCCAAATCATGGTCATCGACATGCTTGTAGGAAGTTTACCTAAACCTTCCCAAGTCATGTTCATTGAAATGCTTGTAGGAAGTTTACCTAAACCTTCCCAAATCATGTTCATTGAAATGCTTGTAGGAAGTTTACCTAAACCTTCCCAAATCATGTTCATTGAAATGCTTGTAGGAAGTTTACCTAAACCTTCCCAAATCATGTTCATTGAAATGCTTGTAGGGAGTTTACCTAAACCAACATAATTATGTTCAACGACATGCCAGAAAAACCTTTTTATATTAAGCGACAGGAAGTATTGATAAATATTCAGACAACCCCGAAAGGCTTCTTTTACCGATATCTGATAGGCAATTTTTCTCTGCAATTATATGTAAGAAAACCAGTCAATAACTTATATAAGAAGACTATAGCTAGTTTAAGACTTAGCTCACATAATCTGAATATAGAACAGGGAAAATATAGAAACATTCAGAGGGATCAAATAATTTGTAACTTATGTAATATTGAAGACGAATTTCATT